>NW_022436952.1:37349917-37498013 GCF_009761245.1 Sapajus apella
GTGTCACCCAGGCTGGAGTACAGTGGCACAATCTCAACTCACTGCAACCTCCACCTTCCAGATTCAAGTGATTCTCCTGTCTCAGCCTCCTGAGTAGCTGAGACTACCGGTGCATGCTACCACACCAGGCTATGTTTTGTACAGACTTTGTTTCACCATGTTGGCTAGGCTGGGCTTGAACTCCCAACCTCAGGTGATCCACCTGCCTCAGCCTCCCAAAGTGCTGGGATTACAGGCATGAGCCACTGCACCCAGCCTAAGATGTCTGTTTTCTTAGTGCTGAAGGTGAAGTCCTGGTAAAGCTGTAATTTCAAAGCTATTAGGCAAGAAGTGTTAACCTTGGAGAGAGCAGTGGATGACCCCAATTAAGAAAAATGTCATGAGAGTTGTAAATTTAACAAATTCTTAATCTGTCTGCTGAGTCACTTCTAATGCCTTTTGTATATTTTCTGTAATCTCGCAGTATGCTTTGGCAGTAGGGAAGAGGTAGTAATTTTTCCTCTAATTTAATAATTAGAAAAGTAGAGTTATAAAGGCCATGACTTGCTGTTAAAATTACATATAACTGAAAAGATAGCTAACATTTCCTGAACACTACTATGCGCCTGGTTAGTAAAAACAGATGTTTGTATGTGCATTATCTCACATTACATTTCTGATGTTAGTATTTATCCCATATTCTTGTTTTCTGAGTTTTGAGAAAATTGAGTTTATTTATTCCACAATTATTTAAGTCTACTCTGTGGCGGGCACTAAACTAGGCAGTGGGTATCCAGTGATGAACAAAGCAAACTGCCCTTATGGAATTTACAGTCCATTGGGGAAGACACAATAAAAAACATAAATATTCAATTACAGAATATGATAATGTTACGAAAAATTCAAGTGGAAACACAATGATAAAGAATAACAAGGCAAAATAACCATTTAGATAAAGGATGCTCAAGAAGGGCCTCTGTAACATGGTGATATATTTAAGGGATTTGCTTAGGATTACACATCTATTAAGTGATGAAGTTCAAGTCTGATTTTTTTTTTTTTTTGAGACAGAGTCTCGCTGTCACCAGGCTGGAGTGCAGCGGCATGATCTCAACTCACGCAACCTCTGCCTCCTGGGTTCAAGAGATTCTCCTGCCTCAGCCTCCAGAGTAGCAGGGACTACAGGCGTGTGCCACCATGCCCGGCTGGTTTTTTGTATTTTAGTAGAGACGGGGTTTCACCATGTTGGCCAGGATGGTCTCGATCTCCTGACTTTGTGATCTGCCCACCTCGGCCTCTCAAAGTGCTGGGATTACAGGTGTGAGCCACTGTGCCTGGCTCAAGTCTGATTTTTAAGGCTATGCTCATCATTTTATTTTGCCTGTCAGACATGTACTTGGAATCCACCCCAGGGTTGTGACTCACCTCTCTGGTCATATAAGCATTCATAGCATGGCAATGTACCAGATTTTCAGAGGAGGCATTATAAAATTTATAAATAATAAATTATTAATAATAAGATCATTCTTTCAAAAGAATCCTGTCTCCTAAAATACTTCTTTAAGGAGAGCCCAGGAGGCAGCAGGGACAAGGGAAAGAGAAGAAAGGACTATAAGCAGTATATGAATTTCAATAAATATATATATAGAGAGAGACAGCTCCAAAGAAGCTGAAAATCTGCTCTAACTGCACTAAGCATATTTGCATGAGGAAGTGCCCTCCTGTCATGCATGAGCTGGGGCTGGAAATTCTACTTTGGATCAACATCTTATTTCCTGGTCTTACTTGAACTTAATTTGCAGGGCCTGATCCAGGAGCTGAGCAGAAGACTGCTCATGGAAGAAGCTGACTATAAAGTGTTAGATGATGGTTAGAACCTTAAGATATCTGGAAAGAATGTGGGTGAAAGGGAAACTGCTCTTGGGAAGGGAAAGGACCAAGGTGAACAGTTAAATAAAATCTTGAAGTTGAATGCTATGTCGTTGTTCTTCTTTTTTTTTTTTTTTTTTTTTCTTTTTTAAGATGGAGTTTCACCATGATAGCCAGGCTGGTCTTGAACTCCTGACCTCAGGTGATCCACCCACCTTGGCCTCCCAAAGTGCTATGATTACAGGCGTGAGCCACCACGCCCGGGCTTCTTCTTTTTTTTTTTAGAGTTTTCCCACAGAATTCTGAAATGCCCTTTGCTCCAAAAGAATCTGTCCACTTATTCTTTTTCCTCTAAGGAAATAACAGCAATTCTTAGGCTAGTCAGATTCTGTAGAAGTCTGATGCAGTTTTTCTCATTGTGGATTATAAACCTGTGTAGATTTGAATAATGCCTACTGGGAATTTCTGTTTGGAAAGGATTCATATATCCATATATGCATCTTGATGATTGGATTCTGAAGATTATAAATTGATTTGATCCTGGCAATCTAACATTTTAGTCAAGAGTTATAATAATGATCAAATACTTTGACCCAGAAATCTAACTCTTGAATATTTCCTCTGAGGAAATTATATATATATATATATATATACACATATATATACACACACACACACACATATACATATATATACACACACACACACACACATATATATATATATATATATACACACACACATATATACATACACACACACACACAATTTTTTTTTTTTTCCTGAGATAGAGTCTTGCTCTGTTGCCAGGCTGGAGTGCAGTGGCACAGTCTTGGCTCACTGCAACCTCCACCTCCTGGGTTCAAGTGATCCTTCTGCCTCAGCCTCCTGAGTAGCTGGGACTATAGGCGCATGCCACCACGCCTGGCTAATTTTTGTATTTTTAGTAGAGACAGGGTTTCACCATGTTGGCCAGGATGGTCTCGATCTCTTGACCTCATGATCCGCCCACCTCAGCCTCCCAAAGTGCTGGGATTACAGGCATGAGCCACCACGCCCAGCCAGAAATTATATTTTTTAAAAAGCATATGTACTAAAATTTTAATGAATATGTTTAGTAATGAGAGGAGAATATGGTTAAGTAAACTATGGTAATATAATAAAGTCATTCAAATGAAAAACTTACTTAAAACTATATAGTTCCATGAGAAATTGTATAATTAATATTAAGTGAATAAATAAATGGAAAAAATGAAGTTGCCCCTCTACTTCACTCTATCACAAAATAAAGATGGATCTAAGAATTAAATGTAAAAATTTTGATACCACAAGGAAGAACATTTAGGAGAATTTGTTTTATAATCTTAGAGTAGGGAAGATCTTTTTATGACACAAAACCCAGAAACAATAAAAGAAAACGTTGCTAAATTCAAGTACCTAAAGTCAAAAAATCTACATTAGAAGATCTTATAAACAAAGTCCAAAACCACAGGTTGGGGAAAAGACTTTCAATACATATGACAGAGAGCTATTTTCTATAATACATAATGTGTTCTATAATATTTGTAAATTTTTAATATTTATGTGTACATAGTAGGTATATATATTTATGGAGTAAATGAGATATTTTGATTATGGCATACAGTGTGTAATAATCACACCTGGGTAAATGGGGTTTCCATCACCTCAAGCATTCATTATTTCTTTGTTACCTTCCAATGCAATGTGATATCAAACTTATTTTTATCTTTGCCAGTTTGAAAGCTAAAAACACTGTATTAGATATGAAAGCTATTGAATATTTTTTTCAAACGTTGAGGAGACATTTGTATATCTTTTTCTTCTGTGAAAGTCAGTTGACTTCTTTTGTATATTTTTCTATTGTGTTTCTGATATTTTCAAAATATTATAGAGTTAATTTGTCATCAGTTTAAAATAATGGGTACAACATGTTATTTGCAACCTTCATGGTAACCTCAAATGAAAAAACCTACAATAGATACACAAAAAACATAAAGCAAGACATTAAAACATAACATCAGAGAAAATTACTTTCAAAAAAGGGAGGGAAGGAAGGGAGGGAGAGAGAAAGGGAGGAAGGAAGGAAAGGAGGAGGGAGGGACCAGAAAACAACCAGAAAACAAATAACAAAATGACAAGAGTAAGTCCTTACTTATCAATAGTAACATTGAATGTAAATGGACTAAACTCTGCAATCAAAAGACATAGAGTAACTGAATGGAGAAAAAAACAAGATCTAATGATCTGTTGCCTATAAGAAACACACTTCACCTAAAAAGACACACATAGATTATAGATAAAGGGATGGAAAAAGATATTCCATCCCAATGGAAACCGTAAAAGAGCAAGAGTAGCTATACTTACATCAGATAAAATAGATTTCAAGACAAAAACTATAAAGAGAGACAAAGAAGATCATTATATAATGATAAAGGGATTAATTCAGCAAGAAGATGTAACAATTGTAAATATATATGTACCCAGTGTTGGAGCACTGAGATACATAAAGCAAATATTAGAGCAAAAGAGAGAGATAAACCCCAATACAATAATAGAGACTTCAGCACTCCACTTTCAATATTGGAAAGATCATCTAGACAGAAAATCAAAGAAACAACAGACCTAATCTGCACTATAGACCAAATGGAACTAATAGATCTTTACAGAACATTTCATCCAATGGCTGCAGAATACACATTTTTCTCAGCACATGGATCATTCTCAAGAACAGACCATATGTTAGACCACAAAACAAGTCTTAACAACACAATTTTAAAAAAATTGGTTGGGCACTGTGGCTCACACTGTAATCCCAGCACTTTGAGAGGCCAAGGCAGGCAGATTACTTGATGCCAGGAGTTCAGTACCAGCCTGGCCAACATAGTGAAACTCTGTCTCTACTAAAAACACAAAAATTAGCTGGGTATGGTGGTGCACACCTGTGATCCTAGCTGCTCAGGAGACTGAGGCACAAGAATAGGTTGAACCTGGGAGGTGGAAGTTGCAGTGAGCTGAGATCACACTGCTGCATTCCAGGCTGGGTGACAGGGTGAGACTGTCTCAAAAAAACTAGAAAAAAAAATTGAAATCAAGTATTTTCTCTAACCACAATGGAATAAAACTAGAAATCAATAACCAGAGGAACTGTGGAAACTATACAAACACATGAAAATTAAACAGTATACTCCTGAATGACCAGTGGGTCAATGAAGCAGTTAAGAAAGAAATTTAAAATTTTCTTGAAACAAATGGGTAGAACAAAATTTTATAGCCATCATTCATTTATTCAACTATTACTTTAAAAGAAAAAGAGGGCCAGGCTCACTCCTGTAATCCCAGCACTTTGGGAGGCCAAGGCAGGAGGATCACTTGGGCACAGAACTTCAAGACCAGCCTGAGCAGCATAGGCAGACTCTATCTTTACCAAATATTAAAAAAATTAGCTGAGTATGGTGATTCCAGCTACTCAGGAGGCTGAGGTGGGAGGATCCCTTGACCCCAGGAATTCGAGACTGCAATGAGCTGTGATAGCACCACTGTACTCTCACCTGGGCAATAGAGCAAGACCCCCATCTCAAAAACAAAAAAAAAAGATAGCTCTTATCCTCAAATGCCCAAAGCCTAGAAAGACAGATTAATAAGTAAGATGACTGAAATACAGTGTGGTAAGTGCAGTAATAGAGAAAATGTGTATAATAGGTGCATTTGTGGGACAAGAAGAGAATATTCCTTGCCAAATTTGAAAAATGAACAAAATTTATATATATGCTCTGATTACAACTGCAAAAAACTATTTATAAATAAATAACAAAAGAAGAATGAAAACACACAAAAGAGATCTTAAGTATAAACAGTTGTGGCTGGGCACGGTGGCTCTCACGCCTATAATCCCAGCACTTTGAGAGGCCAAGGCAGGTGGATCACCTGAGGTCAGGCGTTCAAGATTAGCATAGCCAACATGGTGAAACCCCTACCTCTACAAAAAATACAAAAAAAAAAAAACCAAACAAACAACAACAACAAAAAAAACGTTAGCTGGGCATGGTGGCAGGTGCCTGTAATCCCAACTACTCAGGAGGCTGAGGCCGGAAAATCACTTGAACCCAGGAGGCAGAGGTTGCAGTGAGCCGAAATCTCGCCATTACACTCCAGCCTGGGCAACAAGAGCAAGACTCCGTCTTAGAAAAAGTATAAACAGTTGCATTCAGGTGGTGAGGTGCCAGGAAGTATCAAAGTTGTCTTAGTGGTATCTTATAGTGAAAATTTTTTAAATTCACTTTAGACTTAAAGTAAACCGCTGGGCACAGTGGCTCACGCCTATAATCCCAGCACTTTGGGAGGCTAAGTCGGGTGGAATCACCTGAGGTCAGGAGTTTGACACCAGCCTGGCTAACATAGTGAAACCCTGTCTCTACTAAAAATACAAAAATTAGCTGAGCGTGGTAGCAAACACCTGTAATCCCAGCTACTTGGGAGGCTGAGGCTGGAGAATCACTTGAACCCAGGAGACAGAGGTTGCCGTGAACCGAAACCACGCCATTGCACTCCAGCCTGGGTGGCAGAGTAGGATTCTTAAAAAAAAAAAAAAAAGTAAACCGGGATTTTTTGGAGTCTTACATCTAGAGTCTTTTATTTGTAATCTTAAAGATGAAAATATAGGAAATATTGTATTTGCCCTAAGTTAATACAGGAGAGAAAGAGGTTTTTATCACACACATCCTTTTACCTTTTCCCCCTCTATTTAAGTTTGGATCTCTGCAGGCTACTGTGAAGAGCCTAGGAACTGATTAGCAGACCCTCACCTGGGTCTGCTAGATGCCTTAAAGGTGAGCTGCAACTCCAGCCTGGGCAAGAAGAGCGAAACTCCATCTCAAAAAAAAAAAAAAAAAAAAGCGAGCTGCAAAGCAACCACGACTATATCAAACAATTTTGGCACCCAGAATTTATGGCTCGTCCTGTTTGAGCTCCATATAACAAGTAAATATCAATTAAAATCTGGTACATTAATCAAATATAATGTTGCTGTGTAGTAATAATTTAAATTCTACCATGAAAAGTTATACCCAGGACTTATGATCAGCCTCCATCTCTGATCGTCATGCATTAAAGCACTAATGCTTCATTTCCTTCCCCATTTGTGGTTTCCACTAGTCTGGTTCTACATCTCTATCTTGAACTAATTAAACTGGCTCAGACTAGAGCAGCTATACCAGGCATAATAGCAAAAGGAGAGCAGAACTGGCCTGGGCACTTCCTTCACTGGCTGTATTTTCACTTCCTTGCCTGACCCGTATGTCTTAGGCATGACCTTAGCCTCCATTTCTTATGTATATGATTACCTTTCACTCATTTATTCTTTTAACAAATATGTGCGGAATACTTCCTATGTGCTAGACACTGCACTGGTTGCTGGGGATACAGTGGTGCATGTGATAAACCATAAACGGGATTCTTCCCTTTGAAACTTACCCTCTAGTGGAGAAAGGTGGCATTAAACAGCTAATTATGCAGTGAAATTTTAAATTATGATAAATTCTGCAAATCAGAAAGTATACCATACTATGAGAATATAGCACTCAGGGACCTAACTTGGCTTGGGGAGAAAAGGGATGTAAAGGTTGCTCCCTTGGGGAACTGGTGTTTTGAGTTGTACTCTAATGATGATTTGAAGTCAACCAGGGAAAAGTTGAGTGGGGAAGACCCAAAGAAAAAACTTAACAGATCGGGAAACTGGCACATTCAAGGAACTGAAAGAAGGTCAGTAAGGCTGGAACAAAGAAAATAAGGGAGAAAATAACTCAAGCTGGTGCTGATAAAGTCAGCAAAAGGCCAGATGCTGCAGCCTTATAAATGAAATAAAAAATCTTGTTCTTTATTCCTTAGACAACAAAAAGCCACTGAAGAGTTTTAAGCTGGGGAGTGACCAGGTTGAGTTTTTTGTTTGTTTGTTTGTTTTTGTTTTGCTCTTGTCGCCCAGGCTGGAGTGCAGTGGCACAATCTCGGCTCACTACAACCTCCGTCTCCCAGGTTCAAGCGATTCTCCTGCCTCAGCCTCCCGAGTAGCTGGGATTACAGGCATGCACCACCATGCCCAGCTAATTTTGTGTTTTTAGTAGAGACGGGATTTTGCCATGTTGGACAGGCTGGTTTCAAACTCCTGACCTCAAGTGATCCACCTGCCTTGGCCTCCCAAAGTGCTGGGATTACAGGCGTGAGCCTCCACGCCTGGCTCAGGTTGAGATTTTTAAAATATTTGCCTGGCTTTGCTATGCAGAGTGGGCTTCTATATGAACACAACTGTTTCCCCAGCAATCTGTGAAATGTCTAGCACATAGGAGGTACTCTGTACATACTAGTTAAAAGAAGAATAAGTGAATGATAGGTAACATATATACAAGAAATGGAAGCTAAAGTCACACCCTTAAGACATAAAGGTCAGGGAAGGAAGTCTGAATACAGAAGTGAAGGAAATAACCAGGCTGCCCTCTTCCCCCTCTCCTCTCACCCCCATATATGTACACACACACACACACACACACACACACACACACACACACGCCATAGATAGTTGGGGCTTCATATCCCTGTGATTTGGTTTAGTTAACTCACTTGTCAGGGAATGGAGCCCTTAATAAAAGGGAAGTTGACAGAATGTCAGCATGGTGTTATGGTGTGGTGGTAAAGAATGTATACAGCCCTGGTTAAGTTACTTTTCTTCTGTCTTAATTTCTTCATCCAAGGAATGGAAATGATAAATGGTATACCTACCTTGGAGGATTATTGTGAAGATTAAATGAGATAATGGTTGCAAAGTACTTGGACTAAAGCCTGGCACATGGTTAGCCTTTAATAAACAGCCACTGTTACAGTATAACAATCTCATGAAGGGTTCATACGCCTGTCTGAGATCCATCCACTCTTTGTGGCTCATAGAGTAGCACTCCATTTGTAGGTTACATGTGGACATGTCTAGCCTCCACTAATGGACTTTAGGACTCTAGTCTCAAATGGTAGAGAAACGTGTATATATTTTAATTATACAAATGTCATTTGGAGATGGAAACAGAAGCAGAAGGGCTGCTTACTTTAACTCCACTGGGGTTTTGCTTTGAAGCTGGCGTTTCACAAACACCAATGAGAGGGCTGTGTCACTTGCAGGAAATGACAGAATGTAGTTAGTTGCTTGGAAACGTCTGTGTCTCTTTGTTTCCCACAATACGAGGTAACGTCTGTAATTATACTGCTGAGCAAAGGTTCAGGTTGATCAAGGTTAATTGTTGACAGTATTTGAAATGTCTTCCCAAAAACTGCTTTACCAAAGTAGATTGTTCTAGCTTCACAAAAGATTTAAATACCATTGATTTATTTCATTCAGCAAGATGTAATTCTAGGCCTGGAAACGAATATCTTCTGATTTTATTCTAAGGAATTAGTACCGAGAAAATGTGTTTTCTCTTCTGCTTTAAAGTTTGCCAAATCACTTGCTTCCAGGGAACCTCACTGCCTGACTTTTGTCTTTAGCCTGTTCTCTAAAACATACATTTCTGCTTTTGATCTATTTTTGTGGAACTAGGAAAAGGGGTTAAAGCATGCCATCTTTCTGTAGGAGTCCTGGGGAGTTTGGTCTTGGGCTTTTTTTTATCACTAACTTAGTATGTTCCAAGCACTGTTCTAGTTGCCTGAGATTCAAAAACAAAAATTGCCATCCTTAATGATGTTAATAATCTGATTCCTGTTACCATTTTCACCCTCTGCCTCTGCCAAGGAAAGAATCAAACCGAGATTTAAATCCTAGCACTACTACATGCTGTCTGTGACTTTGGGAAGTCATTTATCTTCTTTGAGCCTCTTACTTGTAAGAAGCCTGGTAATCATGTTGTCATTTTATCATTTATATAAGCATCTCAAGAATAGTTTGTTAGCAATTCATTCTGCAAGAGGGAATTTCCTTGAAACTTGCTTGGATTTATACTCAGAATTGCCTTATGCAAAATAAGTTAGAGAAATTTTGTCCCACCATTTACCCATATGTGTTCCCTACTATGTGTTTTTACAGTTGATCTAGCTTAATATCAGCAACAATTTATAGTATGATACCAAGACTACATGGGTTTATATTTACAGAATTTAGTCTCACACTTGTTATCAGAGTTAAGGGGAATGATGAAGGAAATGAAAAAGTCAAGCTTTCTGGGTAGATAGCTGCTACCTTTTGGTATGGTCTTCATCTTTTCCTTTTGGGAATTGTCTACTTTACTCCATCTGATTCTGGTAGGGCTGAGAATCACTTGGCCTTGCTTTTCTGCCACTGGATGATCATATGTCGATAGACCCATGTCAGACTGGTCAATCAAAGCACTCCTCTTCTCTGGATATTATGGTGGCACATGACCCAAGCAGGGCCAATCAATCACTGTCATTTTGAGAGATGGATATAAGTCTCTCTGGAGGTAAAAAGGATTAATTTTTTTCCGGGCTCTGATTAAAAGGATGATATATGCTTGGTGTAGTAGGTGGTCATCTTACCATCACACGGAGATAGTCTGCCTACGAATAAGAAGAAAGCAAAGTCAAAGAGTGGAAAATAAAGACCTGATAACATCACTGCATTTCTGAATCATTGTTGAATTTACCAGTTAAATGAACTACTACATTTTTTGTTTCTCTTCAGTCAGATTGCTTGCAACTGAAAGCATCTTGTATAATACAATATGCTTATCTATGATTGTAGTTGTCATTTGTGTTTGTCAATATTTTTGGTTCTCCTTCTCCATACTGTTAGGATTATATTTCCTTGGGAATTGACACGGTCATGTGACTGTTTTGGCAAACAAAATATAAGTGGTTTTTGGCACTTCTAGGTGGAAGCCTTTAAGTCTTAAGAGCTGATGCATAATTCATTGTATTCTTCTCCCTGTCACAGTGACCAGTCCAGATGAGAGAGAACAACATGTAATAGAATATCCACCAGCCTAGGATGGACATGTAACATAAATGAGAAACTGTTGTGTTTTAAGTCACTAAGATTTTGATGGTGTATGTTTTTGCAGCCCTTCTGACTGATACATGTATAGAATACATTTTTCTGTGTCCATTTTTCTAAATATTTCAGGTCAGAAATTATTTTAGTATAACTTCTAAAAACACTAATATCTATAGGATGAGGTTATTAAACTATTTAGTATATGTAGTTATTCTTGTTTAGAATTAAGCAGTAGGCTAGAGATAAACAGCAGCGTTTCCTGGTTTACCATACAGGAACTAAACCTGCTTTTAGGGCTGTGACCTCTGACCAAATTATAGTTGCCTTGTTTCATATCATGTGGCAGGACAAAGTCTATAATGATAGGGGTTTAAAACTCAGACACTATGTAAGCACTCTAGCCTTGCCCATAACAATTCCTCTTATGTGGGCAGGACAATGATGGCATCCCCCAACCAGGCCTTGCTATCTGAAAATAGAGAAATGGTTCGAGGACAGATTGAACATAAGCCTGATTTGCAGCCATGTTGTATCAGTACTGAGGCCTTGAAATTAACAGCCCTTCTCATATAACCATCAAGGAAGGTGCCTCTAGTCTTCAAAGTAAGTATCTACTACAGACAGCAGTGAGCTCTGTAAGCATGAACATCCTTTTTGAGCCATGTTAGAGTATTACGGGCAATGCCATTTGTTCATGCCACATAAAACATGTCATCTTTTCTCCCACTTCTGCAATCCTGGACTTCAAAGGCAATGTATTAAATTTCTTTTTTACTGAAATTTTAGGGAATATTTCGCTAAATATTTATATAATTATTATAATCTTTGTGGTGGATTCTCCAGCTTACATGAAGCATGGCATATTCTCATTGGCAGAACATACTAATCTGTCATTTAACCTTTGGGTACTTTAATTTCTCTGCCTCTAAAAGCAAATAAACATTTTTCTTTCTCTCCTACCTCTCTTTGTGCACATAGGAAAATATGGCATATAATGTATTTGTCAGGACTCTTGATTGAGAGTAATAGAAACTGTCAGTAGGAAAATAAAGATTTGTTGGTTTGGACGGGCTCGGTGGCTCACGCCTGTAATCCCAGCACTTTGGGAGGCCGAGGCGAGTGGATCACTAGGTCAGAAGTTCAAGAACACCCTGGCCAAGATGGTGAAACCCCATCTCTACTAAAAATACAAAAATTAGCCGGGCACAGTGGTAGGTGCCTGTAATCCCAGCTACCTGGGAGGCTGAGGCAGAAGAATTGTTTGAACCCAGGAGGCAGAGCTTGCAGTGAGCCGAGATTGTGCCACTGCACTCTAGCCTGGGTGATAGAGTAAGACTCTGTCTCAAAAAAAAAAAAAAAAAAAAAGATTTGTTGGTTCATGTAACTGGGAAGTACAAGGGACAAATTTAAGGTATGATTGGATTCAGGACCTCAAATTATTTCATCGAGGTAATCTCTTTTCACCACATACCTCTGCTTTTTTCTATGCTGGTTTCATTCTTGTGGAGGCCCTCCCTCTAAGGCAGTGAAAAAACAGCTGTCTATAACTGTAGTTGCACACTTTTTTAAAACAGCTAAACCACCCTAATGAAAAGATATCTTTTTCTTCAGTAGTTCCAGCTGGAGAATAGGAAAGGATGCTTCCCTGCAAGAAAATAAGTTATTATCTTATAATAACTTATCTTCTGATAATAAGAGGAATTGATGGGGCAGTCAAAAAAAATTCAAAGTTGTAAAGTGTACAACTACACTACAGGCACAGTTGTCTATAGCAGACACAGCTGGTTAAATACCCTATATCCATTCTCTCTTGCCATTCCTAAAAACTCAGTTTTGTTCAGGTAGGTATCCATTTCCTCCATGTAGCCAAACACCTCAAGGGAAACTGGCCCAGCCATAGCCCATGAATCCTGATTAGACCCAGCCAGTCAGAGGATGCCAACCCCTTGCCAGAGGTTGGCTTAGGCATTAGCATGTGATCCACTTCAGGACAGTGAAATGAGGGGGGAAGCTTGGGAGCCTGGGAGACTTCTGGGACAATTTTCCTTGTACTTAAGAAGACACAAGGGAGGGGCTGTTTTCCTCAGGGGCTATTGGGGATGTATGTGATTAACCTTGACTGTGGCAGTCATCATGATGCCATATTAGTCTGAGAGCAATGCTGACACAATCAGGATGGCAGAGCACAAAGATAGGGAAGCTACATGTTTGATAAAGTTCAGCCACCAAAGTAACCAACTGTGGTCCTTTTGTTATGTAAGATGCTAGTTTTCTTTATTTAAGGCATGTTCAGATAGATTTTTTTTTTTACCACTTGTGACTGAAAATTATGAGTAATGTTTAGAGTGAGTTCCCCAGTCAGAAAAGAAGCTCTTAGAGGGTTATATAGTTACACTAGACCTAGAACAGTGTCTTGCACATAGCTGAAGCTCAGTCGTCTTTTATGTGTATTTGTAATTTAAGCACTAAAAAATAAAACATGTTTCTTTTGTAACAATTCAGTATAAAAGCCATTAGATGGAATTAAACAAAATCGATGTCTGTGGGTGGGCACCAAGGCCCAGTGTGAATTTTTTTTTTTTTTCCAAGACAGTCACACTCTGTTGCCCAGGCTGGAGTGCAATGGTACAATCTTGGCTCACTGCAACCTCTGCCTCCTGGGTTCAAGCAATTCTCTTACCTCAGCCTCCCAAGTAGATGGAATTACAGGAGTATGCCACCACACTCAGCTAATTTTTGTGTTTTTAGTAGAGATGGAATTTCACCATGTTGGCCAGGCTGATCTGGAACCCCTAACCTCAAGTGATCTGCCCACTCAGCCTCCCAAAGTGCTGGGATTACAGGCATGAGCCATTGTACCCAACCCCAGTGTGGAATTTTGGAGCCCAAGTGGGTGAGGAGGGTATCCACATGGGGGAGGGACCCTGGAGCTGGATGTTGGAGCCTAGGCAGGGTGAGGGAGTTACTGCAGAAAGAAGGGATTAAGGGTGGCCCAATGTGGGGTGTAAGAGCTGGAGGAATGTGAAGAAGGCATCATCCACACAGAGGAACATTGGCCCAGTGCAAGGGTCAGAGCCTGAGTTAGGTGAGGACAATACCTGCTTTATACTGTTCTGGAAATTCTTCTATAAGTTTATCATATGTGTCCAAATGTACCTGTATTTCATTTTGTAAGCTGTCACAAAGTTAATACTTCCAATGTCTCATATTTCTTAAAAAAAATATGAAACTAAGTGTATTAGGTGAATGGAAGAAAAAAATATGAAACTATTCTTTATTTGCATATATATGAAACTCCTCAAAGACATTTCTGATTAAAGCAACTTTGCCATCACAGAAAGTCAGTTTATTTTCTAAAATGTATAAATTTCAGTAATTATAATCTATTTTGCCTTTCATCTATATAAATGTTTTTCTTTTTCATTTTCATTTTCAGTGGATTAGAACTAAAGAATTTTATTTTTTTTCACAATTGTTCTCTGGTACAGTTTTTTTAGGTTTCAAAGGCTATCTGATAAAGATGGTCTTTTGAGGAAAAAATATTAGGCACACTGGTATCCCTCCCAAACTCTTTGATTTTTGTAAACAAAATTTTCAGTTCACCACTGACATAACAGCACAGTACAGTTGCATTCACTTTGCAGATGTGATTAGAGAGTCAAGATTAGCCCTACTTTATTCGTGAGTAATATGGTCACTCTTAATTCCCGTTGTGATATTTGGGTAGAATTAGACTCAGGCTGATTTTTTCCTAAGCCAAGAGCTGTGTACTATCCATTAAAGTTGCTTTTGTGGAACTAGGAATTGGAGGAAACTAGGACCAGAAGAAAATAAAGTGTGAATCCCTGGCTCAGCTAGACAAGGTGGCTCACGCTTGCAATCCCAGCACTTTGGGAGGCTGAGGTGGGAAGATCACTTGAGCCCAGGAGCTCGAGACCAGTCTGGGAAACAAGACAAGATTCTGTCTCTACAAAAAATTTAAAAATTTGCCAGGCGTAGTGATACACACCTGTAGTCCCAACTACTTGGGAGGCGGAGGTAAGAGAGTACCTTGAATCCAGGAATTCGAGGCAGCAGTAAGCTATGATTGTACCACTGTACCCCAGCCTAGGTGACAGAGTGCGACCCCATCTCAGACAGAAGAAAAAAAAAGAGTCCCTGGCTCATGTGAAGTTTTTTTCAATGATTATATGACATTAACAACAGATTCTCATATCTAGAAATATCTTTTCATATCTTAAAATTTGCTTAACTTAATGAAGCCAAGGAAGTACAAATACTCATTTACTGAATGCAGTCTCAGGTGACCTGGTTGTAAGTCACTCATTACCGGAGAGCTGAAGGGGTTGGGCTAGTGTAGACGGTGGTAGCAGCATCTTTGAATTCAGAAGACAAATGCATTGAATGATGAGACACTAATGACTCTGGTTCTATCTGTGATCAGATTAAGTGTGGCCTTTGCCCTTACTTAACTACAAATTTGACCCAGGTTACTTTTTAGCTCATGTTTCCAGTTTCTTATGATCCAAGGTTTATAGATATTCTTTTGATTCTTAAAATCGACTTGGCTTGGCGGCTCACCGCTGTAATCTCAGCACTTTGGGAGGCTGTGGCAGGTAGATCACAAAGTCAAGAGACTGGCCCTCCTGGCCAACATGGTGAAACCCCGTCTCTACTAAAAATACAAAAAAAAAAAAAATTAGCTGGGTATGTTGGCGCATGCCTGTAGTCCCAGCTACTTGGGAGGCTGAGGCAGGAGAATCACTCAGACTGGGGAGGCAGAGGTTGTCGTGAGCTGAGATTGTGCCACTGCACTCCAGCCTGGCTACAGAGCAAGACTCCATCTTAAAAAGACAAAAAAATTGACTTGGTTATCTGGTTAGTTGGTTGGTTGGTTGGTTGTTTATTCCTTAAAAACCGTATACTGCATCAGAAATTTTCCAACTCCATGGTTTTTTATTATTTTTAAGTCCTTACTCATTTTTCTCTTTCCTTACCTAGAATTTTTTTTCGTAATTAATTTGCTCCAATAACTAACTTGTTGAACAAATACTTGTTGAGTACCCACTAGATGCTTTACTGTTAGTAAATATGGAGCTGTGTGTGATGGCACATGCCTGGAGTCCCAGCTACTTGGGAGGCAGAGGCAGGAGAATCGATTGAGCCCAGGAGTTCTGAGTTATGATTGCACTACTGTACTCCAGCCTGGGGCAACAGAGTGAGACCCCCTCCCATAAATAAATAAATAGATAAATAAATAAGATGTAAATGCATGTAATTTATAATACAAGGAAGAAGATAAATGTGAGAAGAAAGAACAGGACTTTAGGAAAGAAGGACTTTAACCCAGTTGAAGATCAGAGACTTTGAATTTTGCATTATTTTTCTTCCTGAAAAATAGGAGTCAAGTCTCTGATGAAAGAGAACCAAAGCAAAATATGTTTTTGCCTGAGGTATTTCCCTAGGATGCAGTGCTAAGAATAACTTGATATGGTTTGGAATTCTGAATGGACTCTTCAGATGCTTTTGGAGAGCATATGAGAAAAGAAAAATGAAAGTGTCTGGAGTTCTCATGGTTGATTCCTCCCAATAGGAAAGGCTGGAGGAGAGAATGGAGAGGACAGTGTGGAAGTTGATAAAGAAAAACAATGGATATTCTTTTAAATGTGTAGCTGAGAAGCTTCTGAGGTAGCTTGAGTGGTCTGTAAGTTGACAGTGCATGATGCTGATTTTCAAAAAATTACAGAGGAAATTCAGATGACTAAGTGCTTCTCAGGAGATTTTACTCTTCTCTGTATATTTTGTATTCATGTAGTTTTAGATCTGTATTATTGAGGGAAGTGCTTTCTTATTATACTTGAGTTGGTGGGTTGCCAAGGTTAATAGTGCTGTAAGTAAAATTAAAATCTTCCTGCATTAAGTTGCCAATTAATTTTTTCTTCTGTCATTTATTTTCATTAATAAAACCAGGAGGCCAGGCGCAGTGCTTCACACCTATAAACCCAGCACTTTGGGAGACCGAGGCGGGTGGATCACGAGGTTAGGTGTTCAAGACCAACCTGACCAACATGGTGAAACCTGTCTCTACTAAAAATACAAAAATTAGCTGAGCGTGGTGGCAGGTGCCTGTAATCCCAGCTACTCTGGAGGCTGAGGTAGAGAATTGCTTGAACCTGGGAGGCAAACTTTGCAGTGAGCAGAGATCACGCCACTGCACTCCAGCCTGGGCAACAGAGGGAGACTCCGTCTCAAAAAATAATAGTAATAAATAAATATATATATATATATATATAAACAGGAGTATTTAACTGTAAAAGGCTATTAGTAATTGATCTCCTTATGATGTTCAGTGTGTTAGCAAGGATCACTAGCTAGGCCTGATTTATATAGGGATGAAATCGCATTCTGATTTCTGACTCCATATTTTTTCTTTCGTTTCAGTAAATTAAGCTTGGAAGCTTTGAGTTTCTTTTTTTTTTTTTTTAAGTGCAGATTCTACTTTTTTCAGTATTTTGTATTGGAAGCCTAATAAAGTTAAGTGACATGCTTTCAGTCCTAGAGGTGGATCAAGGAATTAGACCTAGGAATCTTATCTGATCTTCTCTTCATATTTACTAACCTACCATACCCCCTAACATTTAGCTTATGTCTTAATTGCTCAATATTAAACACAGGCTTATTTTAAAGTACATACAACAGTCCTCTGCAGTGCTTCTCAAATCTTTCCACAAGAAATTTCTGTACCAGTAGTGAAGAGTGAACAGGCAACTCCTGACAGTCTGGGTATATAAAGTTTAAAGGAGCCCATTACTGGAATTTGTATGGTTTATTTTAAGCCTCATGTAAATCAATGTATCTCTATATATCTACATCTTTATCTCTGTTACTATAAAAATAGTACTTCCCGTCAAGTACATTTGACACTCTGGGAATAAACTTTATATTCATTCTTTGGCTTCCATAATCCCTACCACACTGAGGTATGACCCTGTGATACTTGTACTCCAGTTTAAAAATCAGGGCTGTAGGCTAGGCATGGTAGCTCATGCCTGTAATCCCAGCACTTTGGGAGGCTGAGGTGGGTGGATCACTTGAGGCCAGGAGTTCAAGATCAGCCTGTCCAACATGACAAAACCCTGTCTCTACTAAAAGTACAAAAATTAGCCAGGTGTGGTAGCGAACGCCTGTAGTCCCAGCTACTTGGGAGGCTGAGGTCTGAGAATCACTTGAACTTGGGAGGCAGAAGTTGCAGTAATCCGAGATCATGCCAGTGCATTCCAGCTTGAGTGACAGAGTGAGACTCTGTCTCAAAAAAAATAAACAAATAAATAATAAACAATCAGGGCTCTAGAGAAAAAGGACATTGAATAGGATAGAAAAGATTGTGAATTTGACCTGAGTTTACATGACTGTAGCAGGAGATTAGAAGCTGCTGTACAAAGAAGGAGGAAAGGGAAAGTGTCGTTTATTTAGGTAGCCAGCCACCTGTCAGCAGAGGCGTTCACTTGTTGATGATCTTCCAACTTATTAAGTCTCTCTTAAAACATTGGGTAAGTGATATGTGTATTCATCTATCTAATACCTCATAAGACATCTAATTAAGAAAAGGAACAGGCTGGGCCCAGTGTCTCACGCCTGTGACCCCAGCACTTTGGGAGGCCAAGGCAGGTGGGTCACCTGAGGTCAGGCATTCGAGACCAGCCTGGCCAACATGGCAAAACCCCATCTCTACTAAAAAGTACAAAAAATAGGGGCCTGGTGCGGTGGCTCACTCCTGTAATCCCAGCACTTTGGGAGGCCAAGGCAGGCGGATGACGAGGTCAGGAGATTGAGACCATGCTGGCCAACATGGTGAAATCTTGTCTCTGCTAAAAATACAAAAATTGGCTGGGTATGGTGGTGCGTGCCTGTAATCCCAGCTACTTGGTGGCTGAGGCAGGGGAATCTCTTGAACTCAGGAGACAGAGGTTGCAGTGAGCTGAGATCACGCCACTGCACTGCAGCCTGCTGATAGAGTGAGACTCCATCTCAAAAAATATATATATATTGGCCATGTGCGGTGGCTCATGCCTGTAATCCCAGCACTTTGGGAGGCTGAGGCGGACCAATCACAAGGTCAGGAGTTCAAGACCAGCCTGACCAACATGACGAAATCCTGTCTCTACTAAAAATATAAAAATTAGCCAGGGATGGTAGGATGCACCTGCAATCCCATCTACTTGGGAGGCTGAGGCAGGAGATGGAAGTTTCAGTGAGCTTGAACCCAGGAGGTGGAAGTTTCAGTGAGCTGAGATCACGTCATTGCACTCCAGCCTGGGCATCAACAGCAAAACTCCATCTCAAAAAAAAAAGAAAGAAAAGAAAAGAAACAGTAATTTATACATTTTCCTCATGTCCCTAATTCACTTTCCCATTATAATATATGATCATTATAGGAAATTTAGAAAATATGGATGATCATATATAAGAAAGTAATCACAATTCACATACCAGAAGAAACTTGCTTCTTCCCCAGTAATTATTTTCTGCCCATGTTTTTATTTTAAATATACAATATTTAGACAATATAAGCTAATGGCTTAATAATATGTGGCAGTTTCTTAATTTACTCAACTTCCCATTTTTGTACATTAAAGTGGCTTACAATTTATTTGCTATTATCAATAGTCTGCATAAACCTATGAGGATATCTGACTTCTTTTATTAGAATGCATTTTTCTAAGGTATCAAAACATGGTAAATACTAAAGCTGTTGATACAGATTGCCCATTTTTCCTGATCCTTTGACAGTATTGCATATTATTGTTTTATCTTAAATGATTTTCCTAGGGAAAATGTAGCACAGCATCTTTATTTGGTTTTTGTTCTTTTTTTGTTTTGTCAATTTCTAGCTAAACATATTTTCACTTACTTTTCATTTATATTTCTTTTGTGAATTAGCTGCTTCTGGTCTTTGCCTTTCTTTTTTTTTTTTTGAGACAGAGTTTTACTCTGTCACCCAGGCTGGAGTGCAGTGGCACAGCCTCAGCCTACTGCAACCTCCGCCTCCAGGGCTCAAGTGATTCTCCTGCCTCAGCCTCCCGAGTAGCTGGGATTACAGGCACCCACCACCGTTCCTGGCTAATTTTTGTATTTGTAGTAGAGACTAGGTTTCACTATATTGGCCAAGATGGTCTTGAACTCTTGACCTCAAGTGATCCCCCCACCTCGGCTTCCCAAAATGTTGAGATTACAAGCGTGAGCCACCGTGCCCAGCCCCCATTTTTTTATTGGTGTTTATCTTTCTAATTGGAATTCCTTGTTTGTTGAGACCATTAATTCATTCTTTTACATATGGTAAAAAAAATCTTTTTGTTGGACTTTAAATTTTGTTTTTTATTTTTTCCTTTCCCTCTTTCTGTATATACTTTTAGTTTTGAATATATGGCATGGTTTTAAAATGCATAAGTAGGCTGGGGCAGTGGCTGACACCTGTAATCTCAACACTTCAGGAAACCAAGGCAGGAGGATCACTTGAACCCAGGAGTTCAAGACCAACCTGGGCAATAGAGTGAGACCTCACCTCTACAAAAATTTTAAAAGTTAGCCAAGCATGGTGGCATGTGCCTGTAGTCCCAGCTACTCAGGAGGCTGAGGTGAGAGGATCGCTTGAGCCTGAGAGGCAGAGGTTGCAGTGAGCCAAGATTATGCCACTGCACCCCAGACTGGGCAACAGAACAAGACCCCATCTTTTAAAAAAAAAAAAAAAGGCAGAAATATATATTTAAAAAAATTGTGTGAAGATACTAAAAAAAATGAATTGTGTACCTTTAATAGGTGAATTATATGGCATATGAATTATATCTCAATAAAATAAAAGAACACATACTATGGCCATGTATCAGGATATAAAGATAAGACACAGTCCTTGTTTCAAAAGGTTCACAGTTTAATGAATAGTTCTTTTATCATTTTATTTCCCTGAGGATTAGAGATAGATATTACCACTTATTTCCTGACAACAGTTCTTATGTTGTATAAATGTATTTTTCTCTTTTATATAAAAATCATAAATATATTTAAATGTAAATAAAATAGTCAATAGAAAATCAAACTCTTTAGATATTTTTATACTTGAGATTATACAGATCCTTGGAGAATTAGGTTGTGAAGCTTGCATTAAATTATTTGGTTTATGCCTGTCCCAGCATTTTGTGAGGCTGAGGTGGGCAAATTACTTGAGCCTAGGAGTTCAAGACCAGGCTAGGTGAGACTCTATCTCTACAAAATATAAAAGTGTCTCTACATAGTGAGACTCTGTCTCTACAAAAAATAAAAATTAGCTGGGCATGGTGGTACACACCTGTAGTCCCAGTTAACTTGGAGGCTGAGGCAGAAGGATCACTTGAGCCCAGGGGTTTGAGACTACAGTGAACTATGAGCATAACAGTGCACTGCAGCCTGGGCAGCAAAACTAGACTCTGCTCCCACCAAAAAAAATAAATAAATCAATAAACTTGTGGCTCACATTTCATTTATAAGTATTTATATTTTATTTGTGAATGGAAGCACTTGTTTACCTAATTTCGGTGAATAACTTTTAACATTTTTATTGTTTGAAAAGTGATTATTAAATGAAAAAATATATAAAAATTTATTTTTAAAAAATTTAATAAACCAGTTAATATCAAAATAAATATATAGAAATGAATTGCTATTCTATATTGCCAGCAATAACCATTATACATTATATAATATGTAATATTAAAAAGTTCCTGGCCTGGCACAGTGGCTTACACCTGTAATCTCAGCACTTTGGGAGGCCAAGGCAGGTGGATCAGTTGAGGCCAGGAGTCGAGACCAGCCTGGCCAACAGGGAGAAATTCTATCTCTGCTAAAAATACAAAAATTAGCCAGGTGTGGTGGTGCACATCTATAGTCCCAGCTACTCGGGAGGCTGAAGCAGGAGAATCGCTTGAACCTGGGAGGCCGAGGTTGCAGTGAGCCAAGATTGTGCCACTGTACTCTACCTAGTGCAACAGAGCGAGATTCTGTCTCAAAAAACAAAGAAGAATTTTTGGGGCCACACATAAACTACACTAATGATAGCTGATGAGCTGACAAAAAACATTACCAAAAAAAATCTCATAATGTTTTAAGAAAGTTTATGAATTTGTGTTGGGCCATATTCAGAGTCATTCTGGGCATGAGTTGGACAAGCTTGTTCTAAAGGAATTTTTAGGATACAGAAAACCTAACAAAGTTATTTGGAAGACTAAGTGGGTAAAATTGAGCACTCACTTAAAATTAAAAGATGATATTCTCACAGTCACATATTGAAAACAATTATAAGCCAATAATAGCATGGTATACAAGAAAGAAATTGATCAACATAGCAGATGTTGCCTAGAAGGCCCAGAAATAGACCTTAGTACATGAAAATATTTAGTGTATGATTAAGGTAGAATTTCAAGTCAGTTGGGGAAAATGGATAAATAGCCAGATAGTGCTATAATAACAATTAACTATTTGGGGAGAAAATTAAGTTAGATAGCTCTATCTTCAACCATATACCACAATAAATTGTAGATGAATTAGTGAATTATTTTCTGGAAGACTAAATATGCACTTTAAAAACAGAGGCTATAAAGATTGCTAGATATGACTATTTAAAATAAAATAAATAGAACCCACTTCTAAAAGCAGATGATGATGATTAGTTCACTAATTTATTGACAACATTGACCCATTCGTCTGTGTTTCTTTAATTCTCTTGTGCAAATCTCTAAAATGATTGTGTATGTAAAAATGTGGGATGGCTATGGCTATGAATATTCTTATTTGAGGAACTAATATTCTTTTGTATTTTAAATCATGATGTTTGAAGACTGAATCTACTTTATAGAAAATGGGGCACCTTGGTTGGAGAATCTGTCCTACAATACTTGGAAGACTAAGTGGGTGAAATTGGGCACTCGAGACCAGCCTGGCCAACATGGAGAAATTACATTAGTCATTCTTTCAAAATATTTATTCTGCATTGCTAGGTGCTTGAGTATACAGCAGTGATCAAGAGACAGTTCTGCCTTCAAGCTTATAATATGGAGACCAACAAGTAAACAGGTAGTGTGAGAATTGCTACACTAGAGAACTGTAGAGGGAATATTATTGTATTTGGAAAGAGCATGAAACTCAGTTCTAGAGGCATCAAGGAAGGCCTCTGGAGAAAGGGACACCTAAGCAGCAATCTAAAAGATAAGCAGACCTGGTGGGATGGCTCATGCCCATAATCCCAGAACTTTGGGAGGCTGAGGTAGGAGGATTGCTTGAAGGCAGGTGTTCAAAACCTGCCTGGGCAACCAAGTGAGACCCTTTCTCTAAAAAAAAAATTTTTTTTAATTAGCCAGGCAAGGTGGTATGTGCCTATAGTCTCAGTCAGTCAGGAGGCTGAGGTGGGGGAATCACTTGAGCCCAGGAGTTCAAGGTTGCAGTGAGCTATAATCACACCACCATGCTGCAGTCTGGGCTACAGAGTTAGATCTCATCTCTAATGAACAAGTGAATAAAGGATGAATAGAAGTAGGCAAGCCAAAGTGGGAATGAAGAGTATTCTAGGCAGAGGGAACAAAGTCTGAGATAAGGCAGAGTGGTGTGTTAGAGATACTACAAGACGTTAAGTACAGCAAAATTCACCTGCAGTTGTAGTGTACTTATATCTGAAATTAAATGGTATCATCTTCTAAGATGTATGTAAAAGAAAATGCTTGTGATACTAACATTGGTGAGGAGTAGAGGAAAATTAACTTCCAGCTAATGGCAGAATATCAAGCTACTAAATAGGATTGCTCTTGCATATTTATTTTTATTGTATTTATTTATTTATTTTTGAGATAGACTCACTCTGTTGCCCAGGCTGGAGTGCAGCGGTGCAATCTCAGCTCACTGCAACCTCTTCCTCCCAGGTTCAAATGATTCTCATGCCTCAACCTCCTGAGTAGCTGGGAGTACAGGCGTGTGCCACCACGCATGGCTAATTTTTTTATTTTTAGTAGAGACGAGTTTTTGTTATGTTAGTCAGGCTGGTCTCGAACTTCTGACTTCAAGTCGGGAACTCCTGCCTCACCCTTCCAAAGTCCTGGGATTACAGGCATGAGCCACCATACCCAGCCTGCTCTTGCATCTTTTAATGACAAGAGATCAAAGCAGAAAAAGGAGTTTATACTACTTTACTAAATCTAGCCTTAACCTCTCAAAAGTTTGATGAAATTTGGCTGGGTGCAGTGGCTCATGCCTGTAATCCCACGATTTTGGGAGGCCAAGGTGGGCGGATCACGAGGGCAGGAGTTCAAGACCAGACTGGCCAACATGGTGAAACCCCATCTCTACTGAAAAATACAAAAATTACCTGGGCATGGTGGCTCGTGCCTGTAATCCCAGCTACTTGGGAGGCTGGGGTAGGAGAATTGGCTGACCCGGGACCCGGGAGGCAGAGGTTGCAGTGAGCCAAGATCACGCCATTGCACTGCAGCCTGGGCTGCAGAGCGAGACTCCATCTCAAAAAAAAAAAAAAAAGTTTGATGAAATTCTCAGCCTTTTTATTTAGTTGTTAAAACATTCACCCTGTGTTCTAGTTAGTTCAAATTTAAGACTCATCAACCCCCACCCCATCATATGACAGCTTCTCAGTCTGCTGAAGCAAATGCACATATTAAGTCTCTGTCTAGTAGCCTCATCTTACCTCTGACTTCAAAGAGATAAAGAATTTCCCCAGTTGACCAAAATGAAAAGGAGAACCTAGATTCAAATTATGGTCCAGATATTATACGGCTTGGGTGGTGGCTAGGATGTGCCTGAGATGGGTGGGGAAGATTGAGGTAAGATACGCAGTGATGAGTGCTATTGTTGGCATTCCAGGTATGCCTACCACCTATAAGCACATGTGGCTGTCACCTGAGCCAGATTCCCAAAGCATACCTTTTCCATTGGGCCATTTTGCAATTAATAAGCATTTTAGGCTGGGCGTGGTGGCTCATGCCTGTAATACCAGCACTTTGGGAGGTGGGCAGATCACCTGATATCAGGAGTTCGAGACCAGCCTGGCCAACATGGTGAAACGGTTTCTCTACTAAAAGTACAAAAATTAGCCAGTCATGGTGGTGGGCACCTGTAGTCCCAGCTACTTGGGAAGCTGAGGCAGGAGAATTGCTTGAACCCAGGAGGCAGAGGTTGCAGTAAACCAAGATTACGCCACTGCACTCCAGTCTAGGCAACAGGAGGGAGACTCTGTCTCAAAAAAAAAAAAAAAAAAAAAATGCATTTTATATCCCAGAAAGATTTTCTGTGAAAGACTGACCTGCGGCCGGGCGCAGTGGCTCACGCCTGTAATCCCAGCACTTTGGGAGGCCGAGGCGGGTGGATCACGAGGTCAAGAGATCGAGACCATCCTGGTCAACATGGTGAAACCCCGTCTCTACTAAAAATACAAAAAATCAGCTGGACATGGTGGCACGTGCCTGTAATCCCAGCTACTCAGGAGGCTGAGGCAGGAGAATTGCCTGAACCCAGGAGGCGGAGGTTGCGGTGAGCCGAGATTGCGCCATTGCACTCCAGCCTGGGTAACAAGAGCGAAACTCCGTCTCAAAAAAAAAAAAAAAAGAAAGACTGATCTGCTAGTTAAAGACTCTGTTCAAGTTCGAAAGCACTGAAAATGGTGTTTAAACAAAATAGTTTTCTCTTAGAGTTTTCTGTGAATGCACTGTTTTCTCCAGTTCAACCTCTGTGTAAGCTTTTACTCGTCTGCCCTCTAGTGGAGGCTCTTAAATTAACCAGTGTTGCTGGCTTTAGAAAAGCTACCTAACTTTTCTTGATTGGCTTTTCAAACTGTAATCTGTTTCCTTTAAAAAAAAAAAATTCCATCAGAACAACATATTTTATAATTTTCTAAGATGCTAATAAATACTCTCCCTCTTTCCTGCAACTTATCTTTGCAGCCTACCTTAAGGAAAGCTCTGGGTTTCAACTCAGCCAGTCAGTTCACTGCCACTCCAAGGTGTCAAATGTATTTCTGCTGTTCTTCCCTTTTCTTCATATCTCTTCTGAATTCCTGTGACATGTACTTCCTGTGTCATATATTTATACTGTATATTTTGGATCAACTTTTCAGATCTAACAGCCTTACCCCATCAGGCAGATGAACTCCTTGAGTATGGTAGTGTTTCACACTTCTCTGTGTCCCCTTTAGACTCCAGCAGTTCTCAGTGAGTATGTTAATTATTTGCTGTTCAGAGATATTCAATATCCTGGCTCATTTCCTCTATTGATGGCTGAAAAGCTAATTGTCTAGATTTAAACATAAATATTAGGCTGGGCACAATGGCTCATGCCTGTAATCCCAGCACTTTTGGAGGCGGAGGCAGATGGATCACAAGGTCAGGAGTTCGAGACCAGCCTGGCCAACATAGTGAAACCCCCGTCTCTACTAAAAATACGAAACATTAGCCGGGCATAGTGGCAGTTGCCTGTAATCCCAGCTACCTGGGAGGCTGAGGCAGGAGAATCACTTGAACTTGGTAGGCGGAGGTTGCAGTGAGCCAAGATCATGCCACTACACTCTAGCCTGGGCAACAAACAGTGCAAGATTTTGTCTCTAAATAAATAAAAATATTAAAATATTAACATAGTAACAGTTCATGTCCCCGAATGAAAACTGTCTTAGCAATAAACCTACATCTTAAATATTCTAATTTCTTTTTTACTTGGGCTACTAACTGTATTTCCCTACTTTGTAGTTTGAAAGTGATTTTAGAAAGTTTGAGAGAATTATGCTGTCCATTTAGGAGTATTTATAAGTAATCGGTGTTGCTTTATTATCCTTCTGTATGTGTTCTTCTTTATTTCTATGTAATGTTTCAGTTTGTAACTTTGGTTAGTCCTCTTGTTCTTTATATCCATGAATAATTAGAATGCTTAATGCTATAAGAAACCTAACAGATGGATTTTATTTAGCCTCCTCCAGGCAATATGAGTGGCTCTTATTGTTTAAGTTTCTTGTGAAAGCATGGTAATCATGTGTAGCAGAGGCCTGGTGCTAAAACCGGAAGCCAGGCTAAGCAATTGGTATAGCTGGTAGAACAGACAAACAAGAAAACATATATGGGCAAAAGGGGCATATGGGTAGGATATCCAAGGTGAAGCTGAGATCACAGGTAAGAGTTTTAAACGAAAGTTAGAGAACAGAAGAGATGTAGCCATAAGTAGAGGAGGAGATATTCAAAATATTTAACAACTAGTATGGCATAGCCATGAACCAATTAGAAAAGGTGGAAGAAAGACCTGAAATCTCCTGCCACACTAGGCATTTACCTGGTTGTTGCTTGATCGTGGCACACTTAGAGGGGCTCCAGGCAGCCACTATTTCAATATTTTAACAGTACAGCTGTATCAGTATGTCTTGGCTGAACATAAGACTGTATGTCCATATTGAGGGCTCAGGCTACAATGAAGGAAATGGACCGAGTGTGGGGTCTTCAGAAAGTGGGATCTGGAATTTCACCTAAATAGAAGGGAGCAGAATCTGGAGCATTCATTTAATTAATTCATTTAATGTTCTGGCAGAATGTGTATTTGACCTTTTCAGACAGAATCCTGACTTGGCTGTGTACTCTTAGGTTACTTTGAGCAAATTATCTCACTTCTATGAGGCAGATTCATCAACTGAAAAATGAAGCTATAATCATACCTACATGACATTCATTCCAGGGTGGTTCAAATGAGACAATAATCATGAAAATACTTTGTTGACTTTTCTGGTTCTAAAGAACAAGAGAATGGCAGAGAGGCAGAGTCTTCTTACTATCTTATGATGGGTGCCACATGCTGTCTGCCCCACATTTAAGCGCTTATCTTGGATTGGCAAACCAAGTATATCACTAATAACTTAATGGAGGAAAAGTACAAGATATAGTAAAATTAGCCTAAGTTTATTTCTGGTTTTGACACTTACTGGTTATGAAACCTGGGAGTATATTTATTAATTTGTCTAATATCTACTGAGCATCTTCTGTATGCTTAGCAATATAAAAACACAGTCCTATTCTATAGAACTTACAGTCTAAAAGGGGAAATAATTTTTTTGAGAACTGAGTTTCTGTGATCATACTGCTCTCCTTGGTTACCTAGCACAGTTACCTTGAACAGGTAAAGGCTATGTGTTCCCTGGGCTTTTTAATGTTGTTTCTCCAAACCTTTAACCCAAAGGTTTTCAGCCTTAACTGCTTATCAGTTATCTACAGAGCTTTTTTAATGTACAGATTCCTGGGCCCCACAACTTGTTGTCTGATGGTAAATGTTTTCTAAGCAGGGGCTGATGTGTAGCATTTGCTGATTTTGTTGGTAAACACGTCTGCCTTGGCTACCAATGTGAGTCTTACAAGGTTCCTAAAAATGTAACAATTGTTATCTAAAAACCTAGCCGGCTCCAGCACACCACTGGACCAACATCAGAGCTAAAGAATAAGAATTTATAGGCATAAGACCTGGAGCTCTTTATTACTAAAAAAGTTCTAAAAGGGACCCAGAGGTAACCAGTGACTTGTGAAGTTTCCATATTGCACGCCTGTCAGGTTCAGAACACTATAAGACTTGTTGCCTTTTATGACCAGGTGTGATAGCTCATACCTGTAACCCTAGCACTTTGGCAGGCCGAGGTGGGAGGATCACTTAAAGCCAAGAGTACAAGACCAGCGTACACCTTAGTGAAACCCCATATTTTCTTTTTTTAAAAAAAAAAAAAAAAAAAAAAAGCCAGATGTGGTGGTATGCACCTATAGTCCCAGCTACTTTTGAACTCATGAAGGCTGAGGCAGAAGAACACTTGAACCCAGGAGTTTGAGGTTATAGTGAGCTAGATGGTGACTTTGCATTCCAGCCTGAGCAACAGAGCGTGACCCTGGCTCAAAAAACAAAACAAAAAGACTTGCTTTCTAAAACCAATGAATTTTATCTCTAGTGATAGAAAAGAGTGTATAACAACTCTGAAATTATCACAAGTGGGTGAGTTAAGTTGCACACATTAAATAACTTTTTAAAAAGTGGAATAAGGATTGAAGACAAAAAAACATCCAGTAACAGCTTCACACCCAGAGCTCAGATTTTCTGTAGGGCATTAACTGGACTATGATGTCTCTTAAATCAGCTGTTGTCCAAGGACTTTTTGTTCTTTAGAATCAAAGCTATTTCAGCAAAATTCTAATCAAACTTGCTTTCCCATCACTGAGGAAGTAGCTCATTGACCATCCCGACTGTGATTCACATGTATTTGTATTTTAAAGGAGTTTGAAAGAAACGCTTGAGAAATAGTAGGTGTCTCACGGAGGTTTTCTATTGCTTGAAAATTAAAGGGAAGAAAGTTTGTTTATTTAAGGTTTCTTAAACCCTGTGATAATAGGAGCATAACGTGACTTTGATTTTAATTGTAAGTATGGTAGGATCCTCTGACTTTCTTATTTTTACTTTAATGCATGCCATATCTCTATAAGATATGATTAAATTGAATCTGATTCCTGATTCCAGCCAATACTATATATCTTGATCTAAATTAGACTTTAAAACAAGGTCAGATTATATTGGAACTGCTGATTTGATCATGTCTGAGCCTTTTCCAAATCAGCTTTCTCAGGTTTGGAGTGCCTAGGTATTCACTGTGGCCCTGGACCATACTATGTGTCTTTACTGCCACACCTGCAGGTCCTTTCTTGTCCTTAGCCTCCCAAATAAGGAGAATACTTTTGAATAGACATTAACTTATAAAAATATCCATATGACCTTCAGTCCACCTTGCACTGACCTGAGAGGTGGCTCCTTTGCCCTCCTAAATATCTCTATGGCCCTAGCCATTAGGAGCTCTACTTCATTCACTGTCATTAACTACCTGTTTTTCCGTCCTGTTCATTTTGTCTTCATATTCAATTGGTCACCAGGGTTGGTAGTGTTGATTAAAGATGGCTACAAATTCTGGCTACTTCTCACATTGTGAGAGGGAATCTAATTCCTCTCACAAATTCCTTGAATTTGTGTTGGGCTTTTTTTGATACACCAATAGAGTGTGGTGGCAGAAATGACATTATGCCAGCTCTGAGCCTAGCCTTTCAGGGGACTAGCCCTTTTGGAGCCCTGAACCATTATTCAAGAAGACCAACCCTAAGGATACCATGCTTTGAGGAAGCCCAAGATAAATTAGAAATCATGTTTAGGCACTCAGTTGACATTTCCAGTTGAGCCCAGCTTTCCACCCATCTAGGCTATGACATCAGACATGTGAATAAAGCTGCTTAGATCCTCCATACTATCATATGCTAACTAAATATCACCTGAATAGCAATGAATGACCCCTAGCAATGCCATGTAGAACTGAGAATCACCCAGCTAAGTGCTGCTTGAATTTCTGACCCATAAAATCATGAAATATAATGAAGCAGTAATTTGTTATAAAGCAATAGATAACACAAACAGCTGTTTTTTCTGTTTCTAGCAGTGGATCTAAGCCTTCTCTTTCAAGTAGGCAAGTGTCAGGCCTGGTGCCTTTCTTTATTCCTCCTCAAGCCTGTGTGTTTTATATCTGCTTTTCTCAAAAGCCAGAAGCATGGAATTATCTCTTCCAGTTTCAAAGCACATACTGTTTCTTAGAAAGACTACTGGATTCCTAGGCCGGGTGTGGTGGCTTGCACCTGTAATCTCAGCACTTTGGGAGGCCGAGGTGGGTGAATCACCTGAGGTCAGTAGTTTGAGACCAGCTTGACCAACATGGAGAAAACCCATCTCTACTAAAAATACAAAATTAGCTGGGTGTGGTGCCACATGCCTGTAATCCTAGCTACTCGGGAGGCTGAGGCAGGAGAATTACTTTAACCCTGGAGGCAGAGGTTGTGGTGAGCCAAGATTGCTCCATTGCACTCCAGCCTGGGCAACAAGAGCAAGAGAGACTCCATCTTAAAAAAAAAAAAAAAAAAAAAAAAAGATTACTAGATTCCTTTTTCCTACTCGCACTATTCATTTATTTCCAAGGGCTGAGGTAACTGAGGGATAATCTGATATCCAGTGAATTGACAATTCACAAACATCTTTTCTGACCATAGAACTATTATATTGGAATTTAGTCATTATAGACTCATAACGATAATATTACTTGATAGCCTTAAACCCTAATACCTGTACCTTTGCTTCAAAAATCCATAGTTGCTCACTCTTCCCCAAATTTATCAGACTCATTCTTCTACATTTTTCAGCTCTTTTGCCTATTCTGCCTGAAATATTCTTACTTACTTTTCTTACTTTTTTTTGGTAGAGACAATGTTTCACTATGTGGCCCAGACTGGTCTCAAACTCCTGCCTCAAGGGATTCTCCTACCTTGGCCTTCCAAAGTGCTGAGATAAAAGTGTGAGCCACCATGCCTGGCCAATACTCTATTTTCCATCTGACAAAAACCCACTAGGTCAAGCCCAGCCAAAAAAATTAACTTTTGTGAAGCATTTCCCAACACCACAGTTAGTCACTTCCTCCTCTGTTGCTTCTGTAACATTTTGTGTGTCCTTCTACTGCAGGCCTAAATGATATATCGTTATAATTTCTGTTTTATGAAACTGTCTCTCCCACTACAATATGAACTGTTTAAGGACAGTTGTGCTTACTTTCATTCCCTGGTGCCTGGAATCTAAAACATAATAGATAATCAGTGAATGTTGAATGAATGAATTAATGGGAATGAATGTAGAATTGAGAGCAGGTGGGCTGGGTGCAAGGCTCACACCTGTAATCCCAGCACTTTGGGAGGCCAAAGTGGGAGGATTGCTTAAAGCCAGAAGTTCAAGACCAGGCTGGGCAACATAATGAGACCTCATCTTTCAAAAAAATAATATATATTTTTTTAATTGAGAGCAAGTAAATGATTCTGTCTGCTTAACTAAAGGGAAAACCTTTGCATAAGGTATTTCTTCCAGATCTTAGCCACAGGCTACTCTTGAGTAACAAAAACCATTCTTTTAAACTGTTAAGGTTAAAATGTAACTGGCATAGAGTCCTTACTAGCTGAAAATGTACAACTAGTTAGCTCCAAGCATTCACATGGCATTAGTTAGCTGCTCCAGGGACTCATCAACTCTTTATTGAGTTCAATCTGCACATAGAGCATTGTGCTAAATACAGAGTGAGATGCAAAGGGCAATGAGCATTGTTCCTGCCCTTAAGGAGGTTGCAATCTGATGATGGGAGATAAAAACAAGTACCCAGTTGTATCCCAGAAACAGAACTGGGAAGATGATGCACAATAACCGTTAGGTTTAGAGGTAGACAGAACATCAGTCAGGTGATAAAAGAAATGTCACAAACTACTAGTGTTTGAAACTAGCTTTGAAGGCTGGAAAAGACTATAGGAGAGGGGAGAGGGGCTTTCTAGGTTGACACAACAGCATGAACATAGGAAGTCAATAGGTACCTTTGGAGAATGATAAATGAGACCACTTGGATTGGAGCAAATAGAAAGTGTAAAGAATCTTAAATGATAAGATTTGGGAAAATATTGCTTAACACTCTGCTACCCCAGTGTTCAAGGCTGGCAGCACCTCCCTCCCACAAGCCTACTTCTCAGCAAATATGACTTGGGTCCCTCTATATTTTCCAGACATATTTTATTTAGTGACCTGTTTTTGTGATCAGGTAGTAAACAGATTAATAAGAATGCATTAATCTTTCAATTAACTCATACATGTGACCCCGGCACTTTGGGAGGCTGAGGTAGGCAGATCACTTGAGGTCAGGAGTTTGAGACCAGCCTGGCCAACATGGCAAAACCCTATCTCTAGTAAAAATACAAAAATTAGCTGGGTGTGGTGGCAGGCGCCTGTAATCCCAGCTACTTTGGAGGCTGAGGTAGGAGAATCGCTTGAACCTAGGAGGCAGAGGGTGCAGTGAGCTGAGATCACACCACTGCACTCCAGCCTGGGTGACAGAGTGAGACTCTGTCCCAAAAAAACAAAACAAAACAAAAAACTTAATGGTTCTTGAGCACCCTAAAATTAAATGTACATGTATCTAGGGTCTAATACTTTACTGTTTCTAGGTCAAATTTTTCTTAAGAACATAAGAAGTAATTATACTCTTTAAAAGTCATTTAACAATAGGGCTCTTGGAAATTAGACCATAAGAAAAGCCAGCAAACATGTATTTAGTAATTTAATTAATTAGATATCCTCCTTACAAATCAGAAGTTATTCTATTCACTAAGAAACTAAAAGCTGTCTCTACACTTTTCTCCTAGTAATTTCTTTTTTTTTTTTTTTTTTTTTTTTTTTTTTGAGACGGAGTTTCGCTCTTGTTACCCAGGCTGGAGTGCAATGGCGCGATCTCGGCTCACCGCAACCTCCGCCTCCTGGGTTCAGGCAATTCTCCTGCCTCAGCCTCCTGAGTAGCCTCTCCTAGTAATTTCTAATGGTTAGAACAGGTTGGCTATTTGGCATTTTTCAGTAACAATGTATGAAGTTACTTGACAAGGAAGGTGATTATATCTGGTTTCTGCACTTGTTAGAATAGAATGATAAGCATTCTACCTTCAGCTACCACTTGAATGCTACTGTTCAAGATAACTGCATTACCTGATGATTACTCTGATCGAATAAGAAATGTTGTATCTTTGCTTTTTTGGCAGTGAATTCTGCCGAAATTAATACAATAGAACATTTTGTTCATTCCTTTTAAATCCATTTTACTCTAAGAACTATAATGACTTGATATGCTGAGGGTTTTTTTCCCCCCCTCAAGTTTTTTTTTTTTTTTTTTCTGAAGTAAACAGAAGGAAAAGCAAATTATTCATTTGCCTGACTATTGAAACATTAAGAAAGAAAGAAAAAATTATTTGCGGATCCCATGTTAAAAACACTGTTCTGATTTGATTTTTTTTGTGTGGGCCAAAGGAATTTTCTACACTTTGGCACTACTTTAAAGTATAGAAGTCATAGAGGAAAGATGCAAAGGATATTATTTTATTTTAAGTCATGAAAAAATATATTCCTTCTTCAGCTCCCTCCCAATTGCCATCTTGGGTTATAAATATCAAAGTAAGATTCTTAGTTTAGATGCAGCTGATTATAGCAGAAAAATAGACCCAAGTTCAAATCCTGACTTCACCATTTATGACTTTGGGGAAAAAAATGAAGGTAGAGGATTTATACTTCCTTCAAAATTTGTCATAAATTGACTACTACAGTAGTCAATATGGTATTGTGGTACTAGTATAAGGACTGACAAATAATCAATGGAACAGAATAGAGAACCCAGAGGTAGACCCTCACTTATACTGTAATTTGAATTTTTTACAGATTATTCAAATAATTTAATGGATAAAGAATTAAAAGTCTTTTCAACAAATGGTATTTGAAAACTGGATATTCATACGAAAAAAGTGAACCTCCACCCCTGCCTCACACTGTATAAAAATATTAATTCAAGATGGATTGTAGACCTTTTGTATAAAATAATAAAGCTTTTATAAGAAAATATGATAGGCCAGGCATGCTGGCTATCAGCACTTTGGGAAGCTGAGGCAGGGGGATCACCTGAGGTCAGGAGTTCGAGACTGGTCTGGGCAACGTGGTGAAACACTGTCTCTACTAAAAATACAAAAAATTAGCCAGGCATCATGGTACACACTTGTAATATCAACTATTCAGGAGACTGAGGCAGGAAAATTGTTTAAACCCAGGAGGCAGAGGTTGCAGTGAGCCAAGATTGTGCCACTGCACTCCAGCCTGGGCAACAGAACGAGACTCCGTCTTAAAAAGAAAAAAAGAAAGAAAATATGATAGAATATGTTCATGACTAGAAGGTAAAGGTTTCTGAGAACCTAGAAAACAATAACCATAGGAAGAATTGCCAATTAGAGTTAAGTTATAATGCTCATGCATTGTTGATGAGGGTATAAAGTGGTGTAAATGCTTTGGGAGAAGGCCTGGCAATTTTATAAAACTACACATGCATCTGTCCTGTGACCCAAAAGAAATAAAAACATATATTAACCCCCCCAAAAAAAAAAACTTCCAAAAGGATATTTAATAATAGCTTTATTTATTTAATTACTTAATTATTTATTTATTTTAGAGTCTCACTCTGTCACCCAGATTGGAATGCAGTGGCATGATCATAGCTCACTGAAGCCTCAAACTCCTGGGTTCAAGAGATCCTCCCACCTCAGCTGCCAAAGTAAGACCAAAGGTGCCACGTCTGGCTAATTCTTTTATTTTTTTGGTAGAGACAATGTCTTGCTATTTTGTCCAGGCTGGTCTCAAACTTCTGGCTTCAAGTGATCCCTCTGCCTCAGCATCCCAAAGTGCTGGGACGACAGCACTTTGACAGAACCACCATGTCTGGCTAATAACTTTGTTCATGATAGGCAAAAATTCAAATATCTCAAATGTATCAATAAGAGAATGAATAAACAAACTAGTATATTCATGTGATGGAATCCTCAGCGATAAAAAGGAATGAACTGCTATTTAATGCAAAACATGGGATGAATCTCAAAAACATTATGCTGAATGTTTTTCAAAAATCCTCCCACAAAACAGTACATAGTATATAATCCCATTTAATGAACAGTGGAATCATATCCTGTGTACTAATTTTTGCCGGAAAATATCTGTGGTGGAAAATCAGAACAGGGTTGCCTCAGGGGTGCGTGGTGCCACATTTTGACTGGGAATGCCTATGAGAAAAATTTCTGAGGTGATAGAAATGTTCCATTTCTTGATAGCAGTTTGAATTATGTGGATACATGCATTTATCAAAACTCATTGAATGGTGCACTTAAGATTTGTACATTTCATTGTATATAAATTTTACCTTAAAAAAAAAAAAAAACTGGCCAGATCCGTGGCTCATACCTGTAATCCTAGCACTCTGAGAGGTCAAGGCAGGAAGATTGCTTGAGGCCAGAAGTTTGAGACCAACCTGAACAACATAGTGAAACCCTGTCTCTACAAAAATTTAAAAATAAAAAAAATTAGCCGGGCATGGCAGTGTGCATCTGTAGTCCTAGCTACTCAGGAGAGTGAGGCAGGAGAATTGCTTGAACCCAGGAGTTTGAGGCTGCAGTGAGCTATGATAATACCACTGCACTCTAGCCCAAGTGACAGAGCAAGATCTTATCTCTAAACAAAAAAAAAAAGTAAAAACTTTAAAGAAACACTGAATTCTAATTAATTATTATGCATTTAAAGGCAGATGTACTCATATCAGTAATTGACATCGAAATGCATCCAAAAAATAAGATGGACTTAGAAAGATTAATAGACGTGATTTTTTTAAAAGTATAGAAAATATTGGCTGGGCATGGTTGCCCAGCCTGTAGTCCCAGGCCATGGGAGACTGAGGTGGGCAGATCACCTGAGGTGAGACCAGCCTGGGCAAAATAGCAAAACCCCATCTATACTAAAAATACAAAAATTAGCTGGGCATGGTGGCACATGCCTGTAATCCCAGCTACTCAGGAGGCTGAGGCAGAAGAATTGCTTGAACCCAGGAGGTGGAGGTTGCAGTGAGCTGAGATTGTGCCACTGCACTCCAGCCTAGGCAACAGAGTGAGACTCTGTCTCAAAAAAAAAAAAAATTATAGAAAATATTAATGATACAATCTAGATGGCAGATATACAAGTTCACTATAAGGTCTTTCAATTTTGTGTTTGAAATTTTTTAAATAAAATTAGGTGAAAACAGAAAAAGTATAGACTTTGGGATAGTAGTCACATAATGGAAAGAGGAATGGGAGATAAGAGGCAAACAGGCAGAAACATCAGTACTGGTAGTATTATAGCTCTTAGGTGGAATGGTATTCATAGGTATTCATTTTGTACCTCATAACTCGTATGTTAAACATATTCTTATATTTAATACAAGTAAAAAATAATGTGGCCGGGCGCAGTGGCTCACGCCTGTAATCTCAGCACTTTGTGAGGCTGAGGAAGGCAGATCACCTGAGGTCAGGAGTTCAGGACCAGCCTGGCCAACATGGTGAAACCCCATCTCTACTAAAAAGTACAAAATTTAGCCAGGTGTGGTGGGGGGTGCCTGTAGTCCCAGCTACTCGGGAGGCTGAGACTGAAGAATTGCTTGGACCTGGGGGGTGGAGGTTGCAGTGAGCCGAGATTGCATCACTACACTCCAGCCTGGGCGACAGAGCAAGACAATGTCTAAAAAAGAAATAAAATGAGAAGACTACATTATAATTTGAGATCTATTCATAAAAACAATACTGAAGCACTGTTTGTTAAATGATATTCCAGGAAATCATTTCTATTTACTACAGTTCCTTTGAGCACAAAAATCTAACATTTACATTTGTTTATCTGAGCCTTTTCATTTTCATTCTTGCAAACTTTCCAGGTTCTGATGTTTGAGTCAAGAGACAGTTCTTTCCCATTTTAAATCTTTCTTTTCGGTCTCTAAAGGGTATACTTTCTAACTTAAAACCTCTCTCCTATATGCAAAGAGTGTAATACACTATGACACTTTCTATCTGTAATCCCTCTGGGAGCAGAATCTTTGTTTTGTTATTCCTTTGTTGGGGGGGGCAGGGAAGAGAGAGAGAGACATGTTTGAAATCAATAATGAAAGTAACATGGGAATGAGTTATAGAGCTAGCCTTGGCTGCCCAGGAATGGAGACAGAATGATGTAAAGATAGATGAGGATGGCTTCATAAACTAGAAAATGCAGGTGGCTCGTTGGCAGACAGTACACATATTCTCTGAGATTATTTTTCTCCTTCTACCTAATAGTTCTGTGTTTTCCAGATAGGGCAAAAGTGATGAGAGAACAAATACAAATTGTCAGGGAACAAATTTAAAGAAAAAGTCTCTCCATCTTTCCTTACTTTTCCTTCATGTCAAAATTCTTGCCTCTGTAAAGATCTGTATCATAACATATACTAATTTTTAACCAAGGCCAGAAAGAGGTAAATGGTAAGTTTTTAAAGCTAGTTGGGAGTCAGTATTTTTTCGTTTTAATTCTTCACCACATGGGTCTCCTTGGACCACTTATTTCCCTTTTGTTTCTTCATCTGTAAAATATTCATTGAGTCTAAGTTGCCATAAGCTGTAAGACTTTCTATTATTTTATGTGCCACACTAAGGATAAATAAATATTGTAATTGAACTATAATTCAGTGCTTTTCGTTGTCATCGTTTGGCATCCCTGGGAGGGTTGCTAACCAAGTGCTTTTATATCACATTGATTTATCCTATGTTATTCTATGTACTAGAATTAATTTTAAAATATAACTTTCTGGGTTTATAAGGAATAAGTAGAGTAATATACTTAAATCAAAAACACAGCTGGGCAAGGTGGCTCATGCCTGTAATCCCAGCACTTTGGGGGGCTGAGGCGGGCAGATCATGAGGTCAGGGGTTCTAGACCAGCCTGGCAAACATGGTGAAACCCTGTCTCTACTGAAAATACAAAAATTAGCTGAGCGTGGTGGCACAGGCCTGTAATCCCAGCTACTGGGGAGGCTAAGTGAGGAGAATCGCTTGAACCTGGGAGGCGGAGATTGCAGTGAGGCGAGATCATGTCACTGCACTCCAGCCTGGGCGACAGAGCAAGACTCTGTGTCAATAAATAAATAAATAAATAAAAATAAAATAAATTGATGAACATAATGCCTAGCACATTGTAAGTACTCAGTAAATGGTAGCCATTATGTTGATGGTGATGGTGATTTGATCATGAGCACTGTCTTTTAAGTGGTGTTCTTTGTTTAGGTTGTTCTTTGGGGATCAGATTACTAGGTTATCTTGATGAGATTTATTGATGGTAGTCAGAATGTCCACTATTTTGAAGCTGAAGTAGTGTAACAGTAAAATAACATGTTTAGTTGGTTTTCAGAGGTAATTCTTTTAATGAATATCACTTCATTGTCAATGAAATTTGTTCATGGACTGTTGTTGAAGTTACCTCCAGGAATAAATTCTATTGCCATCAACCTCCTGGGTTGGTTGAAGTCATTTTTTATGAAGAGAATTTAGTTCAAGTATACAACATGAGTAATGTAGTTCAAATATACAACATGTGAAACTTAGTAAAATTGTATTAGTGATACTATGATATGAAACCTCAGGTTTAAAATTTTTTTTCTTCATTTTCTGTCTATACAGGAGGCAGACAGTGGGGAGGAAGAATGCCGGTCGCAGCCCAGGAGGTATGTTTGTTCATTATATCCTACAGCATTTTTGTTGTAGGATATTTTTGTTGTAATTATTGTTTTTTTCTCTAATTCTTTTTCAGTCTTATCAGATTAGCTTATCCTTGTTTTCCAAGATACTTCCTTGGTCTCTCAAAAAACGGGATTGCAGCTAGGCATGGTGGCTTGTGCCTATAATTCCAGCTACTTGGGATTGCTTAAGGCCAGGAGTTCAAGACCAGCCTAGACAACATATCAGGACTCTCTTCCCTTAAAAAAAAAAAAAAAAAAAGTGGGAGTGATTGCCTTTAGGAATCCAGTTACTGACTCAGAAAGATTTTTAAATGGTACATTGGTTTAAAAAGAGGCAGAAAATTTTGGCTCAGTTTTCACTAAGCCTCCAAGGAACTGTCTTAAGTAATAAAGAAGCAAATTTGGCCAGGCTCCGTGGCTCACACTTGTAATCCCAGCACTTTGGGAGGCCAAGGTGGGCAGATCACGAGGTCAAGAGTTCAAGACCAGACCGCCCAATGTGGTGAAACCCCGTCTCTACTAAAATACACACAAATTAGGTGGGCATGGTGGCTTGTACCTGTAATCCCAGCTACTTGGGAGGCTGAGGTAGGAGAATTGCTTGACCCGGGACCTGGGAGGCGGAGGTTGCAGTGAGCTGAAATTGCACCACTGTACTCCAGCCTGGGCTACAGAGCAAGACTCCATTTCAAAAAAATAAAAATAAAGAAGCAAATTTTTCTTACCTTTTAGGAAAATATCAACTGAAGAACACATCAGCCTTCAGTTTTGTACTTGTGTTTGTCATTCATTCTGATAGATTTTGGCAATTCTTGCAGATTGGTAAATGTTTCACTTTGTTTTTATACAAAGGGTATCTGAGTAACCTACCTAATCTTTTAAAATGCAGTGAAACCTTTTTCACCCTCTCATGGAATAGTTGGCATGTTGTTAGCAGGGTACTAGTACCCACTAACATTAAAAGAAAAAAAATTGTGAGAGAACTCTAGGAAGTATAAAACAACTCTTATTTTATCTCCTTTAAGGATTTTTTTTTTTTTTTTTTTTTTGAGGCATAGTCTTGCTCTGTCACCCAGGCTGGAGTGCAGTGGCGCAATCTCGGCTCACTGCAACCTCTGCCTCCCGGGTTCAAGCAATTCTTCTTCCTCAGCCTCCCAAGTAGCTGGGACTACAGGCATGCGCCACCACACGCACTTAATTTTTGTATTTTTAGTAGCGACGGGGTTTCACCTTGTTGGCCAGGTTGTTTTCATCTCTTGACCTCGTGATCTGCCCATCTTGGCCTCCCAAAGTGCTAGAATTAACAGGCATGAGCCACCATGCCCAGCTCCCCTTTAAGGGATTTTTAAAAGTAACTCCCTCCCACAAGAAACAAGCCTGGTAAGTTCTTGATGGTCATTTCAGTTACCAAACTTGTATCCTCTGAACTCAAATGAGCCATTCTAGATGATACAGAGAAAGGATACAATAAGCATGTTCACTGTGAAGAAGCTGGCTAAAGGGAATGCGTCCTTAATAATTATCAGGTGTTTGTTGATATATACCTCCTTCTTGTAAACTACAACTTGATATAAAAATAGTTCCTTTTAATCAGTAACTGAGATTATTGACAGTATTTTTCCTGACTTGGTTATCACATTAATATTGGGCTTAACGCTTAATTTCTCAGTGTCTCTTAGCAAAGAGAGTGTCATTCTTTTGCATAGGGCTAAGGAGGTAGAAACTGGAAATAAATTTTAGCTGAATGTGTACCAGAGATATCATAACCTTATTTCCATTTGAATGAAAAAGAATTCTTAATTTTCTAGGAGATCAGATTTAAAGCTCTCTGAGTCAATTCAAGCTTTCCGTATTGACTCGATATCCACTGGAATAATCGTTGTTCAAAAAAATTACATAATGATGAGGCAATGGAAGTCTGTTCTCTTATTCACAGTACTGAATTGTCAAGCTGTTAAGAACTATAAAGGCCAGGTGCGGTGGCTCACGCCTGTAATCCCAGCCCTTTGGGAGGCAAGGAGTCTGAGAACAGCATGGCCAGCATGGTAAAACTTCATCTTTACTAAAAATACAAAAAAAAATTAGCCAGGCCTGGTGGTGAGTGCCTGTAATCCCAGCTACTTAGGAGACTGAGGCAGGAGAATTGCTTGAACCTGGGAGGAGGAGGTTGCAGTGAGCAGAGATCAAGCCAATGCACTCCAGCCTGGCTAACAGAGCAAGGCTCTGTCTTATAAAAACAAGAAAAAAAAAGAACCATAAAGACCTCTGTTTTTAAAGGTTTTGGCAATACTTTGTCACTTTGACCAGCAGAGGGTTTTTGCAGGCTTATTCTATTGACAAGAAAAGGATCACTTATAGAAATAAGAAATGAAGAAAACCTAGTAGCAACCATTAATCAATCAAAATTTGCTAATCTGTTGTAATATCTTACATTTAATGTGTTTGCCAGGCTATTTCTGAATCTAAAAAGCTTTAGGCTGACTTGAAGCAAAGAAACTTATCTTACCTGCCAATTGAATGCCCCTTGTAGCTATATGATATGTAGGAGAATTATTTTTTTATGTTTGACTGCTTCAGAATGTTCTGGAGTTCTCCATCACTTACCGCAGAATAAACCAGCATTGAATCATTTCATTGAGCATGCCTAAGCTCATCTTGTCTGTGGGTTCAAATGTAGCTTACAGTAGGGAATTAAATAGTAAACAGCATATCATTAAAACTAAATGCCAGTTCCAGGTAATAAAAAAGACATTGCATTAATAATCTGTTATTTTGACCGGGGCAGTGGCTCATGCCGTAATCCCAGCATTTTGGGAGGCAGAGGTGGGCAGATCACATGAGGTTGGAAGTTTAAGACCAGCCTTGCCAACATGGTGAAACCCTGTCTCTGCTAAAAATACAAAAAAAATAGTCAGATGTGGTGGTGCACACCTGTAGTCCCAGCTACTCAGGAGGCTGAGTCAGGAGAATCACTTGAACCCAGGAAGTGGAGGTTGCAGTGAGCTGAGATTGAGCCACTTCACTCCAGCCTGGGCAACAGAGCAAGACTCTGTCTCAAAAATAATAATAACAAGGCTGAGGCAGGCGGATCACAAGGTCAGGAGATTCAGACCATCCTGACCAACATGGTGAAACCCCGTCTCTACTAAAAATACAAAAAAATTAGCTGGGCTTGGTGGCACACGCCTGTAGTCCCAGCTACTTGGGAGGCTGAGGCAGGAGAATTGCTTGAACTTGGGAGGCTGAGGCAAGAGAATTGCTTGAACCCAGGAGGCAGAGATTGCAGTGAGCTGAGATCGCACCACTGCACTACAGCCTGGGCAACAGTGTGAGACTCCATCTCAAAAATAATAATAATAATCTTATTTTAACCAAATGCCATTTATTGAGAAAGTCATAAATTAGAAATAATCTTTCAGGCTGGGCACAGTGGCTCACGCCTGTAATCCCAACACTTTGGGAGGCCAAGGCAGGTGGTTCCCAAGGTCAAGAGTTCGAGACCAGCCTGACCAACATCGTGAAACCCTGTCTCTACTAAAAATACAAAAAATTAGCTGGGCGTGGTGGCACACACCTGTAATCCCAGCTACTCAGGAGGCTGAGGCAGGAGAATCACTTGAACTCAGGAGGCAGAGGTTGCAGTGAGCCAGGATCACACCACCACAACACTCCAGCCTGTGCGACAGAGTGAGACTCCGTCTCAAAAAAAAAAAAACAAAAACCTCTGATCCTCAAGTTTTCAGGAAGACTGATTTGAGTTATAAACTCTGATCTCTCACACAAAATACAAAAAATTAACAACACGACTGCCAGAAAGAGTGTGGCAATATTATACAGCATTAAGGGAGGCAAGAAAACTATCAAGGAAGCTGTTGCAGTAATTCAGCCACATGGCTAGAGAGAGAGATAGAGAACAGGATTGGGCTGGGCGCCATGGCTCTCACCTGTAATCCCAGCACTTTGGGAGTCTGAGGCAGATGGATCATGAGGTCAGGAGTTTGAGACCAACCTGGTCAACATGGTGAAACCCCATCTCTGCTAAAAATACAAAAATTGGCTGGGCACGGTGGCATGCCTTCCTGTAGTCACAGCTACTTGGGAGGCTGAGGCAACAGAATTGCTTGAACCCAGGAGTCAGAGGTTGCAGTGAGCCAAGACTGTGCCATTGCACTCCAGGGATTAAAAACAAAACAAAACAAAACATTGGATTAGGGCATGCCCTTATATAAGAGATGGTTTCTCAGTGGCACTGTTACTAATTTCCAGCTAAATCTTTCCTCCAGATTTCTGTCTGTGGCACCTTGTCAAGTTTTCTTTATCATGTGTTTGCTGTGTATTTTTTATCTTTGAGATATGACTTCATCTTTATTCAAACCTATTTGATAATTTTTCTATAGATTTAAATACCATGACAATAAAGTTACTACACTGTCCATCTTTCAGCTGTGAAAAGAGGACAGATGTATTTCTGCCTCCGTATATGTTCCAGTTAAAGACTATATTAACCTAGAGAATATGAGTATTGTACTTAAATTTTTAAAAGGGAGACAAAGTGGGAAGAAGTGGGTCCCTTGTAAATATGAACTGATAATTTAATCCTCATCTTTTTTATCTTTAAAAAAATTTTTAGGCCAGGCGCGGTGGCTCACGCCTGCAATCCCAGCACTTTGGGAGGCCAAGGTGGGCAGATCACGAAGTCAAGAGATCAAGACCATCCTGGCCAACATGGTGAAACCCCGTCACTACTAAAAATACAAAAGTTAGCCGGGCATAGTGGTGGGTACCTGTAATCCCAGCCACTTGGGAGGCTGAGGCAGGAGAATCACTTGAACCCAGGAGGTGGAGAGGTTGCAGTGAGCCGAGATTGTGCCACTGTACTCCAACCTGACAATAGAGTGAGAATCCGACTAAAAAAAACAAAAACAAAAAACAAACAAGCAATCTCATACTTACAAAGAAATTACAAATACAATATGAGGAACTCTTCTTCTGAGCCATTTGGCAATAAAATGCTCTATCTCTTCTACTTTAAAAATATATAGTGATGGCCGGGTGAGGTGGCTCACACCTGTAATCCCAGCACTTTGGGAGGCCAAGGAAGGTGGATCACGAGGTCAAGAGATCAAGACCATCCTGGCCAACATGATGAAATTCTGTCTCTACTAAAAATACAGAAAAATTAGTTGGGTGTGGTGGCACATGCCTGTAATCACAGCTACTCAGGAGGCTGAAGCAGGAGAATCACTTAAACCTGGGAGGCGGAGGTTGCAGTCAGCTGAGATTATGCCACTGCACTCTAGTCTGGTGACAGAGTGAGACTCCATCTAAAAAAAAAAAAAACAAAAAAAAGAAAGAAATAAGAGTGATGATGTTAACTTTTAATGGAGAGACTGAATATTTCTTGTACTTATGACGGGAAATACATATTAGAAAGAGAGACAGAGTTTATTTTTTTTCCCCTAAGACAGAGTCTTGCTCTGTCATCCAGGCTGGAGACCCAATGGCATGATCTCAGCTCACTGCAACCTCCACCTCCCAGATTCAGGTGATACTCCTGCCTCAGCCTCCCAAGTAGCTGGGATTACAGGCATACACCATCATGCCCTGCTCATTTTTGTATTTTTAGTAGAGACAAAGTTTCACCATGTTGGCCAGGATGGTCTCAAACTCCTGGCCTCAGATGATCTGCCCTACTCGGACTCCCAAAGTGCTGGGATTACAGGAGTGAGCCACCATATTTTGTTTGTTTGTTTTTGTTTTTTTTTTCAAAAGTAGAGTTTTCTATTTATCAGAAAGTGGCTGTACCTGATCACATTGAAGCTGTGTTCATCTTTTTTTTTTTCCTGAGACAGCGTCTCACTCTGTTGCCCAGGCTGGAGTGCAATGGTGCCATCTCAGCACACTCCACCTTCGGAGTTCAAGCAATTCTCCTGCCTTAGCCCCTCAAGTAGCTGAGATTACAGGGCCCACCATCAGCCCAGTTAATTTTTTGTATTTTCAGTACAGATGGGGTTTTGCCATGTTGGCTAGGTGGTCTCAAACTCCTGACCCCAAAGTGCTGGGATTACAGGCATAAACTACCGCTGTTTATCTTTTGCTATGGGCTTTTCTGCACCCTGACTGTGCACCTCCCACCATGTGGGTTACACTTCCTGTCCAGAATCAGCTGTTTATAAATGTTTATGGGGTGGCCACCAGGGGGTGTAGAGAGCTGTCTTCTCATTTTCTTAAATTTCTGATATTGTACAGAGTAGCGTTTCTCGGATGGTAAGTGTACACCTTTAAAGGATCTTTTCCTGGCTACTTAGCAGCAAGAATTTTCATTTCACTAAAATATTCTTTGTTTCTAAAGAATGTATTCACAGACACTATTTTATATTTATCTGATGTGTACTGTATCTGGTGGCTGTGAAAGGCATACTTCTTAAATATGATTTGAAAAGCAAATCTGATTATCACAGCCATAATTAAATTTGGCCAGCCTTCCTCCCTCCCTCCCTCCTTTTCTTCCTTCCTTTCTTCCATTAGTTTAAAAAAAAAAAAAAAGTATATCTTTTAAATCTAGGTAAAAAATTTTACTTTTTTACCCTAAATGTTATTCTTCATGGTATAAGAAAAACAAAAGTAAAGTAAATGTCCCCTCAGTTCTTGACTTTGCCAAATTGACTTCTGGACGAGTTGTTTTCCTATATTATAAAAACCCAAAGGCTAATAAAAACTCAAGTGCCTATCAATGCTGATTAATAGTAACAAAAGCAAAATTCTCTTAGCTACATAACTTACTCTTTCTTTTCTTTTATTTATTTATTTATTTATTTATTTATTTTTGAGATGGAGGCTGACTCTATCACCCAAGCAAGAGTGCAGTGATATGATCTCAGCTCACTGCAATCTGTCTCCAGCGTTCAGTCGATTCTCTTGCCTCAGCCTCCCGAGTAGCTGGGATTACAGGTTCCCTCTACCACACCTGGTTTTTTTTTTTTTTTTTTTTTTTTTTGAGATGGAGTCTCACTCTTGTTGCCCAGGCTGGAGTGCAGTGGTGCGATCTCGGTTCACCACTACCTCCACCTCCCAGGTTCAAGTGATTCTTCTGCCTCAGCCTCCCAAGTAGCTGGGATTACAGGTATATGCTACCATGCCCAGCTAATTTTTGTATTTCCGGTAGGGATGGGGTTTCACCATGTTGGCTAGGCTGGTCTCGAACTTCTGACATCAGGTGATCCACCCACCTCAGCCTCCCAATGCACTGGGATTACAGGAGTGAGCCACCACGCCCAGCCAGTGTATGTGATTTATAACTATAGATTCTTACAGACTGCATCTTGGAGAAAAGAGAGCATAATACTTTCTTTTCAGCTGGACTTTCTCCCTCATTACCAGGGTCAGTGTTTAGCAGAAATTCTGTATTCCAGAGGAAAAGGGTCTAAGGCAGAATTCCTTCACTAAAAGGAAAGTGGGATTTGGGTAGCTGTGAAATTGTGGCGTTTACCCTTTTTCCACCATGCAAAACACTTATACATCCCATAATTCAGTTCTCATTGAAAAACTGCAAAATATTAGAACAAATATTCTCACATTCATTGTAGTACTTATTTTTTTTCTAGTAGGGGAAAGTGGTATGGGAAAAGGCAGCAGTATAATCATATCAGAAGAAGAGAATTCCTTTCAAGGGAGGGGAAAGAGCTGACAGTCAAGAACGCTTGTTGAAAGGATACTGTTTCTACCTGCTGTCCCCTCACTTCTGGCAGGCTGAAGAGACTGCAAGGCAGGAAGGGATGTGGCAACAGTGACCTCTATCTCAAACCCCTCCAGATCAAGTTTTGTCTGCTTTTTTTTCTAGTTTTGAGATAGTGCAGAATCAGAAACATGAATATACATTGGAAAGTGCTGACTCCAAGGTTCGTTAGAGCAACCCATAGAAGTAACAGGCTGCAAACACTACCAAGGAGGCTGCTATTTGCAGCCATTGCACACGAGTCAAATTTAAGGTCAACCTTTGGGAGGCCAAGGTGGGTAGATCATAAGGTCAGGAGATTGAGACCATTCTGGCTAACATGGTGAAACCTGGTCTCTACTAAAAAAAATACAAAAGAAAAAAACAATTAGCCGGATATGGTGGCATGCACCTGTAGCCCCAGCTACTCCAGAGGCTGAGACAGGAGAATCACTTGAACCTGGGAGGCAGAGGTTGCAGTGAGCCGAGACTGTGCCACTGCACTCCAGCCTAGGTGACAGTGAGACTCTGTCTCCAAAAAAACAAAAAATAGATCAACCAGTAGCTGGTTGTAGAAAGAATCCTTTGTAATGAAATTTCAATCTTCTAAAGACAAGAATTGGTGCTTGGAAGATCTTCTTTCCATCCTTATTCTTTGTAGAATGAATATAGGTACCATGGAATTGTGCATTTTCATTATTTCAGTGCACCATATATTTTCTTATTAGGTTGTCCCTGAGTAATGCTTTATAAGTAAAGCATGAGTCCTTAAATGGGATGGACTCATGCTTTACTAATTAAAAGTATATGAGTTTGCCTCCAGCAAAATAAATAATTCTCAATAATCCATAAGTATGTATGTGTTAACTACAAGGAGGCTTTTCCAGTAAGAACTAGATAGATGCTGTAAGGTATAAGATTTAATGATTAAATATCTGATAATCATAATGAATTAAAAAAAAATTTTTTTTTTGAGACCAGAGTCTTGCTCTGTTCGATCTGTTGCCCAGGCTGGAGTACAGTGGCGAGATCTTGGCTCACTGCAACCTCAACCTTCCGGGTTCAAGCAATTCTCCTGCCTCAGCCTCCTGAGCAACTGAGATTACAGATGTGCGCCACCATGCCTAGCTGATTTTTATATTTTTAGTAGAGACAGGTTTCACCATGTTGGCCAGGCTGGTCTTGAACTCCTGACACATGATCTACCCACCTCAGCCTTCCATAGTGCTGGGATTACAGGCATGAGCCACCACACCCAGCCATGAATTTTAAATTTTAGCCACAATCTAAAATGTGGTTTCAGTACCTTTTTGAATTACAAATTCTACTTTCAGTAATTGCAAAATGATATACAAATATCCTTTTTTTATTAAGGAAATTTCGTATTGTTTTAATTATTTTTATGTACAGAAAACTCAACAGTGTACATTTAACCCAGGTTAGTGGCAAGTTCTTTAGCCTTTGCCTTTTCGAACTTGGTGATGCAAGCCACAAACTTGGGACGCAGGACATTGTCTCCCCAGTGACAGTGGATCTCATCATATCTGTCATTGTATTGGTCGGGATAGCTTCCACCAGCTTAGCCAAAGCACCTTTGTCTTTCGAGTTAACGTGTGTGAAGGTGACAGTGGCGCGGGTCTTCCTGTGGACTAGACATCCCAGTCTTGCCTTCCCCTTGATAATGCGGTAAGGGACTCCCATTTTACAACACAGGGCAGGCAAGAAGACAACCAGCTCAATGGGATCTGTGTTGTGTGCAATCACCACCAGCAGAGATTTCTTGTTCTCCACCAAGGTGGTGACCGTGTTAACTCCTGCTCGAAGGACAGGTGGTCTCTTAGTGGGGACGTCCCCTTTGCCAGCAGCTTTCTTCTCGGCCTGGGCCAACAGCCTCTGCTTCTTCTCTTGCTTTGTCTATACTTGTGGGCCAGCTTAAGTAGCTGAGTAGCTGTTTGGCGGTCCAGGGCCGGGGTGAACTGGTTAATTGCAGGAGGCGCTTATAGAGGATGGCTTTCTGCCGCCGCAACCTGATATAGCGGGACCATTTCACAAAGCAGGTGAGGTCTCTTTTGGGCTGGATGTGCTGTCCAATGCGAAAATTCTTAGGCCTTTTCTCAAACGGGATTCACTACTTTCTTGGCCTCCTGCTTCTTCACGACAGCAGGGGCCAGAGCCACCTTCTTCCCCTTGGCCTTCTTTCCTTTCGGCATCTTGGGCGGCAGGAGGAGAGAGCACAAATATCCTTTTAAAAGTTAATCCATTTTAAAAGGCATTGTCAGGAGGACTGCAAGAGGGAGCTGAAGCCACAGCCATCACCATCACTGATAGCACCCCTATAACTCCATGGCACCCACATGACAATCTAGATCCACTTTTTCAGCTCTGTAGGCTGCAACTTCTTGTGTCAGTGTCTGTTCACCACAACAAATTCCAAAAGATCCAGGCCAAAGACCATAATGCAGGACTCAGAGAGTTTGAAGTCAACTTTACAAAGCTGGTGGTCAGAAAAACTAACGGTTCTTGAATGAAAATAAACCAAACAAGAACAACTTTTTATTATTAAGTAGACCTTTGTAGGGTGGGTCTATGGAACCCAACTGTAATGTCCACCACAGTGGTGGCTTTACTTGGAAACCTTTGCTTGCCTCTTTATGACCACAACCTTCTGCTGAAATAGTTTGGGATCGTTGGTAAGTTATGTGAGCTAAAGACGGTGTGTTGGGCACGTGCCTCATAAAAGTGGTAGAATATTTTTCTCACGTTCTGAAGGAAGGTCTTAAGACCTATTCAGCTCACAGATCCTAAATAAATCAAAAGTGTTAGAGGAATAGCATGCTCCATAGGTGTATCACCTCATGGCTGACTAAATCACAGCACTCTCAAGGAGCATGCTCAACAAGTTCTTACTTTATTTACATGGATCACATGAAAGGAGGCAACGCTGAGGAGTCTGTGGGCTTTGGGCTATCACTTTTACAGCAGTGCTCCAGAGGACCTTGCAAGAATCATGCCAAGCTCCTACTAGAAAGAGCCTACACAGACAGATATGTGGTTTCTACTAACCAGAGCCTGATTCTAGAAGCTGCTCATGATCCAAATTCCTGCTAGGCCTGATGTCTTCCACTGAACACAGAGTATTTGAAGCATTTGAAGAATTTTTTTCAGATTACGCTTAAAATTAAAACCAACTCGTGAAAAACTCAAGGGCATGGATAGAGTACTGATGACTTGTGATGGAATGGCTTTACCAACTTAGCAAGACCATTGTCTCAGGATAAGTCCCTACCCTACAGACAAAATGATACAGCCAAGGAAACCTAGGGGATAAGTTTGAATGCATACCTTCAGATCAGGAGAGGACTTTCTTTTCTATGAATAAAAAAACCCAGAACATACAAATAAAAGATAGCTATATATCCTCAAAAAATGACATTCACACGATAGTTTCCTCACTGATTAAAAAAAGTTTTAGTGAATTTGTTGCTAATTCTGTTCTATAACTATGTTATTTGCAGTTATGTTGTATATTAATATGAAAAGTTCATAATATGGGAGGCTGAGGCAAGAGGAGCATGTGAGCCTAGGAGGCAGAGGTTAAGGTAAAATCGTGCCAGTGCACTTCAGCCAAAAAAAAAGAAAGAAAAGAAAAGGACTTCATTTTTCACACTCCAGTTTGTCTCCCTTCTAGGCTACCAGATCTCATGCATTCTTCATTTTTTATCTCAAGGTCCAGTCTAAGCCCTGGGAATTAATAGGCATGAATTACCTAATTGTTAAATTACTGAGTAAATGAGTGATAAATGTATAAATTGAAACTAGGGAAACTTGTATAGCAATAGGCACCTTACATTTTGTTTTGTATTTGGTTTTTGTTTCATAATCATAAACTTAACTCTGCAATCCAGCTAGGCATGGAAGGGAACAAGGAAAACATGGAACCCAAAGGGAACTGCAGAGAGAGCACAAAGAGTCTAGGATACTGCGAGCAAATGGGGTGGAGGGCTGCTCTCCTGAGCAATATAAGGAATGGTCTGGTGGTTAAAGCAAAATATAATTCAAACTTATTAGAGTTGTTGACAGTCAGCAATGATGATCTTCTTGCTGGTCTTGCCACTCGCACCTTACAGTTTTAAATGTAATTCATGACCAGATGATTAACTTTGTGTAGTAGTTACCCTCTCCCAGTGTGATTTTCCCAGTTGAATAAAAACTTTATTTTGTTTTTAGCTTTTTATTTTTTGAGGCGGAGTCTCATTCTGTCGCCCAGGCTGGAGTGCAGTGGTGCGATCTTGGCTCACCGCAACCTCCGCCTCCTGGGTTCAAGCGATTCTCCTGCCTCAGCCTCCCAAATAGCTGGAACTACAGGCACGTGCCACCACACCCGGCTAATTTTTTTGTATTTTTAGTAGAGATGAGGTTTCACCTTGTTAGCCACGACGATCTCGATCTCCTGACCTTGTGATCTGCCCGCCTCAGCCTCCTAAAGTGCTGGGATTACAGGTGTAAGCCACCACACCCGGCCAAAAACTTCATTTTAAAAAAAAAGCAGCAGCATATATATAAGAACCAAAGTTTTGCCTGTCGTTCTTATCCACTTCTCTACTCTCCACTCCCAACCCCCAAAATTAGAATCTCACCTTATTCCAAAAAGTATGCAGGGAACTTTTAAAAATTTAGTTAACAGGCTGGGCGTGGTGGCTCACACCTGTAATCCCAACACTTTGGGAGGTAGGTGGATCACCTGAGGTCAGGAGTTCAAGACCAGCCTGACCAATCTGGTAAAACCCTGTCTCCACTAAAAAATACAAAATTAGCCAGGCATGGTGGCGAATGGCTGTAATCCCAGCTACCTGAGAGACTGAGGCAGGAGAATTCCTTGAACCCAGAAGGCGGAGGTTGCAGTGAGTGAGATCACGCCATTGCACTCCAGCCTGGGCAACAAGAGCAAAACTTCATCTCAAAAAAAAAAAAAAAAATTAAGTTAACATACTTCCCTTCTTGTTCACTACAAGTTACTTGTTTTGGATGCAAAAGTAAAAGCCTATTAGGAAAGGTTTATTATGAACACTTAATTCAGAACTGCTGAGTTTAGTATAAGGTCAAGTTTTTGTTTTTCATCTCTTCTGATATTATGTTTATGAGTTTAAACTTTAGGAACTCCATATGCATAGTTTTTCTTTGAAAACATGTATGCATATGACCCTTATGCATATGTTTATATCTTAAATATATTTTTAAAGGAAACAGACTCTATGGAAAGATTCCTATTATAACCCAAATGATTTCTCAAATTGCCAGTGTCTTCACATCACTTTAACAAAATTCATATTTAATAATCTCAAAAGGTGATGTGCAAACCATCTGATAGAGAAATCTTACAAAGTGAAATTAAAGAGCATTTAATAAAACTAAAATGTTGAATGTTAGCATTATTTGTAGAATATTGGTCTTCAGAAAAGAGAGTCAAAATGTTTGCCATCTTTTCATGAGGTGCTTAGAAAACAAGATTTCTGAAAAACAAAAGATTTCTCAGGTAAAAGTAAAATTTTTAAAAAAATATAATTAAACAAAAAATGTAAGTTTTAAGTATATATTTTCTATTCTGTGTAATGACAAGGAATAGGATGTTTTCTTTTTTTTTTTTTTTTTTTTTTGAGACAGAGTTTCGCTCTTGTTACCCAGGCTGGAGTGCAATGGCGCGATCTCGGCTCACCGCAACCTCCGCCTCCTGGGTTCAGGCAATTCTCCGCCTCAGCCTCCTGAGTAGCTGGGATTACAGGCACGTGCCACCATGCCCAGCTGATTTTTTGTATTTTTAGTAGAGACGGGGTTTCACCATGTTGACCAGGATGGCCTCGATCTCTTGACCTCGTGATCCACCCGCCTTGGCCTCCCAAAGTGCTGGGATTACAGGCGTGAGCCACTGCGCCCAGCCCGAATAGGATGTTTTCTATCTTCATTGTAATATTATTTCTATGGATAGAAACTCACTTCTGATTTAGTCTTCCTGTTTAGTTAGATAAGATCCCAAGTCTACAGTGTTGATTTTATTTTTATATACAAAGAGGTCATTAGGGGAAGTCTGGACATCCAGCAGATTAATAGAGGATATATTAGTCAGAGTTTTCCAGAGAGACAGAACCAATAGGATGGATGGGTGGATGATGGATGGATGGATGGATGGATGGATGGATGGATGGACAGATGGATAGACAGATGGGGAATTGGCTCATGCAATTATGGAAGTGGTGAAGTCCCATGACTGGCCATCTGCAAGCTGGAGACACCAGGATACTGGTAGTGTGGCTCAGTCCAAGTCCAAAAGCCTCAGAACCAAGGAAGTCTTTAGGGTAATTCTCAGTCAAATGCCAAAGACTTTAGGACCTGGAGGGGTTCACTGGTCTAAGTCCTGGAGTCCCAAGTCCAGAGAGCCTGAAGTTCTGATGTCTAAGAGCAGGAAGAGAAGAGTATCCTAGCCCCAGGAGGAAAGAGGAAAGCTTTTCTCTCCTTTTTTGTTCTATCTGGGCCCCCCAACCCAGGTAGATTGGTTGGTACCTGCCTCCATGGAGAGAAGATCTTCCTCACTTAGTCCATCAACTCGCATGCCAGTCTTCTCTGGAAACAGCCTCAGAGACATACCCAGAAGTAATACTTTACCAGTTCTGTAGATATTTTGTAATCCAGTTGAATTGATACCTAAAATTAACCGCCACAGAGAGACAGGGCAATTAACTAAGAGTAAGAAGACTTGATTTTAGTTCCATCTCACCATATACTATGCTAGCCCTCAATTTCCTCATTTGTAAAATGAGGATAACATCTGCCCATCTATCCTTTTAGGTTGCTGTGAGGTGGACTGAATAGAATCGGGGAAAAAAAAAACCTTATCTTCTCTCAGTTACTTGATGTACTAGCTGAAGAATGTTAAATAGTGCCCATTTCTACTAAGGATTGAGGAGTATAATTTTTGTATACTTCTTGGTTTTATCTGATAAGAGAGATAAAACAACTTCCAATATTGTGGTAAATTCTTGAACGTATTTGACGTGGTTGTTGAAAAGTGTATAATTGTGTAAGTGTCTGATTTTGCATGTTCACTTGATTTCAGAGAAGAAAGACATGGAAAGTGAAATATGCCCAGGGAAACTGATACATGAAGGCTTAGAGAGATAATGACGCTGCTCTGCCAGAGCCTGGAAACTTGACCATTCTAAACAAACTGCATAGTACTAAATTGCTTGTGAAAGGGCTGAATCAATCCTGCTGTGATTTGAACTTTTGGCTCCTGAAAGTCTAGAGCAGGCTTGAAAATAAAAATAAAACCCTTACCTACTTACTAGGTTGTGTTTCAGGCCCTCTACTGAATTCTGTGTATGAAGGAGGTATCTATCCAAAGAACAAGAGGCAGCAAGAGAGAGATGAAAGGCAGTGAAAAGGAGTCTTAAGGGCTGCTCCTTATACCAGGTGTGAGGGAGTGCTCCCAGGGAAAAAGAACTTCCATCATTAATGTGTTGATTCCTTAAGAAAACATTTATCTAGAGCATAATATATGGCCTTAAGAAAGATAGAGAGTAGGCCAGGCGCGGTGGCTCACGCCTGTAATCCCAGCACTTTGGGAGGCCGAGGCGGGTGGATCACGAGGTCAAGAGATCGAGACCATCCTGGACAACATGGTGAAACCCCGTCTCTACTAAAAATACAAAAAATTAGCTGGGCATGGTGGCGCGTGCCTGTAGTCCCGGCTACTCGGGAGGCTGAGGCAGGAGAATTGCCTGAACCCAGGAGGCGGAGGTTGCAGTGAGCCGATATCGCGCCACTGCACTCCAGCCTGGGTAACAAGAGCGAAACTCCGTCTCAAAAAAAAAAAAAAAAAAAGAAAGATAGAGAGTGATGTAATGTAAAGGATCAGTCATCTAACTAGGATGTATTTAGTGCTTATGACTTGCATATCACTGTGCCAAGCTATATAAAGTCCACAAAAGAGTTAGTGTCTGATTTGCTCCAGTAGAGAGATAAGTTATATAGGCAGCAATTAGAGGACAACAAATAAATACACTCTAATTGTTGTCTATATAAATGCACATTATGTGCCACAAAATAGAGGATAGAAAATAAGACTTTGAATAACATAATATAGGTTGTAAACTCTAGAGCACTTAGAAAAGTGTCATAGCATACTATAAACCAGGAATTGATCACTGGACTTAATCAGAAGATGTAGGTTTAAATCCTAGCTCTGACACTTCCTATGTAAGTTTGGGCAGGTTCCCTTAATTTCAGAGCCTTAGTTTCCTCATCTGTAAAATAAAGCTGATAATCCTAGCTAGCTCTCCTTACCTACACAGGATTTTAATGAGAATCAAGCGAAGATGGATATAAAAACAAAATAGAATTTCTGATTATTGAAAGAGCTGAGAATTAAACTAGGTCTTGAAAAATACGTTATACATAGAAAACCTGAAAGGCTAAATGAAAGTGGTCTCAGAAAGGGAACAGTTTGGACACAGGATAATGAGAGTTGGGCTGGGTGCAGTGGCTTACACCTATAATCCCAGCACTTTAGGAGGCTGAGGTGGACGGATCACCTGAGGTCAGGAGTTTGAGACCAGCCAGGCCAACATGGTGAAACCCTGTCTCTACTAAAAATACAAAAATTAGCTGGGCGTGGTGCCATGCACTTGTAGTCCCAGCTACTCAGAAGGCTGAGGCATGAGAATCACTTGAACCCAGGAGGCAGAGGTTGCAGTGAGCAAAAAGATCAGGCCACTGCACCCCAGCCTGGGTGACAGAGCAAGATTCCATATCGGGGGGAATAAAGTGACTTAATTATAAAAAAAAAAAAAAAAAAAGAGAATGAGATTTGAATATAGAAGGATGGGATAGAAATAATCTGATTAAGCTGGGCACAGTGGCCCATGCCTGTAATCCCAGCATTTTGGGAGGCCAAGGTGGGTGGGTCACTTGAGGTCAGGAGTTCAAGACCAGCCTGGCCAAGATGGCAAAACTTCATCTCTACCAAAAATACAAAAATTTGCCGGGGGTGGTGGCGTAATTCCAGCTACTCGGGAGGCTGAGGCATGAGAATCACTAGAATCTCTTGAACCCAGGAGGCAGAGGTTGCAGTGAACAGAGATCGTGCCACTGCACTCCAGCCTGGGTGATGGTGTGAGACTGTCTAAAATAAAAACTAAATATCTAAATATAGCAAAAATTTGTTTTGAAAGGTAGTAACACTGATTGTGTTAGAGAAAGAATGAAATTAAGGATTACATGCCATAATGACTGGATTATAGTAGGATTTAAATTATGGTGGATCTGAAGGCTAGAAGGAAGAGTTTAGACTTGATCTGAAAGGAAATAGAGAACTATTTGGAGGTTTGAGGAGAGAATTCGTGTAAAAGTTATTTAACTCATTTGTTTTAATAATCAGCATATAACATAGTGCCTCACATACGGGTATTCAAGATTAGTCAAACTGAATTTAATTAATCTATCAATAATATGTAGAATGAATTGGACACATCTGATAAGCCTAGAATCTAGGCTTCTTATCAATTCAATGTCAGTCTGTTTCATCTTTTTTCTTTAATCGTAACAAGGAACGATAATACCTGCCCAGCTAGTAGATTTATTTGAAACATCAAATAAGATGATACTGATGCCATCATCATTCACAAATACATTAAATTTCTCCTTCATGTAGGATGTTGTGTAAAAACTACAGAAAACAAAAATATCTTTAAATATAAGTGCTTTGGAAAATGTCATGAATATAGGTTTGAAATACAGAGTTCTAAAGGATCTGGTAGCAAGAGGAGGTATATAGCAGCCAAAAGATCATCTTACTGCTATATTTAGTACCAGGTTAGGTCCCTATTATTTATCAGAACCTGCTAGGCATTAGTAGGATCAAGCAGAGAAGAAAACACCAGGTGCAGACAGGTAGGTATTTGAGGTCCCCAAGAGTTCTTCCTGTTGGCAATAGACCTTTTCAGTTTAAACCTGTAATGAACCTCCATCATCATGGAGATAATATAGAACACTGTTTAAGAAAGAAGGTTCTTTCTCCTGATTGTATTTAAAGAAGAAAGAAAGAAAGAAAGGAGGGAGGGAGGGAGGAAGGAAAGAAGGAAAGAAGGAAGGAAGGAAAGAAAGAAAGAAAAGGAAAGGGAAGGAAGAAAGGAAGGAGGAAAAGAAAGAAGAAAGAAAGGAAGGAAGGAAGGAAGGAAGGGAGGGAGGGAGGGAGGGAGAGAGAGAGAGAAAGAAAAGAAAGAAGGTTCTGGAGCCAGTTACTCTGGCTGGATTTGAAATACCAATGTGTAAGTAATAAAAAAATTAGGCAAATTATTTAACTTCTCTGAGCTTCATAGAGATAATAATAGAATCATAGGATTGTTTATAAGAATTAAGTGAGATAGCCGGGCGCGGTGGCTCAAGCCTGTAATCCCAGCACTTTGGGAGGCCGAGGTGGGTGGATCACGAGGTCAAGAGATCGAGACCATCCTGGTCAACATGGTGAAATCCCGTCTCTACTAAAAATACAAAACGTTAGCTGGGCATGGTGGCGCGTGCCTGTAATCCCAGCTACTGGGGAGGTTGAGGCAGGAGAATCACTTGGACCTGGAAGGCAGAGGTTGCAGTGAACCGAGATCGCACCACTGCACTCCAGCCTGGGCGGCAGAGCGAGATACCGTCTCAGGAAAAAAAAAAAAAAAAGAATTAAGTGAGATAGCACATGCAAACTCTATTTTTTAATTTATTTTTTACAGAGATAGGGTCTACCTATGTTGCCCAGGCTGGTCTCAAATTCCTGGGCTCAAAGGATCCTCCTGCCCCAGCTTCCCAAAGTGCTAGCATTACAGGTGTGAACCACCACACCTGGCCACATAAACTCTTAATAGAGTACGTGGCGCACACTGAATGTCAACTCAATAAATGTCAGTTATTGGCCAGGTGCAGTGGCTCACACTTAGTAACCCCAGCAGTTTGGAAGGCCAAGGTGAGCAGATCACAAGGTCGAGAGATAGAAACCATCCTGGCCAACATAGTAAAACCCCGTTTCTACTAAAAATACAAACATTAGCTGGGCGTGGTAGTGCGAGACTGTAGTCCCAGTTACTTGGGAGGCTGAGGCACAAGAATCACTTGAACCTGGGAGGCAGAGATTGCAGTGAGCCAAGATCGTGCCCTGGCGACAGAGTGGGACTTGTCTCAAAAAAAAAAAAAAAAAAAAAAAAAAACAGGTATTTTATTTTCAAACCCTTCTTGGCTCCTTTAGTCTCCATTCTTTGTTATTCCCAAAATCACTTCCCATTTTTCTATCTCTGTCTCACTACATTCTAGGACACTGATGGTATTAGGCCACATTTGGTTCATTCACCTATAATATTAATATGTTCTACAGCATTATCATTGAACAAATCTTAAAATATCTTCTAAATTTATTGAAAAGCTTCAGTATATTTCTAAAGTAGAAATAATTTTAAAATCTTCTGAATTTAAAATTATATTAACTTCAACGTAGCTTAAAAATTACATTTACCAACCAGGCATGATGGCTTATGCCTATAGTCTCCACACTTTGGGAGGCCAAGGCAGGAGGATCGATTGAGCCCAGAAGTTTCAAACCAGCCTGGGCAACATGGCAAGACCTCATTTCGACAGGCGTGGTGGCACATGCCTGCAGTCCTAGCTACTTGGAAGCTGAGCCAGGAGGACTGCTTGAGACCAGGCAGTTGAGGCTGCAGTGAGCTGTGATTGCACCACTGCACTCCAGTCTGGACGACAAGAGTGAGACCTTGTCTCAAAAAAAAAAAAAAAAAAAAAATTAACATTTATCTTGTTTATAGTCTAAGTAGTTCTTTGGAAACAATAATCCATAATTCCTCATAATATTTTTCTTTACAAATTTTCTAGTTTCCATAAGCATATTTTACTTTTCTAATATGTATATGTTCAGCTTTTAATGTAACATGTAAATGATGGGGCATAGAAGAGCATCTTGGGCCCTGAGTTAATTTAATAGAGCGTGGAGTAGCAGGAGACATTAATAATGCAAGGGAAAATGAAAAACTAAACTCTTTAGGGGGGCAATTTGATCATATCTACCAAGTCCTAAGATGTTTAAAATATTTCAAACTGCCTATTCTACCTCCAGGTATTGATCCAACAAGTATATTCACATGTATGCACCAATATTTTTCCTCAATGTCCCTGTCACGACATGAACAAAAATTATACAAATGCATGTTCATAGTAATATTGCATATAATAGTAAAGACTGGAAACAACTTAAATGTCCATAAGTAGAGGACTGTTTAAATAGATTATACATGATTGTACAATAAAATGCCTTATACTCCTTTAAAAGAATGAGGGAGATTTACAATAAGATGGAAATATGTCTAAGGTATAGTGATAAGTAGGGGGAAATGCAAGCAGAATAGTATATATAATTCTGTGTGTATGTGTGTGTGTGTGCGCGCATGCATGCGCGCACACGCGCTTCTTAAGCAGCTACAATATATTGCCATATGTATATGCAAGGAAAATTTCTGGAAATATTAATAGCAATCATCTCTGGGAGTAAGATGATGATGAGAATGAGAATGGTGACTTTTATTTTGCCTTTCTGAATTCTAAAAAGTGATTTAAACATTCAGCATGTGTTAATGTTATATATATAAAAAAAAAACTAGTTTAAAAAATAAAATGTTTCATCCCTGAGAGGTCTGAAAAAAAGAAAAAGAAAATATTTAAAGACATAAAATGGAGACTAAATGGTTAAATGTTTTGTAAAGTATGTATGATGTGAAAAGTGATCTGTAAATGCCTATTATTTTTACTAAACAATAGAGTTTAGGGCTTTTGTAACCTGAAGAAAGCAGCATTTCAGCATCTCTTCCTATAGGAGCATATGGTATTTAAGACCATGGGGGGATGAATGCCTTAGAGATCACCTCTCCTAGAGTTGATAGGCAGATCTTTTCAGTGTTTTCCATTGCTCTTATGGAGCAAAAATTCTCTGGAAAAGACTATAAAGGCTCAGTGACATTGTTCAATCCAGTGTTTAAAACTATGGTCTGATATTCTTTTAAAAATAAGCCACATGGTGATTGCAAAACATGATTGTTTTTAAGAGTCTTTGTTTACAGAGTTTGGTTGATTGTGTTATATAAAGAATGCCATTGACTTAAGTGTAGTAAGATACCTCTTGGTAGAAATTCAGGTATTATCTTGAGAGTTTTGTCCTAGTATTTTACAGATTAACAGGAGACAGAATCTTGCATTACTCCAGGTTACAGGCTTTTTGTTTTATAACTCTAAGTGTTGCCTTTCCTCCTTTTGATACTCAGAGGATTAACTTACTATTTATTTTTCTAGATCAAGCCGTTAGAGAAAACATAAAAATGCAAATAGGTCCTTTGGTATAATCATTTTTTCTTATGACTAGGTATTTTAAAACTAAAATTATTTAAGTTAAAGCTATTACATGAAAGCCTTAAAAATAGAAAAATTGAGTGAGCACTGTAGATCTCACATTACTACAGATTGTAATACTGAGTTAATGTAAAACTACCTGGCAAGCAATCATAGTAAAGGCTTCCTGAATAAAGTGGTGGTACATAGGGGAAGTTTGTATGTATTTCTTTTTCTTTATTATTTTTATTTTTTAAATGAGACGGGGTCTTGCTATGTTGCCCAGGCTGGTCTCAAATTCCTGGGATCAAGCAATTCTCCTGCCTTGGCCTCCCAAAGTGCTGGGATTATAGGTGTGAGGCAGCATGCCCGGCCAAGTATTTTAATTTTCATTCATTTGTCAACTTCAGGGTAATAAAAGAAAACAAATATGGGGGGTGTGGTAGCTCACACCAGTAATCCCAGCACTTTGGGAGGTCGTGGCGGGCAGATCACCTGAGGTTGGGAGTTCCAGAACAGCCTGACCAACATAGAGAAACCCTATCTCTTCTAAAAATACAAGATTAGCCGGCGTAATGTTGCATGCCTGTAATCTCAGCTACTTGGGAGACTGAGGCAGGAGAATCACTTGAACTGGGAGGTGGAGGTTGTGGTGAGCCAAGATTGAGCCATTGTATTCCAGCCTGGGCAACAAGAGCGAAACTCCGTCTCAAAAAAAAAAAAAAGAAAAGAAAAGAAGAGAAAAAAAAACAAATACAACTAGCTTTCTATTATTGAAAGCTAATTGGCCAATTTGTGGATAATGATGATAATAATAATAAATTTGGTTTTGTTCACAAAGCACTTTTATCCCTGTATCTTTTTTTTTTTTTGAGATGGAATCTCACTCTGTTGCCCAGGCTGTAGTGCAGCAGTGCGATCTCAGCTCACTGCAACCTCCGCCTACTGAGTTCAAGTGATTCTCCTGCCTCAGCCTCCCAAGTAGCTGAGATTACAGGCACCTACCACTGTGCCTAGCTAATTTTTGTATTTTTAGTAGAAAAGGGGTTTCACCATGTTGAACAGCCTGGTCTCAAACTCCTGACCTCAAGTGATCCACCCACCTCAGCCTCCTAAAATGCTGGGATTACAGGTGTGATCCATCACACCCGGCCTTTTGCCCTTGTATCTTATTTAGCTCTTGAGGTAAATATTACCTCAGTTTGATTAGCCTAGTTTAAGATTAAAGAAAGTAGGGCTGGGATCGATTCAGGTTTGCACATAGACAAAAAAGCTAGAACCCGAAACTTCTGATATCAGCATCGCTGCCACTTTCTAATGTTGCCCACTTTAGCTATTTTTCATATTTGTGGAAAAGAGTATAGAAGATAATCTCTAACGTTTTCATTTTCGCAGTGAATAAAATAAGGTGCACAGTGGGCCTTACCTTCAAGTTGCCAGACATTAAAGCCAAACAGTAAATTTTTGTGCCAGGCACTCCTTTAAGTACTTTATGTATATTAATTAATCCTCACAATAACTTCATAAATTAAGCGCCAAGTACTGAGCCCAAGATTAAGTAAGTGAAATCTATAGCTAATAGTTGCAGTAGGATCCAAACCTAGCCTATTAATTCCAAAGTCAGAGTTTTTAACTACTGGGCTCTACTGCTTTGCACTAGGTGACTGTTTATCTTAACTGGATTAAATACATTGCTTAGGATTCTCCAGATAGGATGAGGTTCCTTTCTCAAAGTTTCCCAACTCTCACAAGAACAGATCTAGGGACTTTTCCTTAGGGTTTTGTTATCTCATTTTATAGATGAAGTGACTTGGCCAGTTTTAGTTTATTAAGTGACTATGTTAGAACTACAAATTAGGTCCTCTGGCTTATTGAAATTTTGTCATAGCAGCAAGAGCATATCTACTATATCCTTCATTCACATTTCAGTCCACCTTCTGGTCTGTCCTGGAATACAGTTAGGTCAGCATGTAAGTCTCCACTGTTCACTTTTTTACAGTGATTATACCATAAGAGATACATGTATACATAGTAATGGAAATACCTTAAGCATTTTCTACTTAAGCATTTTTAATACTATTAATGTGTCATCCTACAAAAAATTTGGTCATAGCTAATGTTGTCAAGAACCAACATTTTAGAATATACACATTTTGAATCTTGAAATGGTCAAGCAAATGACATGGCAAAGCTGTTTCAAATCCTCCAACTCAAGCAAGAATGTAAAGAAAGGCAGCAATTTTTCTTCAGGGCCTTTGTGCACATTTTCTTGTTTTTTAGAGAAAGCTCTTTCTGACTTCATGCAGAGTAGAAAACTAACTTAGTTTATTTCATGCTGCTCAATCTAATTTGAAATCATTTTTGAATTCCTAGATGCATGTGTACAGAAAGCTTGCTTCCTGGAGCCTTGTTTCCTGACAGTGGAGAGTAAAGAATTAAATTAAGCTGTAACTAAATTGATTGGCATTTTGACACTCGGCAGACTGTGAAAAGAAAAGGAATGTGTTCAACTTTTAAAAACAGACAGTAGCAGAAAGAACTGTTTTCTTCAATGCATCCCAGTTTGCAAACATGATTTAATTTTTTTCCTAAAAAAGCCAGAGACAGGCCGGAGCGGTGGCTCACGCCTGTAATCCCAGCACTTTGGGAGGTAGATCACCTGAGGTCAGGAGTTCCAGACCAGCCTGGCTAACATGGTGAAACCCTGTTTCTACTAAAATTACAAAGAATTAGCTGGGCATGGTGGCGTGCGCCTGTAATCCCAGCTACTCAGGAGGCTGAGGAAGGAGAATCACCTGAACCCAGGAGGTGGAGGTTGGAGTGAACTGAGATCGTGCCATTGCACTCCAGCTTGGGCAATAAGAGTGAAATTCTGTCTCAAAAAGAAAAAGAAAAGCAAGACATGTTCTAGCACTTTCTCAATTTCCTATATTACAGTTCAATGTGAGAATTTAACTTTGAAGAGCTTTTGAAAAAGCCTGGATAGGGATGTTAACATAGCCTCCTTAGCTGAACAGGCACTGACAGAGGTCTTCTGAGGAGAAAGGAAAGGACTAAACACTTCTAGGGTGTCGCTATAGGAACCTATTTATAAAGACAAGATACATATTTATGAAACCTTTATCTCTGGCATTTTTAAATGCAAGAAATATTAAGTATGAATTGAATAATATACATTTCCTTCTTCAGACAGATATAGATGATTACCATGCCATTATCTGTCCTAAATGGCATCATTTAATGTTGACTTCAATAAAATCCTCTCTCTGCTGTGTCATGAAAGGAACTGGACTCACCTTAACAGTGCTATTCTAAAGTGCCTCCTCCTTTTTTTTTTTTTTTTTAATCACAGCAGGAGGCTGTAATAAATTACAGCCTGGAAGAAGTTTCAAACTGGCAAGTTTGCCAGATATTTTAAGCAATTTATTTTGGGGTGTATCAGCAGATTTTTTCTTACACTACCATTTGGGTGCCTGCTGACACAGCCTGAATAAATCTTTCAACATTTTCCTTCCTAGAGATGGATGAAGATGATGAACTCCAAGAGCCAGACCTTCCGTTAACTCTTTACTTGCCACCTGGTGTTTTCCAATTACCAGATATCTCAGAAACTTAGAAAATTTTCCAGCATGAGTTTGTAGTATTTCAAGTTCCTTATGGTGCTTTGGCAACAGCCTTAAATTTTATGGAAGAATCAACTAATGAGTGATTCTGGTTTTAGGCATGGAACTTATAATTTGGATTGATGATTTCATTACTAGTATCTTGAAAATTGTGTGAATATTTATATAAAACAAACATTTTTTTCGCATGTTGAGTCTTAAAGTGACTTCTTCCTATTTTAGTTTGTTTTCTAATTGGTTAAAGTTTTTAGAAATTATTAATTTCTGACTCCAGAATTCTTAAGGCAGCTTCAGTGATACATATTTTAGTCTAGTAATAAAAAAAACTGCTAAAAATACTGATACCTGAAAGTATTTGCTGTAGCATTATGAGACTGTAAAGCTAAAATAAAGGGAAGCTGATTTTTATCAAATGCCTGCACCATGCCAGCCCCTTTTGTGAGGGCGCGGTGGCTCACACCTGTAATCCTAGGACTTTGGGAGGCTGAGGTGGGTGGATTACCTGAGGTCAGGAGTTCAAAACCAGCCTGGCCATCATGGTGAAACCCCATCTTAAAAAAAAAAAAAAAAAAAGTGAAGCTATCGGGCGTACTTGCCATCCCCCAACGACACAGGGCAGGACAGCAGAGGATGTGCTGGGATTAAGCAGACATTCTCCCTCCAAAAAAAAAAAAAAAAAAAAAAGCAAATAGGAGAAAAAAGCATGTAGGGGAGAGAGAGAGAGAGAGAGAGAGAGAGAGAGAGAGAGAGAGAGAGAGAAAGTCATATTTTACAAAGAGCTGGTCCCTGGTCAGGTGAAAGGCACTGCTCAGTGAATTGGAAGACACTGTAAAGGCATCAGGGAATACAGTTTGGTGGTAAAAGCCCTAGATTAAGTGTCATAAAATCTGTGTTCCTGAGTGACATTATTTATAAACCAGGTCATCTGCTTAGAACTTAAATGTTACCGTATCTGTAAAGTGAAGATAAGATCTCTAGCCTGCCTTCTTAACCGTGGCTGCACTTTGGAATCACTCGGGGAGGCTTCAAAAATATGTCTAAATCCCACCTTCAAGAGATTCCAATTTTATTAAGGTGCAGCCTGGGCATTGGGATTTTTTAAACCTTCCACAAGTAATTCCTATGTGCAGCTAAGGCTGTGAATCCTTGGATTGGGAGATGACTAAGATAGCCCTCTACAGATTTACTTACAAAGATTAGTAGATGTTATTGAGAGTCTAAATTGTTTTTTGCTTGTTGCCCTGAACTTCAACTGTTAGTTTTTTTAAAAAAAAAAAAAGTGGCTGGGCACAGTGGCTCACGCCTGTAATCCCAGCACTTTGAGAGGCCGAGACAGGCGGATCACCGGAGATCGGGGGTTTGAGACCAGCCTGGCCAACATGGTGAAACCCCTTTCAATTAAAAATACAAAAATTAGCCCGGCATGGTAGCGGGCGCCTGTAATCCCAGCTACCCGGGAGGCTGAGGCTGAAGAATCACTTGAACCTGGGAGGCGGCGGAGGTTGCAGTGAACTGAGATCGCACCACTGCTCTCCAGCCTGGGCGACAATAGCGAAACTCCGCCTTAAAAACATATATATATGAATTACATCACATAGGAAGTCTTTGATAAATATTTGTTGCACTTGTGAATTTATGGCCTTAACAATTTTTTTAAGATTTTTCAAAAACGGATTTGTTTGAGGTACAATGTATAGAGCCAATTAAGAGGCATGATTGTTGAAACATCCTCCTTTAGAGAAATGCGAGCCTTCCTCGCCGACCCCTAGCTTCTCTCCCTTCCTCACCAAGCAGCGGTGTTTTGGGGTCGCCGGATGCCCCAAAGGCTGTAACGCGCGCTGCGGGATCTGCGCGGGCGTCCCGAGATCTGGGGCGGGGCACCGGCCGGGCCAACCCTCTCCGCTCTCAGGACTCGCCCGCCCCGGACGCGGGTAGGGGCGGGCGGCTGGCGGCGCCTGTCAGTCCCGACTCCACTGCCGAGCCCCGGGGCTTCGGCTGCTGCCTCCGCGCGACCCGGCGGGCCCGCCTCCGCCGCCGGGTGCCCGCACCGCCTGCGCCTCGTGCCGGAGCAGGGCAGAGGCCAGGATGCGGAGTTGTGCACTTTGAGCCGGCCCCATGACCCTTAGCACGTTAGCCCGCAAGAGAAAGGCGCCCCTCGCCTGCACCTGCAGTTTCTGGGTCCCCGACATGATTCCTTACTTCTCTGCCAACGCGGTCATCTCGCAGAACGCCATCAACCAGCTGTGAGTCCGCCGCGCGCCCTCCGCCTCCGCTAACGCTCAGAAAGTTTGCTCTTTCAGCAGCCGCTTTCCCCAGCATCCCGGGGAGCAAACAAGCAAGCGAGGGCGAGCACGCATCCTGCGTGCCTGGAGGGCTGCGGGCGTCTGGAGAGAAAGATGCTGGGGTAGAAGGGTGGGGGAATTCGTGGAGGCGGAAAGTGTCCTGGGGTGCGGGTGGACGGAAAAAAATCCTTTGGGAGAATTTCCGGTAAACTTTGAGGGACTTTGAAAGCTCAGGTTGTCCCTGAGAAGTTGTCAGTGGTGACCGAGTGACAGCTGAGCCGTTTGGCACTTGGAAGACTGGGTTGAAGGGTGGTCGACAGAATCGGAACAGCCTGTGGGTCCTTCTGGTGAGCAGCCTTCCGTGATTGTGGGTTTTTTTAAAAATAAGTTTCTGTTACTAGCCATTTACAGAAAGAAAGGCCATTCTTCGCTCCTACTGGTTGTAGTCTGGAGTGATTCTAGAAAGCTTATTTCTGTAGTTTCGCTATTTTATCTCCTGTACAACTAGGACGGGCTCACAGCCCAAGCCTGCACGCACACCTTCATTCACCAAAGTGCAAGTGCGTCTTTAAATCGTCGCTGTTTTTAAAGTCTCTAGAGAGTTGTCATTCCATTGTGGTTTAGCTGTTTCTGAGAAGTGTGTGTGCTGAAGCTTGTGGTTAATCTCACCTCACAGTTATCAAGTAGAGGAACTTTTCCTATTCAGGTTGCACCCTTAAATCAATGCAGTGGTTTAAGATTACTTAGACAGCAGCAGTTTGGTCTGCGTTAGTGTATTAGCACTCACTCCAAGTGGCTTCAGAGGAGTCACCTGCTGAGGTTTTCCTAGACTTTTTGCCCTTAAGCAAAGCTACTGTCTCCTTCTCAGGTCAGCTTTTTAATGTCCAACAACAGAAACTTTATCCCTTATTAAAGGTCCAGAGAATCGCATGTAAAGTGGTTTCTAGATAATCTTATAACTAATTTATTATTTTTATATATGGTTTGCCCTCCTATTCTTTCAAATTGAATTAAACTCATTTGAGTTTCTTTTTTTCCCCCTGTGTGTTGATTCATGGTGGAGCTCCGAAAAAAATAGAAAAAAATCACAAAAGTTGTTTTACTGCGCTGTACTGTACAGTTAAACTGTAAAAAGCTCCACGGTTAAACTGACTGACCTGCATTTTCCCTCTGAAATGGGGAGGGACATGCAGTGAAGGAGAAGTTAATGGGTGAATAATCTGACACTGGATAACCAATATGAAAATAATAGTGTTAACAGTACTTTAAAAATGGCAGTGGAAGCAACCCAAGTGTCCATAGATGGATGAATGGATTAACAAAATGTGGTATGTACATATAGTGGAATATTATTTAGCCTTAAGGAAGGAATCTGACGTATGCTACAGTATGAATAACCTTGACAAAATTATTCTAAGTCAAATAAGTGAGTCACAAAAGTATAAATACTCTATGATTTCATTTATATGAGGTACCTATCTATAGCCATCAAATTCAGATAGAAGTATAGTAGAATGGTTGTTGCTAAGGCTTGAGGGAGAAGGGGTGGGAAATTTGTATTTGAAGAGCACAAAGTTTCATTTGAGGAAGATGAAAAAATTCTGGATTTGGATGGTGGTAGTTGCACAACAGTGTGAAAGTACTTAACGCCCTAGAACTGTACACTTAAAATGGTTACAATGGTAAATTTTATGCTGTGTATATTTATTGCCAGTAAAAATAATAGCAAAAACTGCATTTATTTTTGCACCAACCTAATAAGCACAATAAAAAGAATTTAAAAGGGCCTGGTGTGGTTGCTCACACTTATAGTTCCAGCACTTTGGGAGGCTGAGGCAGGCGGATCACTTGAGCTCAGGAATTGGAGACCAGCCTGGGCAACATAGTGAGACTCTGTCTTAAGAAAAATAGAAAAAATGAGTCAGGTGTGGTGGTGCATGCCTATAGTCACAGCTCCTCGGGAGGCTGAGGTGGGAGACTAGCTTGAGCTCAGAAGGTTGAGGCTATAGTAAGCCATGATCATGCCACTGCACTCCAGCCTGGGTGACAGAGCAAGACCCTGTCTCAAAAAAGAATAAAAAAGACCAGGCACAATGGCTTATACCTGTAATCCTAGCACTTTGGGAGGCAGGAGGATAACTTTAGGCCCAGGAGTTCAAGACCATTCTGGGCAACATACTGAGACTGTCTCTATGAAAACATTTAAAAATTAGTAGAGAGTGGTGGTACACACCTGTAGTCCCAGCTGCCTAGGAGGCTGAGGTGGGAGGATTACGTGAGCCCAGGAGTTCAAGGCCTCAGTGAGCCATGATTGTGTCACTGCATGCCAGCCTGGGAGGCAGAGCAAGACACTGCCTCTTTAAATAATAAAATATTTTTTTAAAAGCACGGCCGGGCGCGGTGGCTCAAGCCTGTAATCCCAGCACTGTGGGAGGCCGAGGCGGGTGGATCACGAGGTCAAGAGATCGAGACCATCCTGGTCAACATAGTGAAACCCCGTCTCTACTAAAAAAAATACAAAAAATTAGCTGGGCATGGTGGCGCGTGCCTGTAATCCCAGCGACTCAGGAGGCTGGGGCAGGAGAATTGCCTGAACCCGGGAGGCGGAGGTTGCGGTGAGCCGAGATCGCGCCATTGCACTCCAGCCTGGGTAACAAGAGCGAAACTCCGTCTCAAAAAAAAATAAAAAATAAAAAATAAATAAAAAAAATAAAAGCACGGATTCTAAGCTTTTTTGGCAGAAAGGAGTTGTGAATCATGTTTTCTGGTCAATCAGGTCCAAATTTATTTTCCTAGTAATTAGTGTCTTTGGGTAAATAATTTGACATCAGTTTCTTCCACTGTAAAATGTATGCCGTGGTTCTTACCCCATAAGATCATAAGAGATCATATATTTGGTAACACTTTGTGAACCGTAATTGTCTACACAAAAAGTTAGTTAATAGAAATTAATAACTAATAGCTGCCATTTATTGACCACTTTCACTGTACTGAGTCTAATATAATCTATCTCATTTAATAATCATAGCAACCTTATGAACTAATTTGTTCTATTTATGGATAATGAAACTGAGGCTTAGAGAAGCTAAGTAGTTACTGAAGGCCATATAGGTAGTAAGTGACAAAACTGTCCTTAGAATCCAGATCTATTTCCTAGGCTAGTGCCCTTAACCTATAAAAATGATATTTTGTCTTAGTAGTTGCAAGGTCACTTTTGAGACTTGGCAGTCTGACGAATTATCTTTGACTGCTGAAATCTTCAACTTCCTGAAAAATATGTTTGCTATACTGAATTTTGCTACTAAGATGAACTTTTAAATAATTTTATGAATATTTGTCTTTTATTTTTGTCTCTATTTTCCCACTTCTTTTTTCATTGTTTCTTGTTTGTTTTGTTCTTTTTGAGACAGGGCCTTGCTCTGTCATTCAGGCTGGAAGTGGCTTGAACATGTCTCATTTGCATTCTCAACCTCCTGGGCTCAAGCAGTCCTTTGACTTCAACTTCCTGTGTTGCTGGGACCACAGGCACACGCCACCACACCTGGCTTTTTTTTTTTTTTCCTTTTTTTGAAAGAGAGTTTTACTCTTTCACCCAGGCTGGAGTGAAGTGGCATGATCTTGGCTCACTGCGACCTCTGCCACCCCCTGGGTTCAAGCAATTCTCCTTTTTTTTTTTTTTTGAGAGACAGCGTTTTACTTTGTTGCCCAGGGTAGTCTCACACTCCTGGGCTCAAGTGATCCTCCTGCCTTCACCTCCCAAAGTGAGCTACTATGCCTAACCACTCCTTTTTTCTTTAAAGAGACTTGCTATAACATTCACTTCCTGTAAACCATTTATTAGTATTGCTTTAGAGATCATGTTTATTTAGCATTTATAGCGTTGCCTAGCTTATCATCATTAAAAAATTTATTAGGAATCATTCCGAGTAAACTACTAAACTTTATACCCATTGTTAACACCTAATGAAGAAGTTCTTAATTTGAGGTCCATGGTCACCTAGAGGTCTATGGATTGGCTTCAAAAAGTCAAACTCCTTGAGATTATATGAAAATGTTGAGTAAATAAATATATTTTAAAATCAGATTCTCAAAGTGATCTGTGATCTCAAAAAAGATTTAAAACTTCTTTCCTAAAGGGAAGTGTTATTTCTTTTTTTTTTTTTTTGAGTCGGAGTTTCGCTCTTGTTACCCAGGCTGGAGTGCAATGGTACGAACTCGGCTCACCGCAACCTCTGCCTCCTGGGTTCAGGCAATTCTCCTGTCTCAGCCTCCTGAGTAGCTGCGATTACAGGCACGCGCCACCATGCCCAGCTAATTTTTTGTATTTTTAGTAGAGACGGGGTTTCACCATGTTGACCAGGATGGTCTCGATCTCTTGACCTCGTGATCCACCTGCCTCGGCCTCCCAAAGTGCTGGGGTTACAGGCGTGAGCCACCATGCCCTGCCCCGGGAAGTGTTATTTCTAAAAACGGATACTGTAACCTCAACTGCTGCGAGCATGTCCCTATGGTACCAATACGTACATAGCAATAACTAGTGGGAGCAGCTAAACAATTCAGATTTAGGGTCCTAAATGAAGACTGACTCAAAACAATTTTGTATTTGGAGGAGTGGAGTACCTTGATACATGAGTACCCTTAGCCTAGTGGTTCTCTTATCACTGCTGAGAACCCACTCAAAAGAGCTTTTTGCCCCTTCTCATTTACTGCCTTCAGGTTTGCTGTGGGTTTAGAAACAAAGAAACAAATCCTGTGAGAATTGTGTCAAAGAGTAAATTGGAGCCAGAGGCAGTGGCTCACACCTGTAATCCCAGCACTTTGGGAAGACAGGAATTTGAGACCAGCCCAGGCAATGTAGTGGGACCTTGTCTCTGATTGATTGATTGATTGATTGATAGATAGATAGATAGATAGATAGATAGGAAGGTGTAGTGGTTCATGCCTGTAGTCCTAGCTACTCAAGAGACTGAGGCAGGAGGATCGCTTGAGCCCAGGAATCTGAAGTTACAGTGAGCTATGATCTTGCCATTGCACTCCAGCCTTGGCAATAGGGGAAGACTATTTCTTTAAAAATAAAATAAAATAAAAAGGAAATAGGCCAAAGTGAGATCCTATGGACTCTCCTAGGAAGGAAAGTTGATGATTTTTGGATTTATGGCTTTTGGACATCTATTTTGGCAATTTCATAGGCGCTTATTTTCAACTGTGTTATATATGATAGGTAAAATTATGGACTAGCTGGGGTATTACTGTATTTTAGTGATAATTATGTCATCATTATTAGATTAAGGTCTACACCTGCCGCTGTATAAAACTCACCAAATATGGTATTATTTTTGACCTGTCATTGAAGAACATTAATAAATGATCGAAATCATTCCAGAAATAAACTATAGTTACTATTGTACTGTTTAGTATTAATTATGCTAGAAAAAAATATATATATGAGCAACCCAGAGAATCATTTGGTCAAACTTCAAGAGTCTTGGATTAGCCTGATGAGAATGATCATAAAAAGTTCATACCCTTTAAGAGTCTGTATGTGCATTTTAGTAAAACAAAAATCTGAACTTCTGAAAAATATGGAAGCCTGTTTTATTTTTAAAGAGCCATTACCAGTCTCTGGAAAGTAGTCACTAAGCAAGGAGCCAAGGTGTTAGTGTTATTATATACTAAACAAGTGACCATTTTTGTGTCCTAAAAAGCTCAGGGAAGAATAAAAAAATATTAGATAAAATGCTGGCAAAGACTACTCTTTAAAATATTCCCAGCTGGGCACAGTGGCTCATGCCTATAATCCCAGCTTTTTGGGAGGTCAAGGCAGATGGATCCCTTGAGCCCAGGAGTTTAAGACCAGCTTGGGCAACACAGGGAGATTCTGTCTCTACAAAAAATTAGCCAGGCGTGGTTGTGCGTGCCTGTAGTCCCAGCTATTTGGGAGCCTAAGGTGGGAGGATAGTGTGAGCCAGAGAGGCAGAGGTTACAGTGAGCCGAGATGGTGCCACTGCACCCCAGCCTGGGCAACAGAGCAAAACCCTATCTCATAAATAAATAAATAAAACTAAATAAAATAAAACATCCCTGTTATGAAAACATCGGATCAAAAAAGTCTTGTCTTGAAACTAAGGTATTGAAGCATTGCTTGATTTGCTAATGAGGTTACCTTAAGCTTTTTATCCTTGACCTAAATTTTTTTTATTTACTTGGTTCATATATGAACTTGACTTCCTAGAAACACATTAGTGCTTTTTTTTTTTTTGAGACAGAGTTTCGCTCTTGTTACCCAGGCTGGATTGCAATGGCGGGATCTCGGCTCACCGCAACCTCCGCCTCCTGGGTTGAGGCAATTCTCCTGCCTCAGCCTCCCAAGTAGCTGGGATTACAGGCACACGCCACCATACCCAGCTAATTTTTTGTATCAGAGACGGGGTTTCACCATGTTGACCAGGATGGTCTCGATTTCTTGACCTCGTGATCCACCCACCTCGGCCTCCCAAAGTGCTGGGATTACAGGCGTGAGCCACCGCACTCGGCCGCACATTAGTGCTTTTTAAGGCTCAACCTCAACAGTAGAGGAGCGTATTGGATGTTCATTTACAATGTACCTTTTCATGAAATCAAAAGGTAGAAAGTCTTATTTTGTGTATTAATAATAGTACTAATGCTCTTTCAGTTCCACTTTGCAGTTGTCCAAGGTGTTTCACATGAACTCATCTCCAAACTTAAGCTTGCATCAGAATCACCTGGAGGGCTTGTTAAAACACAAATTGCTACCCACAGTCCCCAGAGTTTCTGATTCTGTAAGTCTAGATTGTGGCTGGAGAATTTGCGCTTCTAACAGGTTCCTAGATGAAGCTGATGATGTTGACTACTACCTTAAAGTATTCCTCTGAGGCAGATTGGGCAAGTCATTGTCTACATTTTATAGCATAAAAAAAATAAATAATCCAAATGCTGAAGTGATTTGCACAAGGCTACATGACTTGATAGCAGAACTGAAACTAGAACCAGCATTTCTTATTTCTGAATCCAGAGCTCCTGTAGTGCTGCACTCAAAATCCTGATATATACATCTTTGTATACACATGAAAACATTTCCGTAAATTTCTAGCAGTGGAATTTCTGGACCTCATGTTATGTATATGTTAAAAATTTGATACATACAGCCAAATTGCTTTCTAAAAAGGCTTTACCAATTTGTTCTTAACCAGCTGTGTATAAGCATGTCTTTCCCTATATCTTCCCCAACCCTAATAATATTAATGACATTCATAGCAGATAAGCAGGGTGAGGTAGCTCACGCCTGTAATCCCAGCACTTTGGGAGGCTAAGGCGGGTGGATTACCTGAGGTCAGGAGTTCTAGATCAGCCTGGCCAACATGGTGAAACCCCGTCTCTACAAAAATACAAAAATTAGCCAGGCATGATAGCAGGTACCTGTAATCCCAGCTACATAGGAGGCTGAGGCCAGACAATTGCTTGAACCCAGGAAGCAGAGGTTGCAGTGAGCCGAGATTGTGCCATTGCACTCCAGCCTGGGCTACTGACCAAAACTCCGTCTCAAAAAAAAAAAAAAAAAAAAAAAAGAAAATTTTTTACTGAGCATTTACTATCTGAGGGACACTGTTTTGAGCAGTAGATCATTTCATTCGCTCTTCTTAAAAACTTTATGAGTTAGATATTATCCTCAATTACAGAAGAGAGGCACAGAGAGGTTAACTTGTCAAGATTATCCAGCCAGGATGCATACAAAGGTAGTCTGACTCTAGAGTCCCTGTACTTCAATAGGTCTCTATTTAAAATTCCCTTATTACTTATGGAGGTTTAGCGTCTTTTTATATGTTACTGATTTTTTTTTTCTGTGATTTGAATATTTGTACTTCTGACCATTTTTCTATTGATTTTTTTTTCTTTTTTATGTTCTCTATATATTCTGAGTATGTGGCAAAAATACTTTCTCCAAGCCTGTTGCTTTTGCCTTTTAACTTTGCATCCCATGTAAAAGTTTTAAATTTTTATATAGTCAAATGTTGTATTTGATCTTGTGATTTCAAGATTTTGCATCTTGCTTTTTAAAAACCTCTTTCCATTCAGCCTCAGGATTATCAAAGTATTATTTTATGTTTTTTCTAGCATGTTTACATTTTTACATTTTTAAATATTTAAGTCTTTAAAACATCTGGAATTTATTTATAGTTTGCGGTAAGAATCTAGCTTAACTTTTTTTCTAATTGGATAGTTATTCTAATACCATTATTTAATACATTCTTATTTCATTAATTTGAAATGCAACATATATACTTTAGGATTTTTAGTGGAGACTGGGTTTCACCATGTTGGTCAGGCTGCTCTCAAACTCCTGACCTCAGGTGATCCGCCCACCTGGGCCTCCCAAAGTGCTGAGATTACAGGCACAAGCCAAGGCACCCCACCTAGAGTGTGCTCTCTTTCTACTTAGAAGAAAATAGTTAACTGTAAAGCTGCCCAGGCAGGTCCTTCAGGATGTGTTCTAAAAGAAGGCTTCGGTATCATAGGAAATGACAGCCCCATATACATATTGCCCTGAAGACCTTCCAGTGGGACAAAATATGGAGATGAAAAACAATGATCTTAATAATCCTGACTCTTTAGGCCTAAGCTTGTGTGTGTGTGTGTGTGTGTGTTTGTGTCTTTAACTAAAAAGTTTCAAGATTAAAAAAAATATACATTTTAAAAATAGAAAAGCTTATGGAATAAGTATATAGCCAGTCACAGTAGCTTGTGTCTATAATCCCAGCTACTCTGGGGGCTGAGGCAGGAGGATCGCTTGAACCCAGGAGTTTGAGGCTACAGTGAGCTATGATTGTGCCACTGCAGCCTGGGCAACAGAGGAGACCCTGTCTCTTAAAAAAAAAAAAAGGGGGGGGGGGGGGGAAGGGAACGGGAAGGGGGAGATAAAGAAAATATTTTTGTATATTTGTACAATTTTTGTTTTTTTGTTTTTTTCTCAGACAGAGTCTAAGTCGCCCAGGCTGGAGTGCAGTGGCCCAACATCAGCTTACTGCAACCTCCCCTCCTGGGTTCAAGCGATTCTCCTGCCCCTGCCTGCTAAGTAGCTGAGATTACAGGCACTCGCCACCACGCCCGGCTAATTTGTACATTTTTAGTAAAGACTGGGTTTCATCATGTTGGCCAGGCTGGTCTTGAACTCTTGATCTCAAACGATCCTCCTGCCTCAGCCTGCCAAAGTGCTGGGATTACAGGTTTGAGCCACTGCACCTGGCCAATTTTTCTGTGTTTTAAGCTGTTATTACAAAAGAACCAAAAAGTTAAAGTAATTAAGAAGTTTATAAAGTAAAAAAGTTACTCTAAGATAAAGTTAATTTATTGTTGAAAAAAGATAAATTTTGGCTGGGTGTAATGGCTCAACACCTGTAATCCCAGCACTTTGGGAGGCTGAGGCGGGTGGATCACTTGAGGTCAGGAGTTTGAGACTAGCCTGGCCAACATGATGAAACCTCATCTCTACTAAAAATACAAATATTAGTTGGGCATGATGGTAGGCGCCTGTAATCCCAGCTATTTAGGAGGCTGAGGCAGGAGAATCTCGAGTTCAGGAGGCAGAGGTTGCAGTGACTCGAGATTATGCCACTGCACTCCAGCCTGGGCAACACAGCAAGACTCTATCTTAAAAAACAAACAAACATGAAAAGATAAAAGTTTTTAAAATAAATTTAGTGTAGCCTAAGTGTATGGTGTTTATAAAGTCAACAGTAGTTATGGTCATGTCGTAGGCCTTCACGTTCACTCACCACTCCCTCACTGACTCACCCTGAGCAACTTCCAGTCCTGCAACCTCCATTGATGGTAAGTGCCCCTTACAAGTGTACCATTTTTTATCTTTTATACCACATTTTTACCTTGCCTTTTCTATGTGTAGATATGTTTAGAGATACAAATACTTAACATTATGTCACAGTTGCCTACAGTATTCAGTATAGTAGCATGTTGTACAGGTTTGTCACCTATATGATTATATCATATAACCAAGGTGTATAGTAGGCTGTAACATCTAGATTTATACTCTATGATGTTCACACAATGACAAACTTGCCTAAAGATGAATTTCTCAGAATGTTTTCCTGTCATTAAGTGACGCATGACGGTACTTACAACTCTCATTGCTTTAGCTAGGCCTTATAATGTTAAATAGTGTGATACTAGTGGGCTTTGTCTTATCTTCCATTGTGAAAACAAGGCTTCTTAGGTATTGTAAGTGAGTATACTGTGTGCTGTAGGTTCTGGCATAGATCGTTTATGAAGCTGAGAGCATTTCTTATTATTGCTAATTTGCAAAGATTTTTCAGTTAGGTATTGAATTTTATTGACTGCTTTTTTATATCTATGGAATAATATTTTTTTCCCTTTACTGGTAATACAATGACATACTGAATTGTTGAAGTGAACCATCTTTACATAACTGAACTATACCCCCTTTTTGCATTATTCATTTAACATTGCTGGGTTTGGTTTACACATATTTAAGGTTTTGCCTTTAGGGATCCAAATATTTGGTGAATCTTTGATGCTGTCTTTGTCCAGCTTGTGTCTGATTTATAGAATGATTTAGGTAGTTTTTTCATTTTTCTGTGCTCTGAAACAGTTGTTTTGTAGAATTATCTGTATTTTAAAGCTTGGAACCAAGCAGTTCTATTCCAAGTGTTTTTATTTTATGAATTTTTTTTAACCATTCAAATTTTTAAATTTCCATGTTCTCATTGAATAAGTGTAATTATCGTCTATGATGCTTTTAAAATCTAGATCTTGTCTTCTACAGAAATGGGCAAACATAACTAAATAATTGATAATGGAGTAATTGAAACCAGGCATTCATTTATGATTTAAGGGCTTTTTTTTCTCTCTTTGGTGGATAAAGAGACTAATATTAATATTTAAGAGAGGTATGAGATGCCACTTTGATTTTAAATTAATACTGACTTTTTATGGCTATTTTTGGTCCTTGAATAGAGAATATAGCCTTAAAATGGAATATTTTTAAGAAAATGATCAAATTGGTTTACATCTCGTGAATCTTCTGGGTGTTATGGCCTTCAAATGTGAAGGAACAGTTAATGATCCCCTATCAAAGTATAAAGATGCATTTGTGTTTTTATTATTAGTGATAACTTTCTGTGGCTTTATCCACACTTACGATTGTTTAAAATCAGTAGAGTTCTATGTAATTAACATAGAACTGAGGGGCATAAAAAAAAAGCTCTCAGCTGGTGCAATGGCTCACACCCCTAATCCCACCACTTAGGGAGGCTGAGGTGGGCAGATCACAGGAGGATGGGAGTTCAAGACCAGCCTGACCAACCTGGAGAAACCCCGTCTCTACTAAAAAATACAAAATTAGCCGGGCATTGTGGCACCTGCCTGTAATCCCAGCTATTCAGGAGGCTGAGGCAAGAGGATCGCTTGAACCCAGGAGGCGGAGGTTGCAGTGAATCAAGATAGCATCATTGCACTCCAGCCTAGGCAATAAGAGCGAAACTCTGTCTCAAAAAAAAGCCTCTCAACTTTGGCCTTTTTGGAATCATGCGTAGCTAAGTTAACTGGAAAGTAAATCTGCACACTGAAGATGAACAGGAATGGTAAGGTAGTGATGTGCTCAAGTCAAGATTTCTTTTCGATAAGTCTAGAATGGATTTCTTTTTTTCTAAATTACTACTCTTAGGCTTGTGTGGTCACCTATATTTACTTCTGAAATTGGGAAATGTCTGTAGACTTAACACTGATGAACACTGCCCAAAGCCAAATAACTAAAGAAGTTCTCAGTCTCTGTTTCCAAGAGCTATTGGGTCTGGAAATAATAGAGAGGCTTAAACTGCTATAGATCATCTTGCTCACATCTGTTCTTGGGTCTTTCCAGTTAATGTGAGTCCTCTTAATTTACCATATGTTAAACTGCCTTTGGGCTAAAGAGCAGTGATGCAAGTGTTATCACACAATTTCTGAGTCTTTCACATATTTTTTTAATTTCTTTTTTTTTTTTTTTTTTTTTTTTTGAGACTGAGGCTTGCTCTGTCTCCAGGCTGGAGTGAAGTAGTATGATCTCAGCTGACTGCAGTCTCTGCCTCCAGGGTCCAAGCAATTCCCCTGCTTCAGCCTCCTGAGTATCTGGGACTACAAGCATGCACAACCACGAGGGGCTAATTTTTTTTGTATTTTAGTAGAGACGGGATTTTACCATGTTGGCCAGGATGGTCTTGATCTCCTGATCTCATGATCCACCTGCCTCGGCCTCCCAAAGTGCTGGGATTACAGCTGTGAGCCACTGCACCCGGCTACTTTTTCAGTTTCTAAGGTGAAAGAAAAAACTGTATAACTAATATAATTAAGTTTATTTTAAAGAAATGTGCTACAAACATCAAGGCCTTTTTAGGTGTTCCTGTAATTTGGAAAGGATGTAGCCAGTAATTTATAAATAGATTGCTATTGTTGCACACCAAAGGGCAAATTTGGGCTCACCTTTTTTGCATGCTGTGTGAATTTAACAACTTGTGTTTTCTGCATTAATCTATTTTTAGAGGGGTATGACCCTTCTTTTAGTAATTGAAGGGATTTGGCTTAGTTACAGTTGGTAAAGCAACAAAATCCAGAGGTTTGAATCACTCTTAAATAAAGAGAAACCTCAGTATTAGCCAATTATAAGCTTTCTTAAAAAGTTGTAAGAGTTTAGATTTCCAGGGTAGAAGTAGAATGATTTGATTTTTTTCTTTTCTTTTTTTTTTTTTTTTTGGTAATGAAGTAATGAACTAAACTATTTAAATTGTTGTATATGTTTGTTTAAGGATGGTATCTGCCTCATTTCAGGGCATTTTGGATATCACCTGAGATAATTATTCACAAGAAAGAACGATAAAAATTCCAGTTATGTTTGTTACTTTTATCGTCTGTACTTCATATTTATCCATCAAAATTTATATGGATATTCGTGTTCCATAAGAGTATTTCAAGTCCTGAGCATTCTAATTGTGAACTTTATATTGATTGTCTTCTGTGGTGACCCTGTAAAAGTTTATGCCACATACGGCTTTATCTGTTTGCAACTTAAGCAACACTTCAAGCATACTTCATCACCTCAGCAAAAAGCGGGTAAGGTTTGTGAGCTTAGCATCTTATCAGTGCATCTTGTCTCTGCTGTTCTCTGAATTTTGTGTCATAAAAACCAGTGTGTCTCCATGAGGGCCAAATTGAATGAGAATATTTCTTCACTGATTTTAAATAAATATCATTTACAACAGAACTTTTGAGAGATGCCATTTCTTCAGGATTCTCCTCTGTCCCATGTCCCTTTAAGTTAATCTTTCTCTTAATGCTAATATACACAGTTCTCATGAACATCAAAAATTTTAATTTCCCATAATTATATCATCTCTTTTTATTTCTTTATTTATCTATTTTTTTGAGACAGAGTCTTGCTTTGTTGCCCAGGCTGGAGTGCAGTGGTGTGATCTTGGCTCACTTGCAACCTCTGCCTCCTGGGTTCAAGTTATTCTCCTGCCTCAGCCTCCTGAGGAGCTGGGGTTACAGGTACCCACCACCATGCCCAGCTAATTTTTGTATTTTTTAGTAGAGACAAAGTTTCACCATGTTGGCAAAGCTGGTCTTGAACCCCTGACCTCAGGTGATCCACCCACCTCGGTCTCCAAAAGTGCTAGCATTACAGGCATGAGCCACCACACCCAGCCTTATCTCTATTTTGAGGGGAAGCTTTAGTTGAGAATTTGGGGTTTCTGTGGGGGAATGTGAATTCTCAATGTAAATCTCTCTTCCTAAGAGATGAGTGAAATGAATTCAAACAACAAATAAAACTGAAGTCCCAGCCGGGCGCAGTGGCTCACGCCTATAATCCCAGCACTTTGGGAGGCCGAGGCGGGTAGATCACGAGGTCAAGAGATCGAGACCATCCTGGTCAACATGGTGAAACCCCGTCTCTACTAAAACTACAAAAAATTAGCTGGGCATGGTGGCGCGTGCCTGTAATCCCAGCTACTCAGGAGGCTCAGGCAATTCTCCTGCCTCAGCCTCCTGAGTAGCTGGGATTACAGGCACGCGCCACCATGCCCAGCTAATCAGGAGGCTGAGGCAGGAGAATTGCCTGAACCCAGGAGGCGGAGGTTGCGGTGAGCCGAGATCGCGCCATTGCACTCCAGCCTGGGTAACAAGAGCAAAACTCTGTCTCAAAAAAAAAAAAAAAAAAAAAAAAAAAAAAACTGAAGTCCCTTTGACCAAACTTGATATCTATCATTCTGTCAGTCCTACCTCTCTGATGCCCTTCCCTCCTCAGTAAAATCTGACACATAATTCTTAAAGTATCCCATTCCTTAAACATTCTCTTTAGGACTCTTAAATTATTGTACCTAACAGTAATAGTGCAATATTTGAAATGAAACAGACCCGAGTTCCAGAGTTCATCATTTATTATCTGTGTGACTTCAAACATATTATATAACCACCCTAATCCTTAGTTTCCTCATCAGTAAAATGGAACTTACAATACCTATGAGGATTAAATGTGAGATTTGTGAAGTACTGGTAATAGTAAGCACTCAGCAAATGGTAAATTAAATTTTTGCTCATTTTGCTCTTTTGATATGAGCCAAATTATAGTAGAAAGAATTAGAATACAGAGTGGCACCCCAGCATGATGGTAAAAATCCTGTCATGTCCATCATTATCCTAAATTGCATCTATTTTGTGTAAGAAGTAAGAGATAAAAAAGAAATATAAGGCATAGTTACTGCAGTCAGGATACTCAGTCTGTTGAGGAAATAAGACATGAATGAAAGGATAAATAAGAGCACAATTTTATTTATTTTTACTTTTTTGAGATGAAGTCTCACTTTGCCACCCAGGCTGGAGTGCAGTGGCGCAGTCTCCCCTCACCGCGACCTCCGCCTCCTGGGTCCAAGCGATTCTCCTACCTCAGCCTCCCAAGTAGCTAGGACCACAGGTGCGTGCCATCACGCCCGGCTAATTTTTTTTGTTGTATTTTTAGTAGAGGCGAGGTTTCACGGTGTTAGTGAGGATGGTCTCGATCTCCTGACCTCATGATCTGCCCACCTTGGCTTCCCAAAGTGTTTAGGATTACAGGCGTGAGCTACCACGCCTGGTCCCAAGAGCACAATTTAGGGACCGGTCATGGTCCCTAAACTGCACTTAGCACTGCATGCTAAGTGTCAGATGAATAGTACAATTTGTGCTTTAGAAATTCAGAGAATTTCATTATCATTGTAGCAGGTGCGATGGCTCACGCCTGTAATCCCAGCACTTTTGGAAACCAAGGAAGGAGGATGAGGTCAAGCGTTTGAGACCAGCCTGACCAGCATGCTGAAACCCCATCTCTACTAAAAATATAAAAATTAACCTTGTGTGGTGGTGGGTACCTGTAATCCCAGCTACTCAGGAGGCTGAGGCATGAGAATAGCTTTAACCCAGGAGTTGGGAGGTTGCAGTGAGCAGAGATTGTGCCACTGCACTCTAGCCTGGGCAACAAAGTGAGACTCCATCTCAAAAAATAAAAAATAAAAAAAAAGAAAGAAGGATATCATTGTAGTGAACCAATTAGAAAAGGCTTTATGAGGCTGGGTACCATGGCTCATGCCTGTAATCCCAGCACTTTAGTAGATTGAGGCAGGCAGATCACCTGAGGTCAGCCTGGCCAACGTGGTGAAACCCTATCTCTACTAAAAATACAAAAATTAGCTGGGCATGGTGGTGCGTGCCTGTACTCCCAGCCACTCAGGAGGCTGAGACAGGAGAATCACTTGAACCTGGGAGGGGAAGGTTGCAGTGAGCCGAGATCACGCCACAGCACTCCAGCCTGGGCTACAGAGTGAGACTTCATCTCAAAAAAACAGGCAATAGGATTTGAGCTGAGACTCTGACCTTTATTTCTGATCTTTAAATATCTTGATTTGTGTAACAGTGGTAAAGGATACTTGCATGGTGACAAGAAAGGAAGACTACTGTGGGGAATGTTATGGCCCTATTACATACAAGTAAGATAGCTTTCAATGGATGACTGCTATTAATCATTTGTGGTAAAAGGAAGAACCCAGAAAGGTTTTTTGTATAGACTGATAATGTTCTTTAGAAAATTACTTTGAGCCGGATGTGGTAGCTTACACCTGTAATCCCAACACTTTGGGCGGCCAAGGTGGGCGGATAACTTGAGATCAGGAATTCGAGACCAGCCTGGCCAACATGGTGAAACCCCATCTCTCCTAAACATACAAAAATTAGCTGGGCATGGTGTCATATGCCTGTAATCCCAGCTACTGGGGTGGTTGAGGCATGAGAATCGCTTGAACCTGGGAAGCAGAGGTCTCAGTGAGCTGAGTTCGCACCACTGCACTCCAGCCTGGATGACAGAGAGAGAGAGAGAGACTCCATCAAAAAAAAAAAGAAAGAAAGAAAAGAAAACTATTTTGAGCATATTTTGGGTATATCATATGGGCAGAGCATCCAGAGTATCTACTAGGCACACAGCACAGTAACCAGTGTTTGCAGATTTTACATAGCTTATTTAGGAAGGTTGCCAATTTTACAAGGCCATTGTTATTGAATCAATACCAGTGGCTGTGAGCACAATGTGAAATCCCCGCAGGCAGCACAAGAACAGAAATCGTTAAACTATCTGGTAGTGGCTTTATGGTTTATTTAAAGAAAAAAGCACATTCAAGTAATCCAAAGCAAAACTTATTTCTCTTATTCTTCCAGGTGCTTAGCTTTAGATGTTATTATTACATCAGCATCACGTGGTAGGCAAGGTGGTTCCCATGGCACAGAGGGCTTATAACATTTATAGTGGAGTAAGCTATTAGGGGAAAGGTGTGCTGATTGCTATTTTTTCTTGTTATTATTGGCTTGGTTGCTAGTTTAATGGCCTGGTTGCCAATTAATGGCTTAATGTATTTAGGGTTCTATATAAGCAACGTACAACTCATTCATTTCTAAGTCAAATACCCATGAAAATCATTCTAGTGGATATGAGAATGTTTCATACAAATAGTAAGCCTGTGATTATCATTAATCAATGAAGATCAAGAACTGTATAAATGCCATGTTACACTAAGCCCAAATGATAGTTTAATGATATTGAGTCAAAAAAGAGACACTGCAACTACTAAAAATTTAGAGATTATGCCCTAATAATGCCTGTGCCAAGAAAAATGGCATACTGAAACTAGGTAAGAGAAACTGCATATTTCATAACGCTTAGTGATTCTAACCAAATGAATTTAAACCCAGTATAATTTTTTTTCAAAATTAAAAACTGGAATAATGTAGTAGGCTGGCTAGTTATCTCTAATGTAAAAATTGTAAACTATTGGTTTAATCATACTTTTTTATTGCTTCCTCTTAGAAGTGCTTGAGTACATCTGTTAAGAACAGGCTATTAGTGTGCTGGGGCTTATTGCCCCCTGTAGCTCTCCCATAGTCAATCTCAGTTATCGTGGTAGTCTGTACCCGTGCTACTGGAATTCTCTCTTCTTGTTTTGTTGCTATTTTAGATGCTTGGAGAAATTCTCAGCAAGCCCATATGCCCTGTTTGTCAGAAAATAATAGTGTCATGAGAAAATTTGTTATGTTTTAAAAAAACAAATCTGGGCCAGGCACGGTGGCTCACTCCTGTAATCTCAGAACTTTGGTAGGCTGAGGCAGGCAGATCACCAGGTCAGGAGATCGAGATCATCCTGGCCAATATTGTGAAACCCCGTCTCTACTGAGGCTGTGGATTGAGGCAGGAGGATTGCTTGAGCTCAAGAGGTCAAGGCTGCAGTGAGCTGTGATTATGACACTGCACTTCAGCCTGGGTGACAGAGTAAGACCCTGTCTCAAAAAAAAAAAAAAACTTGTCCTGGGTGAGTGATTTTTTTTTTTAATGGAACCAGTCTTATCAGTGAAGCAGAAAGCAGTATTGGCTGTATTTTAATATTTGCAGATAATGCATGTTTATTATAGAAAAAGCAGAAAGCATTGAGATGTTTCTCCTCCCTCCAAAAACATTACTCTTATTTTTATTTCCCAAATAGATTTGCTGTTAACACCATCTAGGTTAACACATATCTTTTTCGTGTATGTGTATGCTTTTAAAAATGGGATGGTCCCATGTCTACTGCTTTGCAGCCTCATTATTTTCACTTCAGCATATTGAGAACATCCTGCCATTGTCCCCAAATGCATTTTTTTTCATATCCTTTTTACTGGTTGTTTGTTTTCCATAAAACTGATTCATATTCTGTCCGATTGTTGAACATTTCAGTTGTGTCCAGTTTTTTGCAGTTATAAACAAAACCTCACTGAATGAACATCCTTATGCTTCAGTCTTTGCCCGTGTCCCTAAAAGACATATTCTAAGGGTCAGTTCTGGGATTGCTAGGACAAAGGATATATATATTTCTAGGGCTTTTGATACAGGCTGCTGGTTTACTCACCTGTTGGACCAGTCTACAGTCCCATCAGCAGTTGTAGTAATTCATATTTCTGATGCTCCTGAAATAATAAATAAAAGTTTTTTAAAATACGATTCCATCTTTCAGTTCTTCTGAGCTACTTGGAGACCCAGAAAAATTGATTCTCACTTGTCTTTGCTGTCAAGACCCTCTTTCATACCTAAGTACTGGTGAAGAATGCATTACTTTGTGAGTTGTTTGGGTAGAACTAATGGAAAGATCAAATAATAGTAATCGATAGTCAAGATGAAGAAACTAATTATCCCAGGGTGTTTTTGGGCAGATAGGTAGTGTTTGTAAATTGAGGTTTGCTCCCCACATTGTCAGTTTATTCTAAAAGTATTACCATTTTAGACTTAAAGAATTTTAAAGCCAAAAGATAAGCAAACAGAATTGCTTAGGTTATGTAGCAAATTAATTCAGACCTTGAACAACATTTCATTGTGCTGTTTAGGAAGTGTTAAGCATATTGAGATTTCCCTTAGTGCTATCTTACTATGTATGATACTTAAATTTTAAAAGATGATCAAACAGATTATTTTAATGATTATGCTTATGAAGTTAGAATTTCCTGCCCTTATTTATAGAAAGCACTTGACATATTTCACAAAGGTGAGGAGATTAACTTTTTTTTTTTTGTAGGAGATTAACTTTTTAGGGAATGAGTCATTTAAATTCTTGAACCAAACGCTATATGAGTATTGAATATAGGAGAAAGGAGAAACGTATGCATGTTTCTCAAAGGCACTTTCTTTAAATTTCACCAGCAGATCTAAACACTATCCATAGGGGCCTATGGCAAATCTACTAAAAAAGGGGGGAATAAAAGGAAAAAAAAAAGAAAAGACAGGAAGGAGGTTTCTTTGTCTATTACTGCTGGCTTCAGTAGTGTTGGTTGCCTGCCTCTCTTTGAGACTGTGACGCTTCCTTAATGAAGGTGTGTGTTTAAATCACAGACAGGGCAAGTGCTTTCAGGTGAAGTTTCACTTTTTGTTGTGGCAGCGGTTCTGGACATGGTGCTGGAACAGAGGGTGAGTTCAGCACCTTCTCTTCAGATCGTATCTCTGCCCACAGCTCATCTCTTTTACATAGCAAGCCTTTGTTCACTAAAGAGTAGACCTGTGGTTGGCCTGTCCACCTACTGTCAGAGATCAAAGGTGACTGATAAGGAGTCCAAAGGTCAAAATAGATAGTGTGAGGTCAATCCAGCTTTAAGGAGAAAAGCCATTGTTTTGACATGCAAGCATCAAAAACTGAATTGCAGCCTGAGAGATGTTCAGTTCATCAGCTTTGGCCATTCACCTCCCATCAAAGAAAAATCACTAGCTGTTTCTGCGGTCAGCAGGAGCAGAAAAGAAAGAAAACTTTTTTAAAGGTATGATTTAATTAAATTATGTTGTATTGGAGATTTCCTTCCAGAAATGGTTTCTTTGTGAGTGTTGCTTTGCTTACTATGAGAATGCAGGTATTAAATTAAAAAACCAAAGGTACACCACAATTACTAGGGCCTTTTGTTGGGTTTTTTAATAGAAAGTCAATTAGATTAGATTCAGGTATTGCATATACTGACATTACCTTTTGGCCTATTAGGGTCCGATGGAGCATTAGGAAAGGCAAGTGATATTTGCATTATGATTAAGGCTAACACTTTAAATTGGCTTTTACTAAGTATTTGGCTAACTTCAGAATTGAGATACTACAAGTGTTTTCAGCCTGATTCAAAGTTTCCATTTTAGGAAATGTCCTTTAAGTTAGCAGTGGTCCTTACATATAGAGTTATTGAGAGACTGTAAGCTAAGCTATTGTCCTTATCCTCTAGTCTAGCAAAAGATTTTGTGCAGGACAGCCATATAATTTTCAGTGCCTGGTGCAAAGTGAAAAGGCAGGGCCTGTTGTTGTTCAGAAACAAGAATTTCAAGACAGCACCAGCAGAGCATTAAGCCAATTCTGGAACCCTTCAAGCACCAAACCCTGTACAGACCACAAGCGGATCCCTGACGGGGAGGTGAAGGTAAATAGATGGTGGATTTGATTAGAACTCTGCTACTTATTTACGTTATTCCTGAACCCCTGTTTTCTCTATTTTTTATCTTTCTATAAAATTTTTCTTGTTCTATCCTCTTGCCAAACTTGGAGACCCAGTAGGAAGAATTGGAAGTATGTATACTTAATTTTCTTAGTCCATGTGAGAACTTCTGCAAGAGCTGCTGTATTTTCTTGTGTTTGGCTGGTGTAGCAATTGAGATTAGAGTTTTGGTTTTAGGAAAGTGATTAATTTATTTAATTTAAAAATACATATACCACATTATAATTTTAAAAGCTCTTTCACAATTCATATAACATTTGATTCAAACAATTATGCTTTTGAAGCAGTTAATATTTTTTCCTCTCACCTTATAGATAAGAAAATTAGGCCTCAGAGAGGTTAAGAGACTTTCTCAAAGTCAGCCAGCTGGTAAGGGAAGTTCAAGCCCGTAACTTTTCTCACTATTTAATTCTGCCTTTATTGTTCTGCAAGATCAAAGGTAAGGTGGCAGAATATCTTGCTTTCTCAAGATCTACTTTATAAAATTTTTGCCAGTGTTCTGAGAATAACTGCTAGGTTATAATAAAAATGCAAGTTTTCACTTCTGTTATTTGCGGTAACCTTTGGAATAACTCTGTGTCGTAGTATTTCAGCATCATTTTAAAGGAACAAGACTGAGGTTCAAAGAGATTAAATGACTTGTTGAAGATGAAAGGGCAGTAACTGAAATCCAGGTCTTCTAACTTTGTATCCCATGCTTTTGTACTGCGCCTTATTTGCCCATAGGTAATTTCATTTCCCTACTTAGTAAATGTTCATTTATTTATTGGTCACCTACCATGTTCTAGGCACTAGGAATGCATCTGTGAACAAAAAAGACCAAGTCACAGCTCTTGGAACTTACATTACAGACTGTAAATAAATTACTGTAAATAAATAATTAGCTGATTAAATAACTCTCAAGAAAAGATAATGTAGGACAGAAAGAAAGCTGGGAGGGAGAGACTATTTTAGAGAAAATGGTCAGAAGACTGTTAAACTGTTACTTGAACCACAAACCAAAGTGTAGACATTTTATGTAAACGTATAAGTCAATTTTTAGATATATATAACAGATAATCTAAATAATATAAGGTCACTGCATTTATAGACACAATGACAATAGTTGAGTATTGTTAACTGTTACAAAAATTAGCCTTTGTAGTAACTGTTATACCTTAGAGTTAATCTCTTTTCTCATGTTGCGTGGATTATAAAATCAAGATCAGTAAAGCCCTAAATCTAGTCCTTTTCTTTCATGCTGAATCACTTACTGCATAAAGTAGTGTTTAATGTATTGGTGATCTTAGATTTCTCATACTGTTAGAAAATAAGTACTGTGATCAAGTGGCATGTTCTGGGTAGCTGTTGACATTTCTAGAGTATCCAACAGGTTCAGAGAAGTGTAAACTTAATTTGCTGGTCAGATTTAATTTTAATGAATTTCAAAATCTTATCCAAAATCCTTTATTATGCTAAAATCCTGTTATGTCTAGTACTGTTGGGCTTCAGTAAGTCAACTCTTACTTAATGCTTGGGAATCTTTGTAATATAGAATTTTTTTTTTTTTTTTTTGAGTCAGTCTCACTCTGTCACCCAAGCTGCAGTGTAATGGTACAGTCTCCGCTCACTGCCACCTCTACCTCCTGGGTTCAAGCAATTCTCCTGCCTTAGCCCCCTTAGTAGCTGGGTCTACAGGTGTGTGCCACCACACCTGGCTAATTTTTGTATTTTTAGTGGAGAGAGGGTTTCACCATGTTGGCCATGCTGGTCTCAAACTCCTGATCTCATGATCTGCCCGCCTCGGCCTCCCAAAGTGCTGGAATTACAGGCATGAGCCAACATACCTGACATTTTTCTTTTCTTTCTTTCTTTCTTTTTTTTTTTTTTTTTTTTTGAGGCACTAACTCCTGACCTCAAGTTATCTGCCTGCCTTGGCCTCCCAAAGTGCTGGGATTACAGGCGTGAGCCACCTCGCCCAGCCAATTTTTTTTTTTTTATTTTATTTATTTATTTTTTTGAGATGGAGTCTTGCTCTGTCACCCAGGCTGGAGTGCAGTGACACAGTCTCAGCTCACTGCAACCTCTGCCTCCCAGGTTCAAGCAATTCCCCTGTCTCAGCCTCCTGCATAGCTGGGATTACAGGCGTTCACCACCATGCCCAGCTAATTTGTGTATTTTTTGTAGAGACAGGGTTTCACCCTGTTTGGCAGGCTGGTCTTGAATTCCTGACCTCAGGTGATCTGCCCGCCTCAGCCTCCCAAAGTGCTGGGATTACAGGCATCAGACACTGCACCTGGCCCTGTAGTGTGCTTTAAAATGAGAGTCCACAGTATTAACAGAAGAACTGGTGAAACTCCCATTCATTGTGTTCCCTGTGGTTTCAAAATTAAGGCCAAGCGTAAGTCATTCACTATTTGCCTCTTGTTAAAGGTGAGCTGTTATCTGCTAAAAAGTGAGGGGTAATAGTGGGCAGGCTATTAATTCTCACCTACTCATAATTTCTTTAGGGCATTTACCAGGTTCCTTTAGTCTAGAGTTTTGGACCAAGAAATTCATGAATACACTGAAATAATATGAAAATCTGTGCCTATATAGAAGTAGAGCATTAATTTTTTTCTGGAGGAAAAGGCCATAGCTTTCATCAGATTCTTCTCAAAGGAATCTAATGATCTTCCCCTAGCATCCCCCCACCTCCAGTTATGAACCTTGAATAGACTGCTTTAGGTATTTGATTTAGAAATCCAAGTAAACTCTTTTTAAGCGTTTTGAACTTACCTATGAGATTTGTTTATCCAGTTTTAAACAATCACTCATGATTTCCCCAGGCTGAAAGAATTTGAGCTAATGTTTTCTCTCTATTGAGAAGGGTTATGCAGCCTTTTGAATACCCTCTCCTTCTTAATAATCTTTGAGTAGATATTCCAAGAATTGTATTTGCTTAAAGAAAATTGGAATATTATAATAAAGTCTGAATGTTTGTGTTTCTCAGCACAACCTATCTGGTAATAAAATGAAGTGATATTAGGGTAAAATATTTCTAGTGCTTCAACTATTCCAGGGAGGCAAAAAGATTTAAGGTTGTTACTCTCAAGAAAAAATTGAGAGGCAGTAGGAGAGTTTCTAATTGCTTTTAATATAGGTACCTATTGAATTATTATAAAGAGATTGTGAGGAGGTTTGGGGATGAAGACCACTGCCCTAGGCTTAGATATTTAGTGGAATGAATGTGCTATTTAACTGTTTGTGCACTGAGGGCCAAGAATTCAACCCATAAAGTCATTCTTTGCTACTAAGACTGATTTCTGCAGCCTGTCATGCATAGTTATGAATTTTTGGAAGTGTGCCATTTTTGCCTCCTTGCCATTTGTCTATTTGTGCTGGGAAAAATTTCTGGGCTTTCTTTTATCTCTTAGAAATTAAATACCCTAGTGAAACCCCGTTTCTCCTAAAGGTATAAAAAAATTAGCTGGGCTTGGTGGCTTGCGCCTGTAATCCCAGCTACTCGGGAGCTGAGGCAGGAGAATCGCTTGAACCCAGGAGGCGGAGGTTGCAGTGAACCAAGATGCACCATTGCACTCCAGCCTGGGCAACAGAGCAAGGCTCCATCTCAAAAAAAAAAACAAGAAAGAAAGAAATTAAACACCCTATGAAGAAGAAATTTATATATCTTAGAATTTTTTCTTCCAAAGGGATTATTTCAGCTTTTCAGTATCAATTGAGAATATTTAGGTAGACATTTTTCATTAGTGTTTTTAATACAGAAGAAACAATATGAGATTTTTCAAAATCCATCCTTTTTAAAGTATTGAACTGTGAATTATTTATACAATTTTTGGTTTAGAAGTAAATATTGGAAAATGAATACCTAAATGTATATAAGCTGTATGTTAAGTTTCTGTTTGGTAACTATTATTTAAATATGAAGTAGAAGGTAAGACATTCAAAATATTACCTTTTTAGCATTAACTGCTGATTTGAAAAAAAAATGTACAACAGATTCCATAATCCTCTTCAGTGACACTAGAAAAACTTTGGGGAAACGTCTAACATCTGCTTAACTTTCCTGTGGTAGACATTTCATAATTGCAACATGCAGTTTCTTTGACTGAAGATAAACATTTCTATTTGTTATACTTACATTTCAGAAGTATGTTTACTGCATTCTTTCAATGTATTTCAGTTTTTTTCCCTGACAAGTTGAGGAGGTTCCAAAAATATCTGGTTGTTACTGGGGTTTTCTTAGCTTCCTCTTAGGGGCAACTGTTGTGCCTGACTCACTTCAACACAATCTTTATTAGAAAATCTATGTTCACAAGATTAGCTTTTGTTTTGTTTTTTATTTGTTTGCTTGTTTTTGATAAATCTATAAGTGAGCTCGTCCCCATTTTGTTCTTCCTTTGCTGAATGCTGGATCCAGGAAACTGTCAACTAGAGGACTGCTGGAAGACTCTCTCCAGCTAGATCTTAGTGTTATTGATATAACAATGATTCCCAGGTTGAAAACCTATTTTTTCCAGTTCTCAGGAGACTAAACTGCTAAACGTTTTACCCCATTGACCTGGGCAGCTCTTGTCTCTGGCTAAGGTGTGGCAAGCAGTCCTGGCAAGTGAGTTACCTGAAAGATATTTGCTTTAGGCATGACTGTACCAGAGTTATGTGTTATAGAGATTGCTCAGTGCATATTAGAAATTATACATTTATCGGCCGGGCGCAGTGGCTCACGCCTATAATCCCAGCACTTTGGGAGGCCGAGGCGGGTGGATCACGAGGTCAAGAGATCGAGACCATCCTGGTCAACATGGTGAAACCCCGTCTCTACTAAAACTACAAAAAATTAGCTGGGCATGGTGTCGCGTGCCTGTAATCCCAGCTACTCAGGAGGCTGAGGCAGGAGAATTGCCTGAACCCAGGAGGCGGAGGTTGCGGTTAGTCGATATCGCGCCATTGCACTCCAGCCTGGGTAACAAGAGCAAAACTCTGTCTCGAAAAAAAAAAAAAAAGAAAGAAATTATACATTTATCTATTCAGGATGAAATAAAATTGATCATTGGTTTTTCTGTTGGTTTCTAAGGAACACATCAATACAGTTTTTATGTTAGTGTCTTTCCACCTCAACTGAGGTAATGACTCCACTGTTCTGAGCCTAAGCCTGAGTCTCCTTCTATCTTTAATGGGTGTGCATACCTTGCCTAAATATAGTGAGGTGTGAACTTGGCTGATACATAGAGAGAGACAGTAAAATGACCTTAGCCGGCCTCCATATCTACTGTTAGAATTATATTTAAAGAATAGGAATGCTGTTTTCGTTCTGCTTATAGGCTGAAATACTGTTTCCAGCTGCTCTGTTTCTTTAGGTAAAAAGTTTTTGCAGTAGACCAAAAAATTATTTTAAAAGCTGTAGTGAATTACTTCAGAAAGTAGGCATAAGTTAATTCCACATGAAAACATGTCTGAAGGGTGGTTTCTGTTTCTATTTCATTGTCCAGAATTTAACATTTATTCCAAATGTGAAAAGTAAAAGCTTTTCATGTACCTTGTGTTCTTTAGAATAATAATTTGCATTTATATTATCCTGGTGCTTGCTACTTTTTAGAACACTCCTGCAAACTTTTGCCTACTAAGAAGAAAGATAATATTTTATCCCCAGGTATGTAAGACAAGGTAGATATCATTAATTTAGTTTTACAAATGAAGAAACTCAGATATAGAGAGGTAAAATTACTTTTCTAGGTGATTAAGTGAATCAGGAATACAGCCAATGCAGGAGATATCACTTCACCACACTTTAGCTCAGGCGTCTGTCTTTTACCCTCTTGTGTGAGAGTAAAATCACCCAAGAAGGCTCTCTTTTATGAGAATTTCTGTGGAAGAAATTCTCCTTCCCATCCCTTTCTTTTTTAATTGACCAACACTGGGGTTGTTCAGTGAGGGGGTTGGAGGATTCTATTTGCAGAAAAATTTTCCAGTGGAAGCAAGAATCCAGTGAACGAACAAATTAATCATTTGATTACTAAATAAGGTTTAGTACCCTATGGGGTCTGAACAGTCACACTTGTAGAAAAGCCCAGCCCATTGTGACATAACCTTTTTTTTTTTTTTTTTTTTCTCGAGAAGGAGTTTTGCTCTGTCACCCAGGCTGGAGTGCAATGGTGCAATCTCGGCTCACTGCAACCTCCACCTCCCAGGTTCAAGCGATTCTTCTGCCTCAGCCTCCTGAGTAGCTGGGATTACAGGCTTGCACCACCAAGCCCAGCTAACTTTTTTTTTTTTTTTTTTTTTTTTTTTTTTTTTTTTTAGAGACGGGGTTTCACCATGTTGGCCAGGCTGGTCTTGAACTCCTGACCTCATGATCCTCCTGCCTTGGCCTCTCAAAGTGCTGGGCTTACAGGTGTGAGCTACTGTGCCCAGCGTGGCATAACCTTTAGAGGCATTCTTTAAGAATTACTTCTTCTGCCGGGTGCAGTGGCTCACGCCTGTAATCCCAGCACTTTGGGAGGCCCAGGCAGGTGGATCACGAGGTCAAGAGATCGAGACCATCCTGGTCAACATGGTGAACCCCCGTCTCTACTAAAAATATCAAAAATTAGCTGGGCATGGTGGCGCGTGCCTGTAATCCCATCTACTCAGGAGGCTGAGGCAGGAGAATTGCTTGAACCCAGGAGGTGGAGGTTGCGGTGAGCCGAGATCGCGCCATTGCACTCCAGCCTGGGTAACGAGCGAAACTCCGTCTCAAAAAAAAAAAAAATTACTTCTGCTATGAAAAGCAGAAGTATTTTTGCTTATGTAATGCTGTAGAAACATGATGATCTTATGTTTAATAGAGTGCTTTTAAGGTACCCAGTGATAATCTCCCAAAATAATTAACTTTAAGAATTGATAATATGAGGAAATGAGAGCTGGATTGTCTTACCCCATATTATTTAATTAATTAGTGACAGAACAAGAACTCCAGGTCACCTATCAATTCCATGTTTTTCCTGTCCACCTTTAAATGTTTCCCTGAACAGGTGAGATACTACCCTTATCTTGTGTAAATGGAGAAAATGCCTAAAATGCTAAAACTCACTCAAGTGAAATGTGATTAGCAAATCCTGCTCAGTGGCATCATAGCCAGCCAAGTGTGTACCTACTGTTTACTGCCTCTACCAAGTCAATGAAAACATGATCTGAGAACTGTAAGTCCATTTATGGAAAGGTTTGATTTAGAGAGGTTTTGAAGTTGCAGTGACGAGCCCCTTTTCAAATGGCTGTATTCTGAATGTAACAGTCACCTTATTATATTTTTCATCATATTTTATTTTCATATCTTTTTAAAATCTTAAAAAACATTTTGTGGGTACATAGTAGGTATATATATATATGAGGTATAAGAGGTATTTTGATACAGGTATGCAATGTGTAATAATCACATTAGGCTGGGTGCAGCAGCTCATGCCTGATTCCAGCACTTTGGGAGGCTGAGGCAGGCAGATCACTTGAGCCCAGCCTGGGCAATGTGGTGAAACACTATCTCTACAAAAAATACCAAAAACATTAGCCAAGTGTGGTGGCACACATCTGTAGTCCCAGTTATGTGGGAGACTGAAGTGAGATGATTACTGAGCCCTGGAGGTCAAGGCTACAGTGAGCCATGATCATGCCACTGTACTCCAGCCTGCGTGACAGAGTAAGACCTTGCCTCAAAAAAAAAAAAAAAAAAAAAAAATTTTACATCAGAGTAAATAGAGTATCTGTCACCTCCAGCATTTTCCCTTTCTTTGTGTTACAAAATTTTTTTTTTTTTTGAGACAGGGTCTTGCTTTGTCACCCAAGCTGGAGTAAACACAGCACACTGCAGCCTCAATCTCCTAGGTTCAAGCAATCCTCCTGCCTCAGCCTCCCAAGTAGCTGGAACCATAGGCATATGCTACCACACTCGACTAACTTTTTGTGTTTTTAGTAGAGATGGGCTTTTACCATGTTACCCAGACTGGTCTGGAACTCCTGAGCTCAAGCCCTCTGCCCACCTTGGTCTTGCCCAAAGTGCTGGGATAACAGTTGTCAGCCACTGTGCCCGGCCTCTTACTTATTTTAAATGTACAATAAATTATTGTTGACTTTAGTCACCCTGTTGTGCTATCAAATACTAGATCTTCTTTGTTCTAACTATATTTTTGTACCCATTAACCATCCCCACCTCTTCTCCACACCTACTAACCTTGCCTGTCTTTGGTAACCATCATTCTACTCCCTATCTCCGTAAGTTCAATTGTTTTAATTTTTAGCTCCCACAAATAAGTGAGAATATGTGAAGTTTGTCTTTCTGTACCTAGCTTATTTCACTTGCCATAATGACCTCCAGTCCATCCATGTTGTTGCAAAAGACAGGATCTCATTCTTTTTATGGCTGAATAGTAGTACTCCATTGTATAAATGTACCACATTTTCTTTATTCATTCATCTATTGATAGACACAAGTTACTTCCAAATCTTGGCTATTGTGAATAGAGCTGCAATGAATATGGAAATACAGATATCTCTTTATATACTGATTTCCTTTCTTTTGGGTGTATGCCCAGCAATGGGATTGGTGGATCAGATGGTAGTTCTGTTTAGTTTTTTGAGAAACTTCTAAACTGTTCTCCACAGTGGTTGTACTAATTTACATACCTGCCAACAGCGTATGAGGGTTCCCTTTTCTCCACATCCTCACCAGCATTTATTATAGCCTGTCTTCTGGATTAAAGCCATTTCAACTGGGATAAGATTATATCTTATTGTAGTTTTGGTTTGCATTTCTCTGATGATCAGTCATGTTGAGTGCCTTTTTTCATATATCTGTTTGCCATTTGTATGTTGTCTTTTGAGAAATGTCTATTCAGACCCTTTGCCCATTTTAAAATCAGATTATTAGATTTTTTTCTCTAGAGAGTTGTTTGAGCTTCTTATATTAATCTGGCTAGCAATCCCTTGTCAGATGGGTAGTTTATAGATTTTTTTTTTTTTTTTTTTTTTTTTGAGACGGAGTCTTGCTCTGTTGCCAGGCTGGAGTACAGTGGCGCGATGTCGCCTCACTGCAACCTCCATCTTCCAGGTTCAAGCAATTCTACTGCCTCAGCCTCCCCAGTACTGGGACTACAGGCTCGTGCCACCACACCCAGCTAATTTTTGCATTTTTAGTAGAGATGGGGTTTTGCCATGTTGGCCAGGATCTCCTGACCTTGTCATCCACCTGCCTCGGCCTCCCAAAGTGTTGGGATTACAGGCAGGAGCCATCATGCCCAGCCTGTTTATAGATATTTTTTCCAGTTCTGTGTGTTGTCTCTTTACTTTGTTGTTTCCTTTGCTGTGCAGAAGCTTTTTAACTTGACATGATACTGTTTGTCCATTTTTGCTTAGGTTATCTGTGTTTTGGGGGTATTAATCAAGAAGTCTTTGCCCAGTTCAATGTCCTGGAGAGTTTCCCCAGTGTTTTCTTGGCGTGGTTTCATAGTTTGAGGTCTTAGATTTAAGTATTTCTCTTTTGATTTGACTTTGTATATGGTGAGTAATGGAGGCTAGTTTCACTCTTCTGCATATGGACATCCAGTATTTCCGATATCATTTATTGAAGAGACTGTCCTTTCCCCAATGGATGTTCTTGACACTTTTGTTGAAAATGAGTTCACTGTGGATACATGGATTTGTTTCTGAATTCTCTGTTGTATCACATTGGTGTATGTGTATCTTTTTATGCCATTATCATGCTGTTTTGGTTACTGTAGTTCTGTAATATAATTTGAAGTCAGATAATGTGATTTCTCCAGTTTTGTACCTTTTGCTTAGGATGGTTTTGGCTGTTCTGGGTATGTTGTGGTTCCATATAAATTTTAGAATTCTTTTTTTATTTCTATGAAGAATGCCATTGGTATTTTGATAGGGAGTACATTGAACCTCTAGATTGCTTTGGTAGTATAGACATTTTCACAATATTGATTCTTTTAATTCATGACCATGGAATATCTTTTCATTTTTTGGTGTCCTCTTCAATTTCTTTCACCTGTGTTTTATAGTTTTCGTTATAGAGATTGTTCACTTCTTTGGTTAATTCCGAGGTATTAAATTTTATGTGTGACTATTGTAAATGGGATTACTTTTTAAATTACTTTTTCAGATTGTTTGCTGTTGGGATATAGAAATGCTACTGATTTTTGTATGCTGATTTTATATCTCGCAATTTTACTGAATTCGTTTATCAGTTCTAATAGTTTTTTGGTGGAGTCTTTCGGTTTTTTCTAATATAAGATTATATCATCTGGCTGGGCACAGTGGCTCATGCCTGTAATCCCAGAACTTTGGGAGGCTGGGGTGAGTGAATCACATAAGGCTAGAAGTTCGAGACCACACTCAGCTAATTTTTGTATTTTTAGTAGAGAAGGGGTTTCATGATGTTGGCCAGGCAAGTCTCAAACTCCTGGCCTCTTGTGATCTGCGCACCTTGGCCTCCCGAAGTGCTGGGATTTCAGGTGTGAACAATCGTGCCCAGCCTGCAAACAAGGATAATTTGACTTACTTCTTTCCGATTTGGATGCCCTTTGTTTCTTTTCTTGTCTGATTGCCCTGGCTGGGACTTCTAGCACTGTGTTGAATAACAGTGGTAAAAGTGGGCATGCTTGTCATGTTCTAGATCTTAGAGGAAGGGTTTTCAGTTTTACCTCATTCAGTGACATAGTAGCTGTGGGTTCTAACATCTTTTTAAGTGTTACAATCCCATTTATAGAAGAGAGGTAGGAAGTAAAGTCAATCACCTATAAAACATGACACCTTTTCTGTGGTTAAAATGTATATTGGATCAAATCTTATTCTCTGGACTTCACCAGTTTTTTCCTTGGGATAGCCTGTGGTTCATCTTTAATATAAATTCTCTTTTTATTCTCCAGCAGCTATGTTTTATACAACTATTGATTTTAGAAGTGGGGAAATTCAAGTTCCTGAATACTGCCTTCTCATAGATATTCGTTAACAATGAATTACTTGGCCGGGCGAGGTAGCTCATGCCTATAATCCCAGCACTTTGGGAGGCTGAGGCGGGCAGATCATGAGGTCAAGAGATCAAGACCATCCTGGCCTACATGGTGAAACCCCATCTCTACTAAAAAATACAAAAATTAGCTGGGCGTGGTGGCGCGCGCCTGTGGTCCACAGCTGCTTGGGAGGCTGAGGCAGGAGCATTGCTTGAACCCAGGAGGCAGAGGTTGCAGGTTGCAGTGAGCCCAGCTTGCGCCACCGCCCTCCAGCCTGGCACCTGGTGACAGAGCGAGACTCTGTCTCAAATAATAATAATAATAATAATAAATTACTTAATTGAGCTGAGAGTCAAAGAAATTTATCATTACCTGCTTGCCAGTTCTTCACTAATATCCTTTTTTTTAAAGAAAGAAAGAAAGAGAAAGAATAATAATAAAAAAAAAAGAATGAAGGAGAGGAAGAAAGAAGAAGAGGAAGGGGGCGAGAGAACGGGGGTGTTGCTTTATTGCCCAGGCTAGAATGCAGTCTAAAAATGGGTATGCCTATAATTGTGCTTAATAATGGAGACATGAAAAAATAAGGGAAGAAAATAACAAACAAGCAGCCAACCAATATTTCATTTAAACCTGTAAGTAGGTGTGATGTGGTACTGATAAGAGTGTGTATTTTGTGTATTTAAAGTGGAGAGTTCTATCAATGTTAATTAAGTTTACTTGTTCCGGATCTGAGTTCAAGTCCTGGATATCGTTGTTAATTTTCTGTCTCATTGATCTGTCTAATATTGATGTTGAAGTCTCCCACTATTATTGTGTGGGAGTCTAAGTCTCTTTATTATAAGTCTTATATATCTGGGTATTCCTGTATTGGGTGCATATATATTTAGGATCTTTAGCTCTTCTTGTTGTATAATAATATCCTATTTTTTTATTATACAAATATCCTTTGTATAATAATATCCTATTATAATGTAATACAGATGAATTTGTAAAATTCACTTGTCTTCTTTTGATCAAAGCTGGCTTCAGATTTCTGATTCATCTTTTCCTTGTTACTGTGTTCAGGAAACTGAGCTTTCTTTGTCTGTTATTGGTTTAAAATGGTAGTTCCAGAACTTATCTGCATTATTGTTCATTTGACTAGAGCCCATCAGTATATTGTCATATCCATTGAATGGGGGATAAGGAAGGAGGGAAGTCCTTTGTGTAAAAGCATTCTTTTCAGCTGTTCCTCCCTAATGCTGTAAGTTTGGTGCCTGGCAGGAAATGATACAGACATGTGTGATAACGCAGTGACATGAGGAAGAATTGCCTGTAAGCTTCCCTGGCTTGTCCAGGATGATTGGCTGGCAGCTGGTAGATAGGTTAAGGGAGATTTGATATCTAAATCCAAGGATTCACAAGTATACCTTAAGAGATGATTGAGATGATGGAAAAAACCTATTTTGAGAAAAAACCTATTTGGGTAAAGGCAGATGGTATGAAAGGGAATAGCCATGTAAATATAGACTTCTTTTTTGACCCTACTGGGTGACTCTTAAAGTCTTGCAATTTTTTAAAGGCAAGGACCTGTCAGAAGAATCAAGAACTTCAAAGAAAAACATTCTTTATGAATGCAAGGGGTTTTCACATATCAAAACATTTCTCCGGTTTTTCTTATAATTTGAATTTCTTCAGGGAGTAAGTTTACCATTACACTAAAAAATAAACTAGACAAATAACCCCCATGGTATCTATCTTCTCTTTATTCTTATTAGCTCAGATCAGACTACCCTTGTTTCTTGCCTGGAATACCAAAGTGACATCTATCTCCCTTTTTTAAGTTTCACCCCTCTTCCAATCCATTCTTAATATTGTAGTTGGAGGAATCTTTCTAGAAATGCAACTCTGGCTCTCTGTTAGCCTCGGAATGAAGTCCAGATTCCTTAGCAAGCCATAGAAAACCCTTCTAAATCTGTGCCCTGCTTACCTCTCCCCATCTTTACTGAAGCCCTCTCTCCACTGTTTCACCATACAATAGGATTGAAATTGTTCTCTGTCTCTGACCAGATCTTGACACATGCTGCTCCTCTGCCTGAAACATCCTTTCAGGCAGTCTCGAACTCCTGACCTCCTGATCCACCCGCCTCAGCCTCCCAAAGTGCTGGGATTACAGGTGTGAACTGCTGTGCCCAGCCACATGTGTCTTTATAGTAGAATGATTTATAATCCTTTGGATGTATACCCAGTAATGGGATTTACCGGCTTTTATAAAAGTTCATCGCTGTATTTCAGTGCCTTGAATGGGACCTGCTACATAATAAGTGCTCAATAAATACCTATTGAATGAAATCTATGATGTATTCTTGAAAAGTTTTCAAACCAAAAATTTCTGAATCAATTAGAGTACCTTTTAAAAAATTTACCGAATTCAGGTCCTTAGAATAGGCTTTTTGTGTGGGTTTTTTTTGTTTGTTTGTTTTGTTTTTTTTCTGAGACAGAGTTTCGCTCTTCTTACCCAGACTAGAGTGCAATGGCGTGATCTTGGCTGACTGCATCCTCCGCCTTCTGGGTTCAAGCGATTTTCCTGCCACAGCCTCCCAAGTAGCTGGGATTGCAGGCCTGTGCCACCATGCCCAGTTAATTTTTGCATGTATTACACCTTTGAGTTAAAATCTGTATCTGGTTGATTAATTTGTAATTTGGTCTGTTGTAGCTTTCTGCTGTTACCAACAGGAAAATGTGGGTCCTGCGAACTATGTGGAATTAAGTGAGTGATGAGAATTCGCAGTTTAGGTAGCTTTAGCCTAACAAATTCATATAAACCTACAGATGATCAGCTCTGTCATCAAGTTAGTAGGAAGAGGAACTTGTATAAGACCTAGGAGAGGCTACTGTGCCTAAACAAGAGGTTTCCCAAGTCTTTTGTAGTCAGCTTGCCCAGAAGGTAGATGTATGGCAGTATCCCATACAACACACCCAACTTCTCAGAAAAGGGAAGTTTAAGACAGAATACCAAATAGAACTTTGCAAGCAAGTTGAAAGTTCTTTTTCAAGTGGAATAAGTTCCCCCAGCATGAAGCCTGATTGAAGGCTGCAAACAGGAACAAATAAGGCAGCCTTTCCTGTGGTTTGTATGACAAATGTGGGCTTTCTCACCTGCCAGAAGAGCTGCCCTACTCCCCACCCCAGAACCACTTTGGTCCTTTATAAAAATTGAAAACACAGAATAATATCATTTCAGAAAATTTTCAAAAATAGAAAATATTACCCACAATGTTAAGATCGTTACTAAGAGCCATTTCCATTCCTGCCGTGTTACCTTCCCGTTCTTTACATGCACCAGAGAAAAGGTTTTGTAATATCTTTCATACTTTATTATCTTCCAAAGTGTGCTTGAGTCTTCAGCATCCCTATTACCATTTTCAGATCACATTCATTAAGCACTATGTACACAGCGTTACATCAGGCACTATATAAAGCAGTGTGAATGGCAATTTCCCTTCATTGCGTTACATGCAAGAGCAAACAACATAGGCCTAGGAGTATTCATTTAACTAAACAGAAAGTTAAAAATATATCAAAGCAAGGCAGTAGAGCAGGTGAACCACTGTATTATCTTTGCTTTTACGTGCGTTTTCTGTACATGATAAGCTTTTTTATTTGGAATTGGAAGATGAAGGGAGGATTGGGGCAATTTGTATCTCACTCAGATTTTTATACGGTATATTATACCATATCTCATCTCCCACAGGGATGGGATATCTTGCATAGAGCTAAGTAGTGCTACTGACAGAGAACCTCAGTTACTTAAGTGGAGACGTAGGGGCAACTTAAATTCTCCTCATCTGAGTTATAGACATTGCCAATGGCAAAACATTTCAGGCAGAGGGGTAGCTCATAAATGAGGAACTTAATGTAAGAAACGATTAGTTCTTCGGCCCTGCGGCTTCTAGTTGTTGGTTTCTTCACAGTTCACTTTCTCTCAGGCTCCACCCCTCTCTCACTGCAGAGAAGAACTTGTTGACAGCAGCTCTGCTTTCTCAAGTCTTGCACAAAGGCAGATGTCTGAAAATTTAGCTTACGCAAAACATCTGTGTGCTTGACTCTGTTCCCACGGTTTGTTTTTCTGTACTGCCCCTCCCCATTTTTTGGTCTTTTTTAAAAACTGAAAATACAGTATAACATCATTTAAGAAAATTTCAAAAAGAAAAAAATCACCTACAATATTACTGTCCTTACTGAGAGCTATTTTCATTCCTGCCATGTTATCTTCCCATACATAGCTTTTTGCCTAGTTATGTCCTTTGTCTTAAGCAGAAGTTCAGATACTTTGTCATAGCCGCTTCCCTGTTTTTTTCCTGGCATTATCTTTTGGTTTTTGGTCTTGAGTTACAGAAAGGGCATTGCAGCTTATCAATCCCTGTCAATGAGTCCTTATTTTTATTTTCCTTTCTGACTTTTAGAACCTAAGTACTCTCATATTTAGAGTATGGCTGAGATCCAACTTTTTATTTTTTATTTATTTATTTTTTTGAGACGGAGTTTCACTCATGTTACCCAGGTTGGAGTGCAATGGCGCGATCTCGGCTCACTGCAACCTCCACCTCCTGGGTTCAGGCAATTCTCCTGCCTCAGCCTCCTGAGTAGCTGGGATTACAGACACACACCACCATGCCCAGCTAATTTTTTGTATTTTTAGTAGAGACGGGGTTTCACCATGTTGACCAGGATGGTCTCGATCTCTTGACTTTGTGATTCACCCGCCTCGGCCTCCCAAAGTGCTGGGATTACAGGCTTGAGCCACCGCGCCCGGCGAGATCCAACTTTTTAAAAGTAACGTATGTGTATAGGATTTCTTAATATGTAAAAACTGCTGTTGTAAATAACTTATTTATTTATTTATTTACTTATTTATTTTGAGACAGAGTCTCGTTCTGTCACCCAGGCTGGGCGGTGCAGTCTTGGCTCACTGCAACCTCTGCCTCCTGGGTTCAAGCAGTTCTCTGCCTGAGCCTCCTGAGTAGCTGGGATTACAGGAGCCCACCACCATGCCCAGCTAATTTTTGGGGTTTTGTTTGTTTGTTTGTTTGTTTGAGATGGAGTCTCTCTCTGTCACCAGGCTGCAGTGCCAGAGTTCGGTGGTGCATCTCAGCTCACTGAACCTTCAGTTCCCTGGTTCAAGCGATTCTGCTGCCTCAGCCTCCCGAGTAACTGGGATTACAGGCATGTGCCAGTACGCCCAGCTAATTTTTGTATTTTTAGTAGGGATGGGCTTTCACCATGTTAGCCAGGATGGTCTCAATCTCCTGACCTCGTGATCCACCCGCCTCAGCCTCCCAAAGTGCTGGGATTACAGGCGTGAGCCACTGCGCCCAGCCTTACAAATTACATTGACTTTCAAGAAACATTACAATGCTCACTCAAGGACAGCCTCATTTAGAAAAAACATGTCTACACTTTTCTGCCCTTTGTTGAGTTGAAAGCCTCATTTCTCCCAATACCTGACTAATCTTGTTAGTAACAGTGTTTCACTTGTAACTGGTTGTCTGTCTGTTCAGAGCTTACCCTTTGTCTTCTTAAGGGTGAATAAGGACACATCCATGTCTCCTCATTATTTTCCTTTTCTTGTTTGACAAAAAGAACAAAATGGCCCATGTTTCCTTGTTTTGGTAGAAAGTTTGCTATTGAATATCTTCAGCCATCTTCCTTTCAGAAACCATAATCCCCTATACTTAGACATTTGAAGGGTGGACCTGTGGTGGGTAGGGTCCCCTGATGACTTAGGAAGTCTGCAGGACTTACATACAGCTTTGCTAGCTGTCTTACTGTGTGAGAAAACAAAAGACTCTCAGAATTGTAGCTTTCCTTCCAATCATTGCAGAGAAATTTTGCCTTTAGTAGTAAAACTGGTGGTTAAAAGTGTTTCCTTTTTCCCTTGTTTTCCTGGGCCCTAAGTTGCCATTGGGGTAAGATATGGGACCTAGCTCAACCAAGACCTGAAAGCAATCCAGGACGCAAGTATGGGGTTGTACTGCAATGTCTGTTCCTACACTAGAGCAAATATATAATGAATCTTAACTTCTTTCCTCCAATACATTTAAAACACATATGAAAATTAAATTTACTCTTGGATCATTTTGGTTAAGATAGTTTTCTCTTTTTCTAAACCCTAACTAAAATGTTTGGAATTACCATTATTTCACACTGCACGTAGAGTTCTGCAAAATACTACTGTGTGATCTCTTTGTCCCCAGCTCTCCAAGAGCTGTGGATCATTGTGTCTTCATGAATTTACTTTAAAATGTGCATTTAGTGAATTTGAACTGTTAAACATTGGATTGGACATCAAGAAAGCTCAGTAAATTAAATTTGCAAGAAACCAGTAGAGTGAATTTTTCATCTGTAACGGTGGTACAATTCTGTAGTGATTCAGTAAGGGAAAAAAAGTAGGAAGCAGGGAACATTGGATTGGTGAAAAATTGTGAGGTAATTAAGGATAGTGACTTCTACTTGCTTTCTCTTTTCCCTTTCCCTTGACAGCTCTACATTGTCCTTTGGACTTTGGCTTTTGCTATTTTTTTCTCCTCCTCCTATTCGTCTCCCTCCTGATCCTCCTCCTTCATCATCATTAATGTTGTTGTTGTTATTATTATTTACAAAAGTTAACTGCTTTTGCAAGTGTCAGAACCTAAGCACTGGCAGCAGTGCCCTTCCTAGATTTCATTTGTGCATTAGTGGATGGCCGAAGGGATCTATAATATGCATTTAAACAGTTACAAAAAGAAGAATTTGCCCAGGGACTTTAAAAAGTCAGGCAGTCCAGTGATGGTAAAGAAAACCAGGCAGTAGATTTAAAAGAGATTCAACATACTTTGTCATGCCTTTCTCTATTTCCTGTAGTTTGATATTTGGGAACTAGTAACTTTGAGGAACTTTTAAGAGGTCCTACTGGCAACGTATTTTTTATGTTTAGCCTAGAAAGGTAGAAAACAACTATGGAAAAGATGGTTTGATAAGGAAAATTGATAAACTGGTATTTCACACATGGAGTTCACTTTTTGTGGCCAGTGAATTTTGAGAATTACTTGTAAGGCTGCAATAAAGTAGCACTGAACTGACTTAATTTTTTTTTTTTTTTTTTTGAGACGGAGTTTCGCTCTTGTTACCCAGGCTGGAGTACAATGGCACAATCTCGGCTCACCGCAACCTCCGTCTCCTGGGTTCAGGCAATTCTCCTGCCTCAACCTCCTGAGTAGCTGGGATTATAGGCACGCGCCACCATGCCCAGCTAATGTTTTGTATTTTTAGTAGAGACTGGGTTTTACCATGTTGACCAGGATGGTCATCTCCTGACCTCGTGATCCACCCGCCTCGGCCTCCCAAAGTGCTGAGATTACAGGCGTGAGCCACTGCGCCCGGTCTCAGTTTTTTAAATAACAACAACAACAACAACAACTCCATGGTGTTCCAGTATTTGAGAATTCACTTTTAGAACCTTATTGGTACATGGGTGGATAAGCTACAATGCAACTGCATTGTATGCTATAGAAGCCAGGGAGTGGTGTTTTAAACAAAAACAACAAAACTTGAAAATAAGCCTATAGGCCAGGCTTGGTGGCTCACACCTGTAATCCCAGCACTTTGAGAGGCGGGCGAATCACCCGAGGTCAGGAGTTTGAGACCAGCCTGGCTAAAGTGGCGAAACCCCATCTCTATTTTAAAATTACAAAAATTAACTGGGTGCAGTGGCAGGCACCTGTAATCCCAGCTACTTGGGATGCCAGGGCAGGAGAATCACTTGAACCCAGGAGGCAGAGGTTGCAGTGAGCCGAGACTGCACCATTGCACTCCAGCCTGGGTGACAAAAGCAAAACTCTGTCTCAAAAAAAAAAAAAAAGAAAAGAAAATAGACCTACATTTCCACCCCTACTCTGTCATTTACTAATTGTGTAATTGGTAAGCTCAAGCAGGTTACTCTCAAAACCTTTGTTTTCTCACCTGTGAAATAGGAAGAAGGACTTCTGTTCATGGAGTTATTGTAGATAGTGGTTGTAAAGTACTAGGCATCATGCCTAACACAAGGTGGGTACTCAATAAATGATAGTTACAAAGTCCCCCCCCCTTTTTTTTTTCTTTTTTTTTAAAAAAAAAAAAAGACAGAGCCTTGCTCTGTTGGTTAGGCTAGAGTGGCACAATCTTGGCTCACTGCAACCTCTGCCTCTCTGGTTAAAGTGATTCTCCTGCCTCAGCCTCCCTAGTAGTGGAATTACAGGCCTGTGCCACCACACCTGGTAGAGATGGGGTTTCGACATATTGGCCAGGCTGGTCTCCAAACTCCTGACCTCAGGTGATCCGCCTGCCTTAGCCTCCCAAAGTGCTGGGATTACAGGCATGAACCACTATGCCCAGCCCAAACTCCTCTTTAAGTGTTTTTTTGTTTTTGTTTTTTGAGATGGAGTCTCACTCTGGTGCCCAGGTTAGAGTACAGTGGTGTGATCTCGGCTGACTGCAACCCCTGCCTCCCAGTTCAAGCAATTCTCCTGCTTCAGCCTTCTGAGTAGCTGGGATTACAGGCGCATGCCACCACTCCAGCTGACTTTTGTTTTTTAGTAGAAACGGGGTTTAACTATGTTGGTCAGCCTGGTCTCAAACTCCTGACCTCGTGATCCTCCCGCGTCAGCCTCCCAAAGTGCTAGGATTACAGGCGTGAGCCACCATGCCCAGCCTCTTTAAGTTTATTTCACAGTGCTCAAAGCCAGCACCTAACTGCTGCTACCAACCATCACACAACTCCCAAGAGAACATTTTGATGGACATGCCATTGTAACAGATTCTAAGTTTTTACAAATGGAAGTTTGTGAAGTAATGTTAAAATTCTTGCCATTATAAACAATAGTTGTCCAGTAGGCAGTTGATTATATAGGTCTGGGGCTCTGATGATAGATCTGATCTTTTAGAGAGCCAGTGGTTGTGGCAGCCAGCCTCCAGGGTGGTGCATAGTGGTTGTTGCCTCCCAATATTGCTATCTTTGTGTTAGTCCCCTTCTACAGGAAATAGGGCTGAGCTATATTACCAATATGATGTTGCAGAAATTATGATGTGTGTCCTCCAAAATTAAATCACAAAAGTATTGTTCTGCTACCTTGTTCTCCCTGGGATCACTCATTCTGGAGAAGGCCAGCTGCCCTGTCATAAGGGCACTCAGGCAGCCCAGAGGAGAAATTTGCATGGCAAAGAACTGAGATCTCCTCTCAGCAGCCATGTAAATGAGCCACCTTGGAAACAGATCCTCCAGTCCCAGTCTAGGCTTCAGATGACTGCAGTTGCATAAGAGACCCTAAGCCAGAACCACCCAGCTAAGCTGTTCCTAAATTCCTGATTCTCAAAAACTGTGTGAGATAATAAATGTTTTTTGTTGTTTTCGGCTTTTAAGTTTTAGGATAATTTGCTGTGCATCAGTAGATAACTAATCAGGAGTCATCAGCATATAGGATGATGATGACCATAGTATGGATGAAGACATTCAGAAGAGTAATATAGAACAAGGAGAGGAGTGGTGATGAAATCATGGAAGACGTCATATTTAAGAAGTTGGCAAAAGCATTGCAGCCCACAAATGAGAATGTGAAGGAATAGCCAGAAACACAGAAAGAATAATAAGAAAATTTCAAGAAGGTGGATGGTTGTTAACAATATCAAATGATCAAGCATTTGATAAGGACTGAGAAAATGTTCATTGGATTTTCCAAGCAAAAGAAAATCCCAATTACAGTGTATTGAAAAGTGAATTACAGACAAGGAAGTAGAAACATTGAAACCCTACACCACTTGCCTTTCTCTGCCTCTTTTCATTTTCTGCCACTCATTGTTGGCTCACAACATTTCAATGCTCCTGACCTCCCTGCAAATTCCCAAGCTAGCCAGTCACACTTCTGCCTCAGGGCCTTTGCATCTGCTGCTCCCACTACCTTTTTTCAGATGGGGTCTTGCTATGTTGCCCAGGCTGGTTTTAAAATCCTGGGCCCAAATGATCCTTCCACCTTATCCTCCAGAGTAGCTGGGATTACAGGTGCATACCACCATGCCCAGCTCCCCCCACTGCCTTTAATGTTCTTTTTCCAAACAGCTGCATGGCTCCCTCCCTGATTCCTACAGATCTCTTGTTGAAATGTCAGCTTAGTGAAGAGATTTTTTTCTGCCATATCTTATAACACAAGCAAGTTTACACAATAGCACTCCCTGTTGCTTTTTCTCTACTTCATTTTTCTCCATAGCACTTACCACGAGCTCATGTCTAAAGTGGCAGCCACTGCTTTTCTCTGGCCAGTTGTTGCTAGATGGACATGTGTGTTCAAATTTCATGATTTTTCAAAAGAAGCTGGATTTTTAAGTACAATTAATTGTCAATGGGCCGAGAGCTGGCTCACACCTATAATCTCAGCACTTTGGGAGACAAGGCAGGAGGATACTTGAGTCCAGAAGTTCTAGCCCAGCTTGGACAACATAGTAAGACCTCATCTCTGCAAAATATTAAAAAATTAGCCAGGCATGGTAGCACACACCTAGAGTCCCAGCTACTCAGGATGCTGAAGTGGCAGGATCACTTGACTTGAGGTTGAGGCTGCAGTGAGCCGTGAACACACCATTGCCCTCTAGCCTGGGTGAAAAGCGAGACCCTGCCTGAAAAAAATATTGTTAATAAATTTATGTTTCAAAGCACTGTGAAGGTCAAACAGACTCTTTGGTTTTATTTGTTTGTTTGTTTTTGAGACAGAGTCTCTCTCTGCCACCAGGCTAGAGTGCAATGGCGCCATCTCCACTCACTGCAACCTCCGACTCCCTGGTTCAGGCAATTCTCCTGCCTCAGCCTTCTGAGTAGCTGGGATTACAGGCACACGCCACCATGCCCAGCTAATTTTTGTATTTTTAGTAGAGACAGGGCTTCACCATGTTGGTCAGGGTAGTCCTGAATCCCTGACATCGTGATTTGCCTGCCTTGGCCTCCCAAAGTGGTGGGATTACAAGTGTGAGCCACCACACCCAGCCAACAGACTGACGGTCTGTTTTAAGGGCAATGGATAGGGTAGGGTTACTGACAAAAGATACGGAACTAGAATGGTCAGAGAGATACCAGATGTACTTAGTGTTTTAGAAACTGAGGAGAGCAGGGGCAGGGTCATCTCAAAAAGGAGAAAGTGATTTGCTGGTACACATCAGGTATTAAATGAAGAGCAGAAATTGATGCTAAGCTGAGTTTGTCCTTGGGATCTATCACTTGGGAAATCATTGGCAAACTTAGAGTGGGGGAGGAGTTTCAGAGAAGTGATGAGACAGAAGCAAGATGGCAGTGGGTAGAAAAAATGACTGGCAAGAGAAGAAAATGGTGACAGCAAGTATAGACTTTCTCCTTAATAAAGAGAACTTAGAAGAGAACACAGGATCAAGTTAAGATTTGGGGGCATGGAGGTTGTTTTCCTTTAAGGAAAACAGACCAGACTTGAGCATGTTTCCAAGCTGAGGAGTAGTAGTCACTAGAGAGAGAAAACTAGGAGATGAGGGAATGGGACCAAGGACACAGGTGGCAGCTGGATGTATCATTCTCTCATATTGGAGAAAGGAGATAAGACTGCAGGTGAGAGAAAGTAACTGAGAGAAATCACACTAGCTAACCTCCATTTTCTTTGTGGTATAGAAGGCCAAGTTAACAGTGGAAAGGAATAGGAGAGGGAGCTGTCCAGAGCTGTTAAGTGCCCGGCTGAGTAAAGTCAGTGTTGTTGCCGTCATCTCAGATATCCTTGCACTGAGCCCGTGAATGTGCTGTGGCATCCAGAGGCATGGTTCCTTATCTTCTTAAGTGTTTGGCTGCCTTTCTCTCATTTATTCCATGTATAATTACTAAACATTTAGTGTCAAGTACTGTGCTAAACATTAGAGAGATAACATCAGACGAGTTAAAGTTTCTGCTCTCTGGGAGCTTACTGCTTAAACAGATAATAGTAACATCAAATAACCATATCATTTTAAGCAGTAGCATTATGAAGGGAAATCAGGAGCAAAAATAGACTGTGGGGAAACCAGTTAAGAAATAGGACATGGGACTAGGTTGGTTAGGGAGGAAAGAAAAGCCAAAAGGAGGTTGATAGCCTAGAAAAAGTTGAGGAATCGGGATGAGGAGTCTCCCTCATCTTGAAGAGGGAGTGAACACACAGGAATTATAAGGAGAAGGAATTGTAATCAGAAAGTGAGAGTTTAGTTTCTGAAATTAAGACCATCAAGAACGCATGCCTTCCAGAGGGACCCTATGAATTAGAAGTCTAAAAGGAGAAAAGGTCTTTAAAGACTAAGAGGATGAGAAATTTTGAGACAAAATTGTTGGATTTTCATCTGTATGAACACTGTAATATCTTTTTTTTTCTTTTATTTATTTATTTTTTTGAGATGGAGTTTCGCTCTTGTTGCCCAGGCTGGAGTTGCCCAATAGCACTATCTCAGCTCACCGCAACCTCTGCCTCCCAGGTTGAAGTAATTCTGCCTCAGCCTCCCAAGTAGCTGGAATTACAAGCATGCGCCACCATGCCCAGCTAATTTTGTATTTTTAGTAGAGACAGTGTTTCTCCATGTTGGCCAGGCTGGTCTCGAACTCCTGACCTCAGGTGATCCACTTGCCTTAGCCTCCCAAAGTACTGAGATTACAGACGTGAACCACAGTGCCTGGCCACACTGAAATATTTCAAGATTATTGTAAGAATTAGGGAAAGAAGAGAAGATTGGACAAAATAAGGAATAAATAAAAGAGTGACAAGGATATCAGAAGGTAACAGCACCAAAGAACAGAGGGTGACCTTAGCCTCAAAGACACATTACCAAGCATGAAAGACAAATGGTCTGAAAGCAGGGTTTGACACTTTGACCAAATGCTTGAAAGCCTAATTTGCATTTCTTCTGCAGTTGTGTTTTTAAATACCTGGGAAGTCATTTGTTGAATCATGCAAATGAAATTATTTTTCAAATGCTGAACAGTTTTTCTGAGTTAATCTCCTTCTATTTTGTTTTTTTCCTAACTATTGGGTGCCATGTCGTGGTTACTAAGAGACGTGACCAACATGTCTCTTAGTAACCAAGACATCCAGCATTTTAAATACTGAGAAAGAACTTTTCAGGTCATTTACTTTCGGGGCCAGATAGCTTTTAAATTTTTCCATTTTGAAAAAGTATTTAAATCTAGAGTTTAGGGCTACAGAACCAAGAAGCTTTGTTGATTCAGTCTGTAAGGGAACTGGGTTCCTTTGAGCTGAGGCAGTTTCTCCTGTCTTTGGAGGAGGACCTTCTCAAAATCAAAACTCCCCACCACTGTCAGTCACCAGAAGGCCCAGGGTCAGTTGTGTATTGGGAAGTTGCTTGAGGCCAGTTCCTTTCCTGGGCACCTAGGTTTTCTCTTTTCTGTTTTTGCTTGTGGGTGAGGGAGGCGAGGGTTATTTTTGGATGGTGGCTGGAGGCAAGACTGAGGCTGAGCCTTGTTAAGGTGGCTGGCTGCACAGAGAGGGAGACAAGAAGAGAACAGTGGTGTCATGAGAAGGTCTGGGTCTTAGCTCACACTCAGAAGGGTTTTTTAGCAATGCTGCTTGGTGTAAGTCCAAGAATGGTGGCTATCTGGAAGAATGAGACAGTGTGTGTTCTTCTCAAAGGTATTCAGAAGTCAAAATTATTTTAGATCTGTGTTTGGTCTCACAAGACATGTGGTGAATTAAGCCCACCTGCTTCCATTTGGCGCCCTGCCTTAGACTCCCTAAAGGCCCTCCAGCTCTGATCTGTTATGATTTGGTAGTGCTTTAAAACTCAAACCAAAAGCTAGAAGCATTAAATCTCTGAAAGGAGGTCAAATGAGTGTGTGGCCAGACAGCACCTAAAAGAAAAGTCTTTTGGTCTTAGAGAAGACTGAAGAGGAACCAGGGAGAGAGAGGGCAGGCATCCACTTCCTTTCCCATGTGAGCTTTTTGCCTTCCTTTCTAGGCCCCATGGTCTTCCTAACTTTTCATTTCTACACCTAGTTTTTGATATTATTAAAGCAACATTTAAAATCCAAGAAATTTACTAAAGGAAAAAGAAGTAATCTTAAGAGACAGCATGAAAGTATTTGCCTCACTGGAATAGTTTGAATTTTTCCCCACTTAGACCTGAACTTTGTCTTCAGGATTCTATGAAAAATAGAACAAATGGCTGGACACAGTGGCTTACGCCTGTAATCCAGGAACTTTGGGAGGCTGAGGTGGGCGGATCACCTGAGGTCAGGAGTTCGAGCCCAGCCTGGCCAACATGGTGAAACCCTATCTCTACTAAAAATACAAAAAAATTAGCTAGGCATGGTGGCGGGTGCCTGTAATTCCAGCTATTTGGAAGGCTGAGGCAGGAGAATCTTTTGAACCCAGGAGGCAGAGGTTGCAGTGAGCTGAGACCACACCATTGCACTCCAGCCTGGGCAACAGCACGGGACTCCATCTCAAAAAAAAAAAAAAAAAAAGAAAGAAAGAAAGAAAAAGAAAAATAGAACAGACATCACACCAAGCTTTGCAGTGAAATCCTGCCTTTGTTCTCTTCAGATGAACTGACCAGCAGTGTTTTTAATTGCTAGTTGTTTCATACTGTTATTTAGCTATATGTCCTGTTGTAGTAACATCTAACACAGAACAAAGGGTTAAAGTGCTGCCCAGAGTATCAGATGACATGGGGGCTTAAGCCTGGCCCTGCTGCTAACTAGCTATGTGATTTTAAGGTAAATCAGTAAATTCTCTGGGCTTCAGTTGATATATCAGATTCTCTGTTGCAAGCTCGGAAATGATTTTTTTTTTTTTTTGAGACAAAGTCTCACTCTGTTGCCCAGGCTGGGGTGCAGTGACACGATCTCTACTCACTGCAACATCTGCCTCCCGGGTTCGAGCGATTCTCCTGCCTCAGCCTCCTGAGTAGCTGGGATTACAGGCACCCACCACCACACCAGCTAATTTTTTAATTTTTAGTAGAGATGGGGTTTCACCATGTTGGCCAGTCGGGTCTCAAACTCCTGACCTCAAGTAATCCACCCGCCTAAGCCTCCCAAAGTGCTGGAATTACAGGCATGAGCCACCGCGTCTAGCCAGAAATGAATTTTAACTGTCATAAGTAAAATATTTGTCAGAAAGATGTCAGACATCCTAATGGATGGGAGGCTAGAGGACCAAACTTAGAGAACAGATATATGAAAGGAAAATAATCTCAAAATCATCCCCCAAATCATCACCAAGCCAAAGGGAAAAGTCAAGCTGGGAAGTGCTTAGGGCAAATCTGCCTCCTGTTCTATTCCTAAAAAAGATAGCTACCAAGATTTTTTAAAGCTACATAGCTCCCTCACAAGGAATTTCCTTGTGGACAAATGACAGACGGAACTCAAAGATATCCCTCCTCTGCTCAGTAGCATAAATGCATACCTGATTGCCTTCTTTGGAAAGGCGAATCAGAAACTCAAAAGAATGCAACCATTTGTCTTTTATCTACCTATGACCTGGAAGTCCCCTCACTGCTTCAAGTTGTCTTGCCTTTCCTGACAGAACCAGTGTACATTTTTCATATGTTGATTGATGTCTCATATCTCCATAAAATGTATAAAACCAAGCTGTGCCCCTACCACATTGGGCACATGTCATCAGGACCTCCTGAGGCTGTGTCACGGGCATACATTCTTAACTTTGGCAAAATAAACTTCCTAAATTGACTGAGACCTATCTCAGATATTTAGGGTTCACAGGAAAGAGCTAGGGTCATTCAGGGAAGACCAGGGAGCAGGAGTAGACTGGCCCATACCTCGAAACTCTCCCCATGTATCCAAAGCAGTAGGAAAAATGGGGTATGGTCCCAGGGTAGTTTCCAGGGGAGATTCAGAGTCCAAGGGGAGAGTTTCCAACTGGCCAGATGTAAGCCACGTTCCAGCTTCCTACAAAACCCCTTACAGTTCCAGAGTGGGAGGCCGCCAAAACCATATTTGAATGGATTCCCCAAAAGCAGAGTAGGATGATGGTGAAAAAGAGAAATCTATTGCTGAACAGCCACAAACAGCAAATGTCAAAGCAGATGTGCCCCATCTGTAAAAACTGGAAGGTTGAATTGTATGACCAGTGGTAAAATTATTGATTTTAAATTATGTTTCTATCAGACATTTCTAAGATGCACAAGGTTGGGGCAAAAATAGAATAACAAGATCTTATCAGTAAATGAACATTCAAAATGAACAGAACAAGTAATTTTGGTTTTTTGTTTTGTTTTGGCCTTCCATTTAGGCCGGTAGTGAAAAGACCACAAAGTTTCGTCCTGATTGGAATTTGTCTCTCAGTCTTGAACAAACAGATCCTTTTTCCCCCTTCAGTTGTAGGAAAGGAGAAAAACAAATAGCTGCATCTGAGTATAGTTGTGCTGGGCATTGTGCAACAGGGTTCAAGTGGAAGACTAGGAGGGACTAAGTCTGATGGTTATTGTTAATCAGTAAGAACCAGAGTCCTAAGCCCTTCTCTGCTTTGGCCAGTAATTTGTCTACTCATGTGGTCCAGTCTCTGCTTGTCTGCTGATAAGTAGAGAAATAATCCTGACACTTGGATTCAGAGGCATGTTTCTGGGAAGTTAATGCCCTCAGGGAGAGAGTTCCAGGTATGGCTGGGCATTCTAATGTTGAATGTTTGGTCATGCTGCAGGAGTAGGGTGAGAATATTTAATTACAGAGAACAGTATGATATTTGGGTTTGGATTTTCTCTTGTTGTATTCTAAATTCTTTAGGATTACAGAGTCACATTTTCTTCACTACCTAGAGGTATACTTTTAACTTTTGCAGCCAGGTTGCATACATCAAGGCACAATTACTTTTTCCTTACTGTTTTGGGGGTTTGGCCAGATTTTTTCCATTAGGCATTAGTATTGATGGTTGTGTAGTTCCTTGACCTCTGGTCTGATATTTAAAACTTTTTATTATGAAATTCTTTGTCTGTGCGATGTGGTCACATCAAGTGAGAACATGAATTCCTTTCCATGTAGTGGGGTTGACAGAAGCTGTCCTAGCAACCTTGAATCTGAAAATTAAACAAGTAAGCAGAAAAGCTTATCAGGTGGGGAAGAATATTGGGAGGGTACAATGTATTTGAAAGATTCCACTAGATATTCTTCAAGACAAAAGCATGAGTTCAAATTATGTGTAGTACTTGAATTTAACATAAATACCAACCGGCTCACCTTGTGCAGTAATATTGCATGCAGTCAATAGTACATAATGATTTGCCTACAAATTTTGGCTTCAAGCAGAAATGCCAAACCTACTCCAGAGTTTTGCATTACAAACATTATGAACATAAAAATCTGCTTTGTTCATTTTAGTATTAAAAGTATAACATCTACTTTCTGCAACTTGATTTCTCATAGTCAGTGAGCCATTTCTTCTTATGTATGTTGCATGTAGAACAGAATAATTTCTGGCCAACTGACATTCAGCAGTTAGGCCAGGTGTGTTGTTGCTTTGTTTTGCTTCCTTGACCTTCCTGCTGGTCATGGATGATCACCCTGGTCACATTCCTCAAAGATTATTTCAACCTCAGAATAGTTAAATATTTTCTTCCCTTAGTTGACCTTTTCTTCCACACTTTGCCTGAGAAAAAACTACCAGTTAACAAATGTCATACTTTAGGAAATGATTTTGATCAGAAGGGATTGGCACAGAGTACTTCCCCAAATACATTTAAAGCCAACTACTCTTTCCTCCATTTTTTGAGACTAAGATGCCACTGTCATTTCCAATAGATACTACAGTTTGCTCACTGTCCAGCCCAACTGGATTCATCTCTCAGACATGGTCTTTATCCCCCTCAGTATAGTCTTTATGTTTATGGCCTTGCTAGGAAGGTGGTGGGGAAAATAAGAGTTGGAATCCGAATGGATGTCAGCACTTTTCTCACTCCTATATTCTACTTGGGTTTTTTTTTTTTTTTGGAGACCCAGGCTAGAGTGCAGTGGCACCGTCTCGGCTCACTGCAACCTCCGCCTACAGGGTTCAAGCAATTCTCCTGCCTCAGCCTCCCAAGTAGCTGGAACTGCAGGCACCTGCGACCACTCGCAGCTAATTTTTTGTATTTTTAGTAGAATTTTTTGTATTTTTAGTTTCACCATGTTAGCCAGGAGGGTCCTGATCTCCTGACCTCATGATCCATCTGCCTTGGACTCCCAAAGTGCTGGGATTACAGGTGTGAGCGACCATGCCTGGCCTTTTTTTTTTTAAATGAAGTTTTCACTCTGTTGCCCAGGCTGGAGTCCAGTGGCATGATCTTAGCTCACTGCAAACTCCGCCTCCCAAATTCAAACAATTATCTTGCCTCAGCCTCACGAGTAGCTGGGATTACAAGTGTGTGCCACCATACCTGGCTAATTTTTGTATTTTCAGTAGAGACGAGGTTTCGCCATGATGGCCAGGCTGGTCTCAAACTCCTGGCCTCAAGTAATCCGCCCTCCTTGGCCTCCCAAAGTGCTGGGATTACAGGCGGGAGCCACCACACTCAGCCTCTACTCTACTTTTAAATTCTATTCTGTTGAAAAGGTGTGTAGGGAAGATATTGTATTTCATCCATCAAAAACTATATCATAAAATGAAAACATCGTAGAGAAGGATTCAGAGCATGAGCTTTCAAGTCAAATCTTGATTTGAATCCTTGCCCTGAGGCTTACTAGCTGTATGATTGATTTTAGACAAGTAACTTATGATCTCTGAGTCCCTCAGTCTCTTACACGTTTATTGGGGGTAAAAATAGTACCTACTTTGGGATAACACTGGGATAAATGCCTGATGTAGGTGACGGGGGGATGGAGACAGCAAACTACCATGGCATGTGTGTACCTATGCAACAATCCTGCAAGATCTGCACATGTACCTCAGAACTTAAAGTACAATAAATAAAATAGTACCTACTTCATAGAATTGTTAGGAAAGTTAAATGAAGTAAAGTGCACCTAGCATACAGTAGATAACTAGTTGAGTTAACTATTATTAGCTCATTTTATACATATATATACACACACATACACACACACACATACACACACACACACACACACACACACACACATAACCAGGGATGACTTTCCCCTTGTTGATCAAGCAATCTTGTGGCAAAGAGAAGCATAGATGTTCTTAAGTTATAAAGACTCTGGAGAACTTCACTGTCACGAGTACTCTATTAGAAAGGTGATCCTTTCATTTTTGTATCAAGCAGCTAATTATTCTCTTTAAATCAAGAGAATAGTATTCTCTCTTTGATCTCAAGACAATAGTATTCTCGTTATCTCATTTATTCCTTATGTAGGGGTTTCTAAATCCTTTGGAGTTGTGTTTAACTTAGGCATCAGTAATCCCATACAAATGACTTCATAAAGTTTACTGCAGTCCTGTTTCTGGGCCACATTCTACAGAACTAGTCAATTCAGAAAATATGAAAAAGTTTTCACCTACCTTTCTAAAGAACATTTTTTTTTTTTTTTTAGACAGAATCTCACTCTCTTGCCCAGGCTGGAGTGCAGTGGCATAGTCTCAGTTCACTGCAACCTCCAACTCCTGGGTTCAAGCAATTCTCAAAGTGCTAGGAATACAGGCGTGAGCCACTGTGCCCAGCAAGAACAGATTTTTTTTTTTCTTTTTTGAGACAGAGTCTCGCTCTGTCACCCAGGCTGGAGTACAGTAGTGCAATCTCAGCTCACTGCAACCTCCACCTTCTGGGTTCAAGCAATTCTTCTGCCTCAGCCTCCCGAGTAGCTGTGATTACAAATGCCTGCCACCATGCCTGGCTAATTTAATAGAAATGGGGTTTCACCATGTTGCCCAGGCTGGTCTCAAACTCCTGAGCTCAAGCAATCCACCCACTTTGGCTTCCCAGAGTGCTAGGATTACAGGTGAGAGCCTGTGCGCCCAGCCAAGAACAGATTTTTAATTAGACGATTGACAACTCCATGTCAATTGAATTTTTAGGCAGCTGCTTCAGAAAGACATATTTACATAATAAATATCTTACTATTCTGGCAAGATATACCAACCTTTTACCTTATACAAAAGTATACATGATTAAATTTACATATAATTTTCTTCATATGCAAATAAAGCATTTAATTTTCAAGCGGAATTTTATCTACCTAAACTCTGGTGGTAGTTATAAATTTTGTTTTATCACTTCCGTGCTATGAATTTTTTTCCGTAATGATAAGAGATTTTTGTAATCAGCCACACACTTATTTCTGGTCCCTTTGTGACCAACAGAATGTCACTTTTTTGATAACTGAGGAGTCATAACCTGGGGCCACGGAATAAAGAGGATTGATTGTGCCATCCAGATTGTCTGCCATGACTCTCTGGGAGCCCATATCGCACCTCTTATAATAGTATTAAATAGTAGTCTTGGGCCAGGCACAGTGGCTTATGCCTGTAATCCCAGCACTTTGGGAGGCCAAGGCAGATGGATCCCTTGAGGTCAGTAGTTCGAGATCAGCCTGGGCAACATGGTGAAACCCTGTCTCTACTAAAAATACAAAAATTAGCTGGGTAAGTCCAGGCACGGTGGCTCATGCCTGTAATCCCAACACTTTGGGAGGCCAAGGCAGGCAGATCACAAGGTCGGGAGTTCAAGTCCAGTCTGGCCAACATGGTGAAACCCCCGTCTCTACTAAAAATACAAAAATTGGCTGGGTGTGGTGGGGAGTGCCTGTAGTGCCAGCTACTCGGGAGGTTGAGGCAGGAGAATCACTTGAACCCAGGAGGTGGAGGTTGCAGTGAGTCAAGATTGTGCCATTGTACTCCAGCCTGGGAGACAGAGGGAGACTCCTTCTCAAAAAAAAAAAAAAAAAAAAAAAAAATTAGCTGAGTATGGTGGCATATGCCCGTAGTCCCAGCTACTTGAGAGTCTGAGGCATGAGTATCATTTGAGTCTGGGAGGCAGAGGTTGCAGTGAGCCGAGATCTCACCAGTGCACTCCAGCATAGGCAACAGAGCGAGACTCCATCTCAAAAAAAAAAAAAAACAGTAGTCTCCTGGCCTACCTAGGTCTGCTATGCATTTTGTTCCATCAGAAAATTTTGTTGACATTTGTGTTTCAAATTGGAAAGCCTCTCTTTTCCTTTATACTCTATGTGAGTTTGACTCCTCGCCTTTCTTTGATAATCAGGACTTTTTGGAGTCCAGGTGGCTTTAAATTAACCGATGGCCTTTGTCCAGTTCCTTAACCCTTACCTTGAGAAATCACTACATACATTTTAAAGAATACATTTAGGTATGCTTTAAAGGAGGAATGTACTTAGATATGCTTTAAAGCATAAGCCACAAATGTATCTATCAAGAACAGTATTACAGAACTCCGAACACCAGGAAGTTCTTAAAATAGTGTTTGTCAAAGAGAAACTACCTCTGTGTCACAAAAGGAATGACTGAAGTATGTTGTTTTAAACTGTTCAACAAATATACACACTTCCTTTGTACATGTAGAGAACTGCTTTGTTTACTGGAAACCGCAGTGTCCAAAGCTGTTACTTTGCCTGGTGAATAGGTAGAATATTTAGCCTTTATTTTAAAAATATTTTCATTTAGTAAAGCAGCAGTTGCTGTGTTGGCAGCAGTGTGAATTTCATTTCCTGTCTGTGGTGTAGCCCACTCATCCTGTCACTCAGACATTTTGTTTTAAGTTGTTCCTGTAATGTGAGTGGAACAGTATGACCCCACAGTAGGGTGGCATGTGAACACCACGGATGTAACAAGAGACAAGCCTTGTGTAACAGACCACAAGAGAGCAATGCTTTATTTAAAGATGAAAACAAAACAAAATCAAGGCACCCTCACCCCCAGCCAGCATGCAAATTTTTAAAGTGACATCTGTGGATTCTTTTGTTTTTAGAAGACATGCTTTAGTCTATTTGGCAGATTAACTCAAAAGTTTTATTAGCATTATGTACTTTATTAAATGATAAAATTGAATCAGTATCTGATAGCATTATAGAGGTGATTTAATTTCATTTGTTAATCTATTATCAAACATTTTAAAGTCCATTAATCTGCCACATACATTGAGTTCTATATTGATTATTTTTACATGTGAGACTTGTCCTAATTACAATTTTTGCTACAGTGGCAGGACAGACATACAGTGTGGAAAATACGTGGGGTAAATTCATTCATCCATCACGTATTATTTAAGTGGCTAATAGGTGCCTTACGCTATTTCTAGTGCTGAAGCTACAGTGATGTGCAAAATTAAGCCCTTGCTCTCATGGAGCTTATATTCTACTATAGGAGGGTAACCACAAGTATACACGTGAATAATTACAATTTTAGTTTATGATAAATATTCTGAAGGAAACAGAACAACAGGCTAGAGTATGATTGGAATTGGGGGAAGGAGCAGTGATATTGGAGCTGAGACTTACATAGTGACCAGCCACAAGAAAAGTATTCCAGGAAAAGAACAGAAGGCATAAAGGCCCTCAAACATTCAAGAAAGAGAAAAGGATCGTAGATCATGGTAAACAAAAGGGGAGAAGATGTAAGATCAGAGGAGTAGCTTCCTGTAGGGTGTTACAGGGCCTTGAAGAGCAAGCTAAAAGACTGGTTTTTTTATTTATAAGTACGAAAGGAAACCTTTGAGGAGTTTTAAGCAGGGAAGTGACACTGTATGATCTATATGTTTTTTAAGTCACTCTAGTTGCTGTTTGGTGAGTAGGTAATGGAGGGCAGAAGTGACTGCAGATAGACCTGTTAAGAAGTTTTCTGCTGATACATCGCCTGGGGTTTGTTTCACTGTGGGGGCAAGGTAGAATTGGTGAGGATGTAGAAGAAACAAAATTTGCCACAAATTAAAGCTGAAATATGACGGGAACATAGAGGTTTGTTATAGTATTTCCTCTACTTTTGTATATGTTTGAAATTTTCTGTAATAAAAAGCTTTTTTAAGAAAAACTTTTTAAATAGTGGTCCAAGTAAGGAATGATAGTGCCATGGACCAATGTGGTAGTGGTGATAGGGATAAGTGGGCAGATTCAAGATGTATTTGAAAGTGAAGCTCACAGGATTTGCTAATGGATTAGATACGTATTATAGGAAGGAAAGACACTAAGAATGACTATTAAGTGTTTTGCCTAAACAACTGGGAGAATAAGGCTGGAGAATGAGGCTAGATTGACTTGAGGGTAGGGGAGCTCAAGAATTTAGTTTTGGCAACATGAATTTAGCATGCCAATTAGATTTCCGTGTGGAAATATTGAGTAGACAATGTCATTTATAATCTGTTATAACGTTTAATAGCAGTACTGTACTCACAAGCAATTCGGAATCCTCTATTATGTATTTCTAAACTTGGCCGTTCGTGACTTAAGTTCTGTTCTTTCAGATTCTGCGAGAACCTTGATGGATAACTTGAAAGACTTATTTAGTCTATTGATATGAAATAATTTAGATTTATTTTCTGGTTTATTTTCTGGTTGTTCGTGGATATCCACTCATTTTTGTGTTGGTCATTTTTTTTTTTTTTTTTTTTTTTTTTTGACAGAGTCTCACACTGTCACCAGGCTGGAGTGCAGTGGCGCAGTCTTGGCTCACTACAACCTCCGCCTCCCAGGTTCAGGGGATTCTCCTGCCTCGGCCTCCCAAGTAGCTGAGACTGCAGGTGCATGCCACCACCAGGCTAATTTTTTTGTATTTCTAGTAGAGATGGGGTTTCACCATCTTAGCCAGGATGGTCTCGATCTCCTGATCTTGTGATCCGCCCACCTCAGCCCCCCAAAGTGCTGGGATTACAAGTGTGAGCCACTGTGCCTGGCCTCTTTTTTTTTTTTTTTTTTTTTTTTTTAGAGAGAGGTTTGCTCTGTCGCCCCAGCTGGAGTATAATGGTGCCATCATAACTCACTATAATCTCAAACTCCGAGGTTCAAGTGATCCTCCCACCTCACCCTCCTGAATAGCTAGGACTATAGGTGTTTGATACCACACCCAGCTAATTTTTAAAATATTTTTCTTGAGATAGGGCCTCACTGTGTTGTCCAGTCTGGTCTCAAACTCCAAACCTCAAGCAGTCCTCTTGGCTTGGCCTCCTAAAGCACTGGAATTACAGGCATGAACTACTGTGACCAGACCAGTGATTGTATTTTGAATAGCTACTAACCTCAGCAGTAATTCTCCACCTATATTATCATTGTGTGAATGACAAACCCTAGTGGGTTAGACACACTTCTTGTACATTACTTCTTTTCACTGAGTATGGGGATGCAAGTTGGCAATAGTAAAATTTTGAGCTAACACTTTAGTGTGGTATATATTTTAAACATAAATCTTTTTTGCAAACTTTGCACCTATTATTAGTAGCTAAATATTGTAACATACTTCACATCTGATCAGGACACTATTGAAACATCATTATTGATAACCTTCTACTAATCTACTTATAATAACTAATATTTATTGAGGGCTTTTTACTATGTGCCAGGCACCACTTTAAGAAGCTCTTTTCTCATTGGCTTTTCACAACAACTTTATTTTATTATCCCTGTTTACAGATAAAGAAATTTAGGCCTACTCAGGTAGGAAGAAGTAAAGCCAGGATTCAAACTCAGCCATTCTGGTTCCAGAGCCTCAGCTCTTAACTGCTGCCATGTAATGTATAGAATATCCTAAGTTTTGGCTAGGTGCAGCGGCTCACATCTGTACTCCTATCATTTTGGGAGGCCAAGGAGGGCAGATCATCTGAGGCCAGGAATTTGAGACCATCTTGGCCAATATGGTAAAACCCCGTCTCTATTAAAAATACAAAAATTAGCTGGTCATGGTGGCTCACACCTGTAATCCCAGCTACTCAAGACTCTGAGGCAGGAGAATTACATGAACCCAGGAGGTGGAGGTTGTTGCAGTGAGCCAAGATCATACCACTGCACTCCAGCCTGGATGACAGAATGAGACTCTGTCTCAAAAAAAAAAAAAACAAAAACAGAATATTGGAAGTTTTGTTTCAGAAAACTTGTCTAGAGGCCAGGCACGGTGGCTCATGCCTATAATCCCAACACTTTGGGAGGCCAAGGCAGGCGGATCATTTGAGGTCAGGAGTTCAAGACCAGCTTGACCCACATGGTGAAACCCCATCTGTACTAAAATACAAAAACTAGCCGGGCGTGGTGGCTGGGCTTGTAATCCCAGCTACTGGGGAGGCTGAGGCAGGAGAATCCCTTGAACCCAGGAGGTGGAGGTTGCAGTGAGCCAAGATCACGCCACTGCACTCCAGCCTGGGCGACAGAGCAAGACTCCCTCTCAAAAAAAAAGAAAAGAAAAGAAAAGAAAACTTCTCTAGATTAGACAGGAGCATATGAGTTGTAAGTAACCACAGCCTTTCTTGATTATGTTTTTACACTTCGTTCTGTGAAGTTGGGACTTTGGAATAGGGAAGAGAGAATCCTAAAGTGGTTCTTCATCCTACTCTTTGATTTCCTTTCATCCTACTCTTTGATTTCCTTTCCTAAGTAATTTATTTTCTTTTGACGTTTTCCTTGTAGCATCAGCGAGAGCTTTCTAACTGTCAAAGGTGCTGCCCTTTTTCTACCACGGGGAAATGGCTCATCCACACCAAGAATCAGCCACAGACGGAACAAGCATGCAGGTAATGCTTGCATATACACTATTTCTTTCTTGGTAACCATATCTTATGTTATATTTTAAAAAGCTGACTGCCTCATCCACATCTCTTCAGAAGTTCTTTAATGGTGAAAGAAAGCATTGTACTGTGTTGTAATCACTTTTCTTTTATACTCTCAGACCATTTTTCTAGCACTTAGCAAAAATCCTCATACACACACTAGATGCTTAATAAGTTTTTGTTCGAATAATAATAAGGTACAAAATACGCTAATGAACTTATATGAAACTTCTCATCTCAGTTAATGTTGTTGTTTGTTTGTTTGCTTGCTTGTTTGTTTTGAGACAGAGTCTCACTCTGTCACCAAGGCTGGAGTGCAGTGGCCTGATCCTGGCTCACTGCAACCTCTGCCTCCCAGGTTGAAGTGATTCTCCTGCCTGAGCCTCCTGAATATCTGGGACTACAGGTGTCCGCCACCATGACCAGCTCATTTTTGTATTTTTAGTAAAGACAGGGTTTCACCATGTTGGCCAGGCTGGCCTCGAACTTCTGACCTCAGGTGATCTCCCCGCTTTGGCCTCCCAAAGTGCTGGGATTACAGATGTGAGCCACCATGCCCAGCTAAGTTTTTTTTGTTTTTTTGTTTTTTTGTTTTTTTTTTTTTTGAGATGGAGCCTCACTCTGTCGCCTAGGCTGGAGTGCAGTGGCATAATCTCAGCTCACTGCAACCTCCACCTCCTGCGTTCAAGCAATTCTGCCTCAGCCTCCCAAGTAGCTGGGACTATAGGCATGTACCACTATGCCTAGCTAATTTTTGTATTTTTAGTAGAGATGGGGTTTTACTGTGTTGGCCAGGCTGGTCTCAAACTCCTGGTGTCAAGTGATCCGCCCACTTCAGCTATCCAAAGCACTGGGATTATAGGTGTGAGGCCCTGCGTTCAGCCACAGTTAAGGTTTTGAGTGCTCAGGTTAAAAATGTTCAGGTGGGCCAGGCACAGTGGCTCACAGCTGTAATCCCAGCGCTTTGGGAGGCTGAGACGAGAGAATTGCCTGAGTCCAGAATTTTGAGGGCCTGGGCAAGATGGTGAAATCCCGTCTCTACAAAAAAATAAAAATAAAAAATTAGCCAAGTGTGGCCTGGAGTGGTGGCGTGAGCCTATAATTCCAGCATTTTGGGAGGCCGAGGCAGGCAGATCACCTGAGGTCCAAAGTTTGAAACCAGCCTGGCCAGAATGATGAAACTCCGTCCCTACTAAAAATACAAAAATTAGCTAGGTGTGGTGGCACATGCCTATAATCCCAGCTGCTCAGGAAGCTGAGGCAGGAGAATCACTTGAACCTGGAAGGCAGAGGTTACAGTAAGCCAAGATCGCACCACTGCACTGCAACCTGGGCAACAGAATGAGACTCTGCTTCAAAAAAAAAAATTAGCAAAGTGTGGTGGTGTACATCTGTGGTCCCAGCTACCTGGGAGGCTGAGGTGGGAGAATCTCTTGAGCCCAGAAGGTTGAGGCTGCAGTGAGCCATCTGCCATTTTCACACCTGTGTACTCCAGCCTAGGTAACAGAGTAAGACCCTGTCTCAAAAAAAAATAAAATAAAATAAGAGCCAGGCACAGTAGCTCATGCCTGTAATCCCAGCACCTTGGGAGGCCAAGGTGGGTGGATCACTTAAGGTCAGGCATTCGAGATCAGCTGGGCTAACATGGCAAAACCTCATCTTTACTAAAAATACAAAAGTTAGCCAAGCATGGTGGCGTGTGCTTGTAGCCCCAGCTACTCAGGAGGCTGAGGCAGGAGAATGGCTTGAACCTGAGAGACAGAGTTCTCAGTGAGCTGAGATTATGCCACCGCACTCCAGCCTGAGCAACAGAACAAAACTTCATCTCAAAAAACAAAAAAAGTTTAGGTGTTCTCTTGAATCCTGTTCAAAGCTACTTCAACTAACCAAAACCTAAATTTCTGATTTATTTCTGCTCTCTCATGATGATATAAGGAGGAGAATGATACAGAATATACTAAGATAAACTCATTGTCATTGCTGTGATGAGTTATTATGTCACGTAGTCAAATGCCAGTGTTCTGCTCCTTGAATATATACACTAAAAGACTGAAAATTTAACCCAGAGGACTTCTAGAAACAAAGAATCATCAAATGTTCACCTAGGAATGAGTATAAGACTCTGGTTTTGAAATATCAACTAACAGTAGTATATGCATTGTATTCTTTTATATTGGATTTCTCTAAAATCAGGAACACCTGTGGTGATGAGGTTTGAAAAGAATCATAGAAAATGTGTCCTAGGGAGAGAGATCTCAGGCGTAGGATATCCAGAGTTTAAGGAGATAACCTGATGCTTCTCTTCTACCAGCAGACCTTATTTGTCATTTTGGGGGGAAAAATAATAGCCTGAGGACACTAATCCTGATCTATGGTATACAAAAAGGTGATTGCTTGTTGTCATAAATGTGCCACATTGACAACTTGTGTCCTCCAGGAGTGAAAAAAAATTGCAATTACTACAAAAGGAACAGCTTAAGTGCTTAGATAAGAGGTGAAAGCCAAAAATACTGCATCCCATTGAGCCAGTAGTTGAGTTTAGCTTTAGTCAATATAATCATGGCTATTTTAGTGGCTGCCCTACTACTTGTTTGGGCCTTCATCTAGTTGCAAGTGTGGCAGCTCAGAATTGTAATCCATTTTGTTTGGGCAATATTGTCCTACCAGAACTCTTCAGCCATAGAAAATTTTTTAGAGTAAGGGGGAAAATAACCTCTTTTGGAAATTAGCTTGGATTACACTTTCTAAAACCTTCCTCCTCAGTGCCCAGTACCAGAGGTGAGGTCAGGGAGGACACTTCTCCAAACAACTTGTATGTGTGGAAGAAGTATGCCTGCTAAGCTTTGTATTTCTGTTCTGTGTGGATATTTAGCCCTTACAGTAAAAAGAAGATAAATTATTGGATTAAATCCAACTTGTCTGATTAGGATGTTGGGCAAATTGCTGTATGGCATGTAATAGTTAATGGGGTCAGTGGCTTTTAAAGTTTCTGGCACTGGTTGGCATTTCTTTTTTTGGTCAAACTTCTACACTCAATTGCCACCCAGGTTTCTACTTAACGTTGTTCATTTAGCTTTCCTCATACTAAAAAGAAAAGCAGATTTAACACAAGCTGAATAGACTTGATTTGTGATCCAGACCAGAACAGATGAGGCAGTGCAAGTATAAACTCAGCTTACAAAAGCCAGACTGTCACATAAACTGAACTGCCTTGGCTAATCCCACAGTAACTGAAAGTTGATGGCAGAATTGAGAGCAGATCAAGGGCTTACCATGTCTAATTGTACTTCCTTATGCATGTTTCTTGAACTGGTTAGAATTTTTTAACTGGGCTGCATATAAAATATCCAAGCACTATTTTGCAATCAAAGAAGGGTGTTATGAGTGAATGTCTGCCAGCATTTGAAATGGAAATAATTAAAAGCCTATAAAACCAAATAGAAATCTGAAATTTAGCTCCTAGAAGTGAAGTATATGGTGGGAAAATGTAGGAAAGGGATCTCAGTGGTATATCGGTATATTGCCTTCTCTTAGACTCTGTGAAAAACAGTTTCCTAGTAGGAAATGGTATGCAGTTTGCTCAGAGCAGTACTTTTTGCAGCTAACAAACCTGAGCTTCCAACTCACATAAGAAGCCTTACTTGAGTAGGACTCCTGACTTTTTTGTCTGAGCTTCAAATAAGCCAGCTGAATCTTTGGGCCAGTAGTGTTTGGAGTGGGGACTTTGAGCTACTATTTAGGGTTCTCCTCTAGAAGTTCTCCATCCTAAAAATCCTTTCCTGTGGTTACTTCTACTGGTAGGACAGAAGGAAACTTAGTTTTAAAGAAGCTTAGGCCTGGCACAGTGGTTCGCCTCTGTAATCCCAGCACTTTGGGAGGCCGAGGTGGGCAGATCGCTTGAGCTCAGTAGTTCGGGACCAGCATGGGCAACATGGTGAAACCTCTTCTCTACAAAAAATACAAAAAATTAGCCAGGCGTTGTGGCACACACCTGTAGTTCCAGCAACCCTGGAGGCTGAGGTGGTAGGAGGATTGCTTGAGCCCAGGAGGCCACAGCTGTAGTGAGCCGTGATAGTGCCACTGTACTCCAGTCTGAATGGCAGACCCTATCTCAGGAGAAAACAAAACAAAACAAAACAAAAAGTAGCCTCAGCTGCTTAACTCAGTTGCAACTTGTAACTCTGGTAGCTTTTCATTGTTTATACACAACACTTTGTCTCCTCATACTTGTTCTTTTATTTTTTGTTTAACAGCTTTATTGAGATATAATCCACATGCCATATAATTCACCCAGTTTACTCATTTAAAGTGTACATTCACTGGTTTTTAGAATAGTCACAGAGTTGAACAATCATCACCACAATCTAATTTTAGAACGTTTTCATCACCCTAAAAATAAACCCGATATCCATTAGCAGGCACTCCCTATTTCCCTCACTCTCTCTCCCAGCCCTAAGCAGCTACTAATCTACTTTCTGTCTCTATAGATTTGCCTATTCTTGATGTTCTGTAAATGGATTTTTGAGACAGGCTCCTTTTACTTGGCATGTTTTCAAAGGTCATTCATGGTATAGTATGTATCAGTATATCATTCCTTTTTTTTTTTTTTTGAGACAGAGTCTCGCTCTGTCACCCAGGCTGGAGGGCAGTGGCATAATCTTGGCTCACTGAAACTTCCATCTCCTGGGTTCAAGTGATTCTCTTGCCTCAGCCTCTGAAGTAGCTGGGACTACAGGTATGTGCTACCATGCCTAGCTAATTTTTGTATTTTTAGCAGAGATAGGGTTTCACCATATTAGCCAGGATGGTCTTGATCTCCTGACCTTGTGATCCACCCACCTCGGCCTCCCAAAGCATTGGAATTACAGGCATGAGCCACTGCACCTGGCCCATCATTCCTTTTTATGGCCAAATAATATATTTTGTGGATAATATCAGATTTTATTTATCCATTTATCAATTGATAGACATTTGCATTGTTTCCACTTTTTTGGCTATAATGAATAGTGCTGTATATACATGTGTGTACAACTTTTCTGGGTAGACGTATGTTTTCATTTCTCTTGGGTTTATGCATCTGAGACAGATTGTGTCCCTGGGCTTGAAATGTTATAGAATGGATCTGGCCAAACATAATGACTCTCCATTTTATTTTTGAAAATTGAAAGATTCTGCAATAATGAAATTAATTGGTCAGAAACCAGCAGTGAAAACCATCCTTTTTGGTTTGGGGTCGGGGGTTGTTTGGCTTTTGTTTGTTTATTTATTTTTAAATATAAGGTTTCGCTCTGTCACCAGGCTGGAGTGCAGTGGCATGATCATAGATCCCTTATGTAGCATATTTAATATATACTCTCATAATATCAGTCACTAATGTGAAAATCATTTTAAACTGTTGACCCTATTCTAGGGAGAATCCAAAAGTCTTCTTAGGTCAAATGCAACCAAAGAATATAATTAGAGAAATAGGAATGACAAAATGGTTAGCTTTTTAAAAGTTACAGATGATTCCTCTAATACTATACTACTACACCCATTTTCAAAGTGCCCTCATTGCTACCTTCAGTGGGCCTGAAAACACAGCCAGTGAGTGCTGCCTCTGCCTAGCAGATCTCACCAACAGGTCTCTCATTAACATCCACGATAATACAAAACTGAGACTGGTCTCAAGTGTACCTTTCACAGGACGGACATAAATTTTAATGTAGTATAGAGTAAAAGCAAATGTATTAATGTTTCACAATTGCTTATTGAAAAGAGGGAGATACTATCTCTAGTGAGTAAGAGATAGTATCTAGCAGTCTCTCTTTCCTTTTTAAGTCAATAATCATGTAATTTCTATGTCTAATTAGAGTCATTTAATGAATCAGAACTTTCTTTTACAAGTCACTATGGTAGAAGGAATCCTCTCTGTCAACATTAGAATGGAGAATAATTATCCTTTGATTGTAAATTTCACCAGGCGATCTCCAACAGCATCTCCAAGCAATGTTCATCCTACTACGCCCAGAAGACAACATCAGGCTGGTAAGTTAGTGGTGTCATTATAATTTTCTTCCTCAAAAGACTGTCTAAGATAGCCAACATTAAACAGTCATTTTTACATCCCAGTACAGTGCTGGGAACTATGTGAAAAAAGAATAATGGCATTTCCCCATCATCGAGGTGCAATTGGGGGTATCATCTAATGTGGAGTATTGTGAAATAATTTAATGTTTTAAGACTGTTGGTAAGCACCAGTTTGTAAATTATTAACTATAATAACAGTTGAAGTTCAGAAAATGGAGAAAGAACCTGGGGATTTGACCTAGATGTGGAAGGTTTATGTAGTCAGTGGAGCCTGAGCTGACTCTTGAAAGATGATGAGATTTGGCTTGGTAGAAAGAAATTATTCTAGGTAAGGACTCAACAAGCAAAAACACACATAAGAAAGGATAAGGAGGGAGTGAAATGGCCAAGGATTGATACTGGCTTCAGACTTGGGAGACGCGGACTTAGGTCCTTACTAATTATATGATACTGGACAAGTTACTTTACCCTGTCTGTGTCCATTTCCTCATCTCCTGACTACCTGTCACATTGAGAGGATCAACTGGACGTGAAAACATACTGAATAGTGCAAAGTGCTGTCTAAGTATGGGGATTATTATTATTATTGGGAAGATAGAGACTGGAAAACAAGGCAGGCAAATATGGATTTAGTGCTGTAAACTGGAGGTCTCAGACTGGCAGTGTATAGGCCAGACATTTAGTTTGGATCACAATGTTTTTTTAAAAAAAAAGGAAGCCAGAATTTTAAAGTTAGGTGAGGTCTGGCATGGGTTCTTAATTTACCATAATCTTCACATTTCCTATTGCATTCTTAAGTCAGTGTCACCATTTGTCATCATTCCTGCATTGTTGTAGTAGTACCTCCAATAAATCTGGGAAAACAAAACTGAGATGAGCATGTTTATTTGTGGAAATTGGAAAGTATTTCTACCTATATAAAATTCACGTGGCTTACTTCCCTTATTTATATTTCCCATCTGACCCTCTCAGTGGTGTCCAATCATCTGGCTTCCCTGGACCATATTGGAAGAAGAATTGTCTTGGGCCACACATAAAATACACTAACACTAACGATAGTTGATTGGCTTAAAGAAAAAAAAATCACAATATCTTATAATGTTTTCAAAAGTTTATGAATTTGCGTTGGGCCACATTGATAGCCATCCTGGGCTCCATGTGACCCATGGGCCATGGGTTGGACAAGCTTGCTGCTTGCTTTCTTACTCACTAGAGATAGTATCTCCCTCTTTTCAATAAGCAATTGTGAAACATTACGGGTTTTTGAGCCAAGGAAAGCCATGGGACAGCTATAGTAGTTAAGGAAGATTCCTCAGAAGCTAATGCAGATTAGAGATGAGAAAAAGGTCATTTTAAATCAGGGAGGCCTGTTGGGTAGTTATGGTAGTAATCCAGGTATGTGGTAATGAGTCCTTTGGTTAGACTATATAAAAATTTAAGGAATCCTTTCATAGTTATTTTATTCTTAATTTTAATTTTTTAAATGTTTTATATCCTAACCAAAAGTAACATTATACATTTATATAAATCTTATCTGTATTTCTTTCTATATTTCATTCTTTAATAATGATTTAAGGCTGGGCACGGTGGCTCACCCTTGTAATCCCAACACTTTGGGAGGCTGAGAGATAGCCCATATCGCACCTATTATAATAGTATTAAATAGTAGTCTTGGGCCAGGCACAGTGGCTCATGCCTATAATCCCAGCACTTTGGGAGGCCAAGGCAGACGGATCCCTTGAGGTCAGGACTTCGAGACCAGCCTGGCCAACATGGTGAAACCCTGTCTCTACTAAAAAAACAAAAATGGGGCTGGGTGAAATGGCTCACGCCTGTAATCCCAGCACTTTGGGAGGCTGAGGCAGGCAGATCATCTAAGGTCAGGAGTTTGAGACCAGCCTGGCCAACATGGCGAAACTACCGCTCTACTAAAAATACAAAAATTAGCTGGGTGTGGTGACACGTGCCTGTAATCCCAGCTACTCAGGAGAATGAGGCAGGAGAATCACTTGAACCCAGGAGGTGGAGGTTGCAGTGAGCCAAGATCACGCCATTGCACTACAGCCTGGGTGACAGGGTGAAACTCCACTTCGAAACAAAACAAAAATTAACTAGGCATGTTGGCACACACCCTGTAGTCCCAGCTACTCGTGAGACTGAGGCAGCAGATTGCTTAAACCTGAGAGGCTAAGGTTGCAGTGAGCCGAGATCATACCATTACACTCCAACCTGGGTGACAGAGCGAGACTATGTCTCAAAAAATAATAATAATAACATTGTTATTATTTAAAAGGGAACAAAGTGATGCAATTCTTATAGTATTAATAATCTGGAGTGGCTGGGGTGTGGTGGCTCATGCTCATAATCCCAGCACTTTGGGAGGCCAAGGCAGGAGGATCACTTGAGCCCAGGAGTTCAAGACCAGCCTGGGCAACATGACAAAACCCTGTCTCTACAAAAAGTAGAAAATTAGCTGGGCATAGTTGCACGCCCCAACAGTTCCAGCTACTTGGGGAGGCTGAGGTGGGAGTATTGCCTGAGCCTGGCAGCTTAAGGCTGTAGTGAGCTATGATCATGCCACTGCACTCAGTCTGGGCAACAGTACAAGACCATGTCTACCATCATCATCATCATCATCATCTAAAGCAATGATTCCCAAACTTTAAAGTATATCAAAATCACCTGGAGAGCTTTGTTAAATCACCAATTACTAGACTCCACACACAGAGATTGGTTAGTAAAGGGGAAGCAGAGATAATTTTGGGTTTTTTGTTTTTGTTTTGTTTTTTGAGACAGTCTCACTTTGTCACCAGGCTGGAGTGCAGTGGCGAGATCTCACCTCTCTGCAAACTTCGCCTCCCAGGTTCAAGCAGTTCTCCTGCCTTAGCCTCCCGCGTAGCTGGGATTACAGACGTGCACCACCATGCCCAGCTAATTTTTTGTGTGTATTTTTAGTAGAGACGGGGTTTCACCATGCTGGCAGGATAGTCTTGATCTCCTGACCTTGTGATCTGCTCGCCTTGGCCTCCCAAAGTGCTGGGATTACAGGCATGTGCCACCATGCCCGGATGATAATTTGTACTTTTAAGCCAGTTTTGAAACACACTGATGCTGCTGATCCAGGAATCGCACTTGGAGTACATCTCTTCTAAAACCCATAACAACAGTCACTTGCACATACTGGGTGCCCAGTAAATATTTGCTGATAGCTTTCAACATTTGTTTGGTAAAGCTAAAGCTTTAAAGAGATCAAATATCACTTTATCGTTTTCTCATTGATAACCTTCTGGAGTTTGGTTTGAACCTCTAAATATTAAAATAATTTTAACTACATAGAGACTTAGAATAACATGAAGGAAGTAGTTACAAAGGCAGATCTGGCAATTAAATATTTTCTTACTAAAATATGCATCTTCAGCTGCTTTACATTTATAAAATATAAATTCAGAAAATGTAACTAATGCCTCTGAATTCAAAGTTCAAATGGCAAGCCATTTTACAGTTGTTTTGAATGGTTACAAACACATAGTCATTATGTTTCAGATTATTGAGTGAGTCATCTCCAAGAAAATGAGTCAATGCATTGTATGACTTTGGACAAATTAGCACTTTTCTAACTGAAAGGAGCATTTGTAGACTCAAAGCAAAGGCTTTTGTTTTGAGTTAAATTTGGAATGCTAAAACTCTTAAGATTTGTGCATAAGGTTAAAAGAAAAGTTTGATAGTCAACTGAAAGTCTTGCTTTTTTTCTTTTTGAGACAGAGACTTGTTCTGTCACCCAAGCTGGAGTTTAGTGGCGTGATCTCGGCTCACTGCAACCTCCACCTCCTGGGTTCAAGTGATTCTCCTGTCTTAGCCTCTTGAGTAGCTGGAATTACAGGCGTTTGGCACCATGCCCAGCTAATTTTTTGTCTTTTTAGTAGAGACAGTTTCACCATGTTGGCCAGGCTGGTCTTGAACTCCTGACCTCAGGTGGTCTGCCCACCTCAGCCTCCCAAAGTGTTGGGAGTACAGGAATAAGCCACTGTGCCTCGTCAAAAGTCTTGTCTTTATTATTATTATTATTATTATTATTATTATTATTATTATTTGAGATGGAGTCTCACTCTGTTGCCTGACTGGAGTGCAGTGGCACGATCTAAGCTCACTGCAACCTCCGTGTCCCAGGATCAAGCAATTCTCCTGCCTCAGCCTCCCAAGTAGCTGGGATTACAGATGCGTGCCATGCCCAGCTAATTTTTGTATTTTTTTTAGTAGAGACAGGGTTTCACTTATGTTGGCCAGGATGGTTTCGATCTCTTGACCTTGTGATCCACCCACCTCGGCTTCCCAAAGTGCTGGAATTACAGGGGTGAGCCACTGTGTCTAGCTGCCTTTGTTTTTTAAATAACCCAAAGAAACCACACATTTTACTTTAGCATTGAAAATAGGACGAAGGCAATCTTTTCCTCCAGGGAAGCTCTGTGTTCCAAATACATTAATCAAGCATTAACTTTAGTACATAGTAAAATAAAGGAAGTGGTTTTATAGTACTCTTGCACATTACCAAAGATCAACCATTTAATTAAAATAATAAACTGGGAAATTAAGAATTTTCAGTACATTTGAAGTAACTTCAGTTGATATTCTTATCTGAAGCTGAAGTGCTGATAAGGTACAAAGAGGTCTTTTTTGAGTACTTTGCAGGAGAATTTAAGAAAATGAGGAGTTTTATGATTTTGGTTTTCATCATATGTTGCTTTCTAAAGTGGAAATTGGTTTATTTTTTTCTAACTATCAATATATTATGTGGGGTTTTTTCCTCCCACACAATGCAAAAAGGTATAAATAAAAAAGTAAAAATCACTCTGTATTCTACACTCTGAGAAAATTATTCTTAGCTATTCGGATAAGTATCCTTCCACTTTTTTAAAAAAATATGTATATATAAGAAAGGTGGGTGTGTGTGTGTGTGTGTTTGTGTAAAGAGTAAGAGGAAGAGCATTGTTTTGTTTTACAAAAATGTGATAAAAATAGAAATACCTTTTGGTAACCTACTTTCTTCATAGTTTATCATGGATATCTTTCCATCTCAAATAAATCATGGTTTTTAATGGCTACACAGAATATAATTCATATTTTTTTAGTAGAGACAGACCGGTTCAAAAAAAAAATCCAGACTTCCTCAAGCTCTAATCTTTTTCTTTTGAAGACAGTGTTCTTTAGTTTATTAGTGTCACAAGTGAAGCGTATTTTAATTTTGGCTGTTGATTTTTCTTCATTCTTTTGACTAGAATTTAATATTTACATACTTTTGGAACCTTTCTCTCTGATGGATTGGGTGAACTGCCTGTCTTAGACATTGGGTTTTTATAATGTAGTTCACTGGGGGTAATTAATTTCTTTTCACCAAGAGTCTTACATCATGCACACAGAGCATGATGTAAGACTCTTGGTGAAAAGAAATTAAAGGTAAAGGTACAATGTAAGCTTTAATAAGAGTATTTCCTGATGTTAGATGATGCTGAAGAGAGAAGCTTTTTTTTTTTTTTTTTTTTTTTGAGACAGAGTCTTGCTCTGTCGCCAGGCTGGAGTGCAGTGGCGCAGTCTCGGCTCACTGCAACCTCCACGTGCAGGTTCAAGCAATTCTCCTGCCTCAGCCTCCCAAGTAGCTGGGACTACAGGCGTCCACCAACACACCCGGCTAATTTTTGTATTTTTAGTAGAGACGGGGTTTCACCACGTTGGCCAGGATGGTCTCAATCTCTTGACCTCGTGATCCCCCCTCCCCGACCTGTGCTGGGACAGGCGTGAGCCACCGCGCCCGGCCTGCTTTTTTTGAGATGGAGTCTCGCATTGTCACCCAGGCTGCAGTGCAGTGGCACAATCTCGGCTCACTGCAGCCTCTACCTCCCAGGTTCAAACGATTCTCGTGACTCAGCCTGCTGAGTAGCTGGGATTACAGGCACACGCAACCATGCCCAGCTAATTTTTGTATTTTTAGTAGAGACTGGGTTTCACCATGTTGGCCAGGCTGGTCTCAAATCCCTGACCTCAAGTGATTCGCCTACCTCGGCCTTCCAAAGTGCTGGGATTATGGGCATGAGCCACCAAGCTGGGACAAGAGAAGCTCTTTTATCAGGTGGTATTTGTAAACTGCTTGTAATCAGGTTAAGCATTTAAATTAGATGCTGAGTATTATTCTTTAATAGATGAGCTTTGAAAACAGGTTGAGTTCTTTAGGAATGAAGCAGAGGCAGGCAGGGCTACTTCAGTCCTAAGATTGCTGGATCCAATTCACCTGAAACTTGTAATAGGCTTCCACATTTAAGTAGTAAATGTAGTTTCTTGGAAATATAAACTTAGTTACTATTGCTGCCAAGTTTTAAAATCCATTATATTGTTTTGTTTAGACAATTGAAATGGACTTCAGTAGCGTCCTTTTCAAGGAGAACTTTAGTTGATTAATCAAATGCATCTCAATTATTCTTATTCCAGTCATTGATTTCAGTCTAAGTTCTGGAGACTGAAGAAACATTGGAAATGGCATCATTTTCAAAATTAGGGTATTATGTACAAACCTTCCATTTTAAATTATATTTCTTTGATTATGTTAAGAAAGTAGATTGTTAGATTTTGTTTACTCTTAACCTCCAGCAGAGGAATATGAAATAAACCTCAAACCAGGATGAGTGTTAGACTTTCCTTATGCCTGTGACACATAGATTTGTAATTCCTTTGTAGCAGGAGCGGCCGCGGGAAAGGATCTCTCGGGCACCGAATACAGGAGGAAGGAATTTATTTCAGCTGGGGGCTTGGTGGCATAGGTGCCTAACAGCCAAGCTCCTCTAACAAAGGGAGGTTCAGCCTTTATATAGGCTTATACTTTAGATGTTACACCTGGAAGAATCTTAGGTTCGTAGTTTTATGACTCACATGTGAAAAGGTCTCTGTTTACAGTTTCAGGAATTACATTTGAAAGGGCTCCAGTTTACAGTTTTAGGACTCACATGTGAAAAGTTCTCTGTTTACAGTTTCAGGAATCACATATGAAAGAGTTCCGGTTTACAGTTTTAGGACTCACATGTGAAAAGTTCTCTGGTTTGATCTTGTTTTAAGTAAATATAGTACCTTCTGGAGAGTTTCCCCAAGGCCTAGCCTGTTGTTTTCAGGAAGGGAATTCAGGAGGCGCCAACTGGCCTGCTCTCTCTTCTATTGAGATGCACAATGGATGACGGGCGGGGGAGGGAATCCCAAATGCCTGGGTCTCCCTTCTCACCTTAACCTAGGATCTTGAAGCTTAAAAGGAACTTTTTTTTTTTTTTTTTTTTTTTTTTTTGAGCTAGCTGAGATTTTATTTTGGACCAAAAAAAAAAAAAAAAAAAGCCAATTGAATTGTTTTGCAGCTGGAGGCATGGGCAAGGGGGGTCCCCAGGCAGTAAACTCCCCGCGGGTGGGCTGAGGGCTAGGGCTGAGCGTCGGATGGGTCTCCCATTCCCTGTGCTCCCCTGTACAGCAACCTCCCTCCCGGGCTCTGGGGCAGCCTCAGGAGGGGCAGGCTGGGAGGGGCTGTTGCAGGAACTTTTTTTTTTTGAGAATTTCATTCACTCGCTCTGCCACCCAGGCTGGAGTGCAGTGGTGAGATCTCGGCCTACTGCAACCTCCTCCTCCTCGATTCCAACAATTCTCCTGCTTCACCCTCCTAAGTAGCTAGGATTATAGACGTGTGCCACCATGCCCAGCTAATTTGGTTTTGTTTGTTTGTTTTTGTATTTTTAGTAGAGAGAGGATTTCACTATGTTAGCCAGACTGGTCTGGAACTCCTGACCACAAGTGATCCGCCCATCTTAGCCTCCCAAAGTTCTGGGATTACAGGCATGAGCCACTGTGCCCAGCCTAAAAGGAACTTTAAAGTCTTGGGTTTATCCCCTCACATTTCAGAATTTTTTCTTTAAAGATTTTAGCTCTTCTTCTAATTAGGATATAGGTGTTGAATTAATGCTGTAGGTACTATCTAAAGGTCTGTAATCAAATCCCAGTAATTCTTAAGTACTATTCTTCCATCTAAGAAGCTTAAAATTGACCAGCCTGGACAACATGGTGAAACCCTGTGTCTACCAAAAATACAAAAATTTAGCCAGACATAGTGGCGGGCACTTGTGGTCCGAGCTCTTTGGAAGGCTGAGGTGGGAGGATTGCTTGACCCCAGGAGGCAGAGGTTGCAGATCACCCCACTGCATTCCAGCCTAGGTAACAGAATAAAACACAAAAACAAAAAAGAAGCTTAAAATTGAATGGATCTGAGATATGCATGTTATTCAAGCTTAAGTCAGTGTGAAATGGCTGGGGCCCTTCTCATTAGGTTTGGGATCTTCTGTTACAGTTTGAGTAAGCAAGGGAGAGCCAAACATTTGAAATGCTTTTGATATGGTAAAATAAACTTTTTAAAAAGAGACAACTCGCTGAGCACAGTGGCTCACACCTGTAATCCCAACACTTCGGGAGGCTAAGGCTGGTGGACCACAAGGTCAGGAGTTCAAGACCAGCATGGCCAAGATGGTGAAACCCCATCTCTACTAAAATTACAAAAATTAGTCAAGTGCAGTGGCAGGTACTTGTAATCCCAGCTACTTGGGAGGCTGAGGCAGAATCGCTTGAACCCGGGGTCCAGAGGTTGCAGTGAGCTGAGATCACACCACTGCACTCCAGCCTGGGCAACAGAGTGAGACTCTGCCAAAAAAAAAAAAAAAAAAGAGACAACTAATGTTTGCAATGAATATCACTTAAAAAGAAACTCTTGCAGCTCACTTTTAACTCGGTCTGATAGCTTGCATTATAGGTAATATGAAAGTTTTATTTTTCTTTTTATCAGCTTTGACTTTGCTAATCGGTTGCCACTGGTTGGTGTAGGAGCTGTAGATAAATTGTAAGAAACACAGTTCACTTGTTCTCAGGCCATTTGTATTTGAGCCTTGCCAGAAATTCTTGGAGCCTTAACAGAGAATAAAAGATCCTCTAACACATTCAGGAAACTTGGGCCAAGGGAGGCCCAAGTATAAATATGTAATAATATGTGAGATCTTGTTTATAAGAAATTCTAGTTTACCTGCACCAGGTTTTCTGGTTAATTAACATGTTGCATAGTGTTTCTACAAGCAGACAAGGAGTCAGTACTGGCTTCCAGTCCACCACATATACATTTACTATTTATCCATTGTTCTATGTGTATAATGTCCCACCCTTGATCACAGCCTTCTAGACCTTAGTTCATTTAAATGTTAGTTCTTCTTAATTTTCTCATAAGTGAATTTGGTTTTAAATGCTCAGTTACTTCATGGAACATGAAGTCAGAAGTACTCTGTCCTATGCATTTGGCATCAGAATGGTAAACATTACATTCTTGTTATATCCATTCCTATTAGAAACAAGATTTAATGTAGCCACTTCTGCTGTTTGTGCTTCTCTAGCTTTTCCTAGGAGTATCAGAGTAGAAACAAAAATATAGCCACCTCTACCTTGCTAAATGGGTCATTTGAGCCGTGCAGCTATCTCTCTTTTTCTCTTGGCCTGGTCATTTTGGAATAGTTACAGAGTTAAGGGGAAGAAGACTCTAAGAACAGCAGCACTGAAAAAAAAAATTCCAAGCAGAAATTTCTGACAAATAGGAGCCAGTTAATGGATTAGAATTCTGTTTTTCTAAGGAATAGGGGTTATTTTATACAGAAGAATTTGCCTCTAGATCACATTTTCCTGGTTTCAAAGAGCTGTCATTTTGCTGGGTGCAGTGACTCACACCTGTAATCCCAGCACTGGTAGGCCAAGGTGGGCAGATCAACTGAGGTCAGGAGTTCAAAACCAGCCTGGTTGCTTGGCCAACATAGTGAAACCCCATCCCTACTAAAAATACAAAAATTATCCAGACGTGTACCTGTAATCCCAGTTACTCAGGAGGCTGAGGCAGGAGAATCACCTGAACCCAGGAAATGGAGGTTGCACTGAGCCAAGGTCACACCATTTCACTCCAGCCTGGGTGACAGAGTGAGACCCTGTCTCAAAAAAAATAAAAAAAGTTCAGGCACCGTGGCTCATGCCTGTAATCCTAGGACCTTGGGAGGCCGAGGCAGGTGGGTTGCCTGAGCTGAGGAGTTTGAGACCAGCCTGGGCAACATGGTGAAACACTGTCTTTACTACAATACAAAAAAAAAAAATTAGCCAGATGTGGCAGCATGCACCTGTAGTCCCAGCTACTTGGGAGGCTAAGGCAGGAAAATTGCTTGAACCCAGGAGGCAGAGGTTGCACGACAGAGCAAGACTCCATCTCTTTAAAAAAAAAAAAAAAAATTTGTCATTTAAAAACTATTATTAACAAATGAAAGAAGAGTAGACTAGACTGTATACTCAAGGAGGGTATAAATCATGTCTCTGTCTTCCACCACTGAATCCTCAGTACTTGGCATTATTATTTATATAATATATGTGTAATAAATATTTGAATGTTTCACCTGAAGTTGTTTTATTTTTAAGGCTTATAAGGTATCTTTTTAAACTTATTAAGGAAATTTCCAAACATATCAAAGTAGAAAATACATCCTCATAAACTCATTACTTAGCTTTTTTTTTTTTTTTTTTTTTTTTTGAGCCAGAGTTTCGCTCTGTCATCCAGGCTGAAACGCAGTGGCACAATGTCAGCTCACTGTAACCTCTGCCTCCTGGGTTCTAGTGATTGTCCTGCCTCAGCTTCCTGAGTAGCTGGGATTACAGGCATGTGCCACCACGCCCAACTAATTTTTTTTGTATTTTTAGTAGAGACAGTGTTTCACAATGTTGACAGGCTGGTCTCGAACTCCTGATCTCAGGTGATCCGCCTACCTTAGCCTCCCAAAATGCTGGGATTACAGGCGTGAGCCACCTGCGCCTGGCTGTTACTCAGCTTTAATAACCATCAACCTTTTGCCTGACTTCTTTAATCTATCCCCTCTCCTTTTTAAATGCTTTTGTTGGAACATTTTAAAGTAAAACTCAGAAACCATGTTATTTTACTCCAGGTACTTAAGAAAAAGGCACAGTAACCACAATGTCATTATTACAGTAAAACTCAGAAACCATGTTATTTTTCTCCAGGTACTTAAGAAAAAGGCACAGTAACCACAATGTCATTATTACACTAACAGTAAATCCTGAATTTCATCTAAGATCCTGTCCATCTTCAAATTTTCTGAGTGTTCTTTTAAAATTTAATTAACCAATAAATTAAAACTTTTGACAAAAAATGAGAAGTTTCTGAAAATAAAATCTCCTTTAGTTATTGAAACAAAAAATCTTGTGGTGTATTAACGTGCAGGAATTCAGTATAGCAAAGTCAATACTCCCCTTAGATGATGCTAATAGTTTATTTCATATTATAATTGTTTGTGGGAATTGCATCTCTGAGACCAATACATTCATATACCTCACACTTCCCTCTTCAGTCTTTGGTACACACTGTGGTGATTATTATAAATTACACTAATAGCAAACATCTTATTCAGCATTTACTGTGTGCCAAGCACTGTGCTTTAAGTGTATTATTTTATAAGATTCTTAAAACAACCTGACAGATCGGTATTATTATACCTACCGCCAATTAATTTAATAACTTAACAAAGGTTTTATAGCTAGTGTACAAGCTGAGATTTAAATTTATGTCTCCTAACCTCTGGCTCTCCTGCCTTCCTGAGTATGCTTTAAGACGCTGATGCAAAAGGGTTGAAATTATCTGAAATTAATATTCTAAATTTCATAATTTTTCTGTTGTCTGCTAACTTCCAGGCTGTAAGACTGGAAAGTACTTACCAGAATCGAACACGCTATATGGTAGTGGTTTCAACTAATGGTAGACAAGACACTGAAGAAAGCATCGTCCTAGGAATGGATTTCTCCTCTAATGACAGGTATGGTGGTACCATTTCAAAATGTGAAAACTGCTTTTTAAGTAACCTGTTCCAGTTGCCTTTTTATTTTTTTGAGATGGAGTGTCACTCTGTTGCATAGGCTGGAGTGCAGTGGCACAATCTCATCTCACTGCAACCTCCACCTCCCGGGTTCAAGTGACTTTCCTGCTTCAGCCTCTGGAGTAGCTGGGATTACAAGTATGCGCCATTATGCCTGGCTAATTTTCGTATTTTTAGTAGAGATGGGGTTTTGCCATGTTGACCAGTTTCAAACTCCTTACCTCAAGTGATCTGCCTGCCTCAGCCTCCCAAAGTGCTGGGATTACAGGCGTGAGCCACCATGCCCAGCCCCAGTTGCCTTTTATCACAAAAATGTCTTGTGCAGTTCTGCTGTTAAAGTTCAAGACATAAAACTAGAGAACATAAGTATCTTAGCCACAGTCTTGAGAGACAAGAATGTTTAGTGAATGTCTTTGGTTGTGCGTTTACCATTATTCCATACCTTCATCTCATCTTTAGGTAGTCATGATATAAAGCAAGTGGTTTCAAAGTTACATTTCCAGGGAAAAAAAGCTGCTTTTTCTTGGCAGTCTGCTCTATGTTTGTTTTCTTTTTTATTTCTTTTTCTTTTTCCTTTTTTTTTGATACAATGTCTCACTCTATTGCCCAGGCTGAAGTGCAGTGATGCCGTCACTGCTCACTACAGCCTCAAATTCCTCCTAGGTTCTAGGGATCCATGCCTCCTAACCTAAGTAGCTAGAAATACAGGCATGCACCACCATGCCCAGCTGTCTGATCTCCTTTTGTTTTTCTTCTAATTTTTCTAGAGATGAGATTTCCTTATGTTGGCCAGGCTGGTGTTGAATTCCTGGACTTCAGCAATCCTCCTGCTCTGGCTTCCCAAAGTGCTAGGTTTACAGGCAAGAGCCTTGCACCTGGTCTACTCTGCTGTAATCAGTAATGATTCACTTTGGTGATTCTAGGGCACCAGTGGTCCCAGATTCAAAGAGATCCCACTTAAACCACAATCTGTTTTATTTTTCCGTGTCTTTAAACCTTACTTTTACCAAATGTTATGCCTCCTTTTTTCTTCTATTGAGTTAAAAAGGATGGTGGGGGCAGGGGTGATGGTACAGGATGGCTCCTTAAACTCAAAGCAGAACTTTTTGTTATTATGTACCTTTGACTTTAGCTGTACTTTACATTCTATGATTAAAGATAATACACAACACCTAGTTTTTTAGGTTTCTTGTCCTTAAGGTTTCTTGCTTTCCTTTTATATTTTCCCCACTTTTTCTGGAGAAACGTTTGGAAGACTGTGGAATGTGGCTGCTAAGCAGATCTTTACACTCTGGATAATAAGCCTCAGGAAATCCTGCCAGATGTCTCAAAGCATTGACTTCCTGGTTCAGGACAAGAATGGAACTATGGAGTAACTAGGGGTGTGACCCAGGCCTAGGGGAATTTAGTCACAAAGAGAGGAGAGGACCCGGGGAATGATTGTAATTGTCCTGATGTTGAGGGATAAAAATCACATTGTCACTAGAAAGTTTCCCGAACCAGTGTTTACCTTATTCCTATATAGAAGTCAACCTGAAAATGACTTGGGGGTTCACAGGGATCACAAATCCAAAGTTATTAGCTTGTATACCACTTACAGCATTTAATTGTAGGCTCTGAATTAACACAGGCTTATAAACCACATTTAGGAAGCTTTCTCCTGCATAGTTTTAACTTCTGATGTTACCTAAGCATCAGAGCTTTCAGTATTTTCCTATAACAGCACCTACCTTGTTTACATTCATTAGGATTTTAGGACCTTTAATTTAGTTTTTTAATCTCTCTAGATCTGTATTGTCCAGTATAGTTGCCACTAATCATATGTGCCCCTTCCTTCCTTCGTTCGTTCCTTCCTTCCTTCCTTCCTCTTCTATTCTTTTTTTTCCTTCTTTTCTTTTTTTTTTCCTTTTTGTCGAGAACAGGGTCTCTGTGTTGCCCAGGCTGATCTCAACTCCTGGGTTCCTGCCTCTGCCTTCCTGAGTGCTGGGATTATAGGCATGAGCCACTGCACACAGCATGCATGTGTCTTTTTAAATAGATTAAAATTAAATGAAATTTCCATTCCTCAATTCTGACTAGTCACATTTCAAGTATTCAGTAACCTTATGTGCTAGTGGCTATCGTATTAGACAGTACATGTACAGAACATTTTCCATTCTTGCCAAAAGTTCAGTTGGACAGCACTGTCTAGCTCCTATTTCCTTTGTTCAGTTCTCCCTGACCCCCTCCCTTGAAAACCTATAGAACAGGAACAGGAACCTCATGAAGCTTCAGTTGAGTCCTCCCCTAAAGACAGAAGACAATAACTGCAGAGTCTCTTGACCCAGAATATGAGCAAGCACATGTCTAATCTTATGTCTTTCACTTTGTCCTGAACTTTACCAGAAAAAATGCATTTTAATATAGGTACCCAGTAGTTATACTCAGTAAACTACATCTGTCTTTTGCAGTGGTTTTGTCTGAATCATATCTGACCAGTGTCACTAGCCAAAGGAAATTTTAGTTTATAGAAGACAAAATAAGGCATGAAAAGCTGGAAACTAGTTTTCATTCTGTATGGTAAACTTGCTGTTATGAAATTCCCATACATCCTCTACTTTAATGAGCTCCTTGGATAGTTAGAACTCTCAGGTACTCAGGTAATTTAAAAGCATTTCTGTCTCAGTTGTCAGTGAAGGAATTTGAATTTGTATCATTTCATGTCTGAGACTGTAAAATATTAATGCTTAAATGGTATTAAGCCAAAGTGGAACCCAGATTATGACAAGTACAAATAGTTCTTAATAATGCATGGCAGCCAATTCATTTAGCCTATTTGCAAGTTTTTTGAGAATTATAAGTAATAAATTTTTTTAAAATGCAGCAAAGTCTTGGTTTCTAAAATGTAACGTATATTTTAAGTTATAATAGAGCTTCATGGTTTTGTTTGGTTTTTTAATTTCTTTTTGTACCCCCAACACCTTGAAATGTCTGGTACATAATAGGCACTAAATAAATTTTTATTGAATGAGTTGAATATTTACTAAAATAAGTAGTTATACTTTAATGGAGAAAAATCTTGAGAGACTCAGGTAACCTAGACAAAAATACAAAGTGTGCCTCAGTCAGGCCTTTCCTTCCTGTTGTGTGAAAAAGCTACTTCTTAATGTGAAAAAGCATTCTGGCCTGAATACAAGCCAAAAATGTAATGTTAGTTCCTGTATATCCATGTCACTTGTCCAAAAGTTGACCAAAATCTGGTCACAAGCTTATAGATCATACTCTTTTGAAGCTTTCTTTTTATATAGTTAATTTCTAGATTTGTCACTGGACTACAAACCCATCATATTTATACTCCAAATTATACTTGTTGCTAAGAACCTGGCTAAGCACTCACTAAATACAAAACAAAAAGGGGGATAAAACTATCCCCACTTCATCTTCAAAACAAATTTTTTGTGTGCCCATCTCATCTACTCAACAAAACTTGTGGTAGAGCTGTCTTACTTGCTTCTGGACTCTGGCATGGTAGCTGTGCTTCTGTTGTTCAGGTCCAGGTTCCAATGTGGACAAGCTGTTTTGGTCTTGATTTGAATCCCCTGAGCTCTGGAATCACTAGCAAGGTGTTAAGTAGCACAGGCCAGCAAGTGTAGTGGAAAGACCAACTAAGGGCTGGCCTCCTTTAGCCCTGCAGTGACTCTTAGCAGTTAAAAGTTTGGTATTCCTCATGCTGTTTTTAAAACATTTAAATAATGCTTTAAAAACAATCACTTTCAAATGTATTTGGAACACCCATTACAGATTCATATTCATATTTATGTTATGTCTGTACACCTATACCTATGAGAATAGGTTTTGTTATTCACAGTTTAAGATGAAGAAATTAAGACTGAGAGAGGTCAAATAATTTTTTAAAAGAAGTTGTAATACTGAAGGAAATCAATCCCAGATCTTTTATTCAATGACTATTACATTTTAGGCGCTTAGGAAGTATTATACACTTTTTAAAAATTTAATCTTCAAAACAGTACAATGAAGAAGATATTTTTATCCTAGTTTTACAAATGAAGAAATTAAGGCATAAAACAATTAAGTAATTCACCTAAAATTATACAATTAGTGCTAGAAACAGAGCCCATCCTCTTAACCATACTGTGCTTTTCCACCTCCCATGTGCCAGATTCTTTCTACTACACCATGCTGCCTCTCTAGATAGATTGGCTTGGAGTATCATAGAAGCCTTTCAGAGACTATCCAGAGGGGAAAAGCAAGTTATGGCAGCCTTAAGGAGAGACATTGGCAGTGATCTGGAGTAGGTTACTGTTTCCCAGCAAAGAGGTGTGATAGAGCATGCAAACAGGGGTCCATGGCTTTCTGTACCAACCTCTTCCATTAGCTTAAAGTCCTTCCGGGGCTATTGTGTGATTGAAATAGCATTTTAGGCCTGGTGCAGTGGCTCGCGCCTGTAATCTCAGCATTTTGGAAGGCTGAGACGGGTGGATCATTTTGAAGCCAGGAGTTCGAGACCAGCCTGGTCAACATCGCAAAACCTCATCTCCACTAAAAATACAAAAATTAGCCAGGCATGGTGGTGCATGCCTATAATCCCAGCAGGAGGCTGCGGCAGGAGAATCGCTTAAATCCAGGAGGCAGAGGTTGCAGTGAGCTGAGATTGTACCACTCCCTCCAGAGGGAGACTCTGTCTCAAAAAAAAAAAAGAAAGAAATAGTGTTTTTAAATACCATACTAGGGCTACCTTTTTGGTGGTTGTTGACGTTTCTGTTTACTCTGTGTTTCCACAGTGCTAGCTCAGTACACAGTCACAAAGCAGTGTTTCATTGATTTAAGTTGTGTTGTGTCTGTTTTGTCTATCTTGATTACAAGCTATTAAATACAATTACTTCTTTATATTTTTAATTCCCTTTCCCTTTTAGTCTATTGAATGTGTTCTGGTGTTCATTAAATCTATGTAAACCTGAGAATTAGAGGCAAATCACACAACCCAAGGTCTCCAGCAACCAGCAATAGTTATTGGCATTAAAAATAATCCTTGGGGCTGGACATCATAGCTCACGCCCATAATCCCAACACTTTAGGAAGCTGAGGTGGGTGGATCAGTTGAGATAAGGAGTTCAAGACTAGCCTGGCCAACATGTGAAACCCCATCTCTACTAAAAGTACAAAAAAATTAGCAGGGCACGGTGGCACGCACCTGTAATCCCAGCTACTGGGCAGACTCAGGCAGGGGAATTTCTCGAACGTGGGAGGTAGAGATTTCAGTGAGCCAAGAGTGTGTCACTGCACTCCAGCCTGGTCAACAGAGTGAGACTTCATCTCAAAAAAAAAAAAAAAAAAAAAAAAAATTCCTTGGAGTTGAGTTGGGCTCTGTACCCTGTCCTAAGATCTGCCAAATGCAAGACAATAGCAATCATCTGCATTTTTTAGATAGTGGCCATCTGCAAGATGACAATGTAGGAAGCTGAGTCAGTAAGTTCTCTTCATTAAATATTTAAGGAACTGACTCACTATCTCTTTAAAAACAACAACAACAAAAACAGCTCCTGAGTCTTCAGGAGATTAATACATAAGATTAATAGTAATATGATAGAAATTTCTTCACTATAACACATATGCCAGAATTTGGAATTTAAGGGTTTATCCTTGGTGTTGAAAGAGTTAGTAAACAAAAGACTGCTTCCCAGAGTAACAGGAGTAACTTGTGGACTATTTCTTCTCTTGCAGTAGCACTTGTACCATGGGCTTAGTTTTGCCTCTCTGGAGTGACACACTAATTCATTTGGATGGTGATGGGTAAGAGATTTCCTTTTTCATTCTGTTACAGAAAGCCAAGGGGTGGGGTTCCATCTTAGTACCCATTCATTCAGCTAAAAGGGAGGTCCAGTGTGCCAACTAAACTTACATGTCAGCAACTCAATGAGTCCTTTTAAACTCCTGTTTTGTAAAATGGAGTAAAAATACAACTTGCCAGGGTCTCTCACTTCTGTTCTTCTAGGCCAACCGTGGTAGGAATCAAGACAAAGAAGAACTAGTTTGTTGGCTGTTTAATATGAGCACATGGGACTGTTGCAATGCTCTCCCAAAGGATGATATGTTCTGTTTCAAATAAACTCTTGCTGCTCCTGCCAGCTGTCAGCTTACAGTACAACCCCTTTCCTGTGCCAGTTCCTTCCAGTGACCCCACCCCCACCTACCTCCTAATGTTTTTAGAATGTGTCCCCAAGAGACCAAGATGTTTGCTCCAGTTTATAAAACCAGGGTCAGGTTTGCTAAGAACCCACAAGACTTCCAAATAGAAATATACAGAACAGTTTGTCCACAGCTACAGCTGGGAAACTGCATTTAATTCCCTAACTCCAATATGGGAATCCATTCATTTTGCCAGGTAGATGAGGTCAGACAATTTGTTGAACCTTTTCGGCCAAGTCTTATGCTCTAGTTAAAACTTCTGCATGAAATGCCTGATAATTCCTTCTACTGAGCCAGTTGTTAGCCTGGGAAACATCCTTGAAAACTTACAACTGAAATAACCTACCCTAATTTGTGGATTTTTGTCTTGTTCTCATTTGTCCTTAGTGGGTTCAGCGTATCGACTGATAACAGAGTTCACATCTTCAAACCTGTATCTGTGCAGGCAATGTGGTAAGATGACTTTACTATCTCTACAAAAGTGTTTTTTTTTTTTTTTTTTTTTTTTT
>NW_022436952.1:37498113-37501770 GCF_009761245.1 Sapajus apella
TTTTTTTTGAGACGGAGTTTCGCTCTTGTTACCCAGGCTGGAGTGCATTGGCGCGATCTCGGCTCACCGCAACCTCTGCCTCCTGGGTTCAGGCAATTCTCCTGCCTCAACCTCCTGAGTAGCTGGGATTACAGGCACGCGCCACCATGCCCAGCTAATGTTTTTTGTATTTTTAGTAGAGACGGGGTTTCACCATGTTGACCAGGATGGTCTCGATCCCTTGACCTCGTGATCCACCCACCTCGGCCTCCCAAAGTGCTGGGATTATAGGCTTGAGCCACCGTGCCTGGCCCAAAAGTGTTTTAATGTTATTGGAACAATATGTTGTGAGAAATGTTTGAAATGATACAGTTTGCTATGAAAATGCTGAATGATCTGTTCATGTAACCACCATAGCTAAAGATGACCTAGAAATGCAATATTCAAATTGTTGCAATTAGAAGGCCTTGGGTGTTGGTGAACAAGTGAAATTCAGATGTGGTATTCTAGACTTTGGCAGAGACTTAATCGTTCAGATAAGCCAGTTGAAACTGAGTTTTATTACGGACACATTGACTTAAGTTAGTTACTTAGTGGACTAAGAGCCAAGTCTAGAACATCACACTGCTGTGCACTAGCTATTTCTTTTCTTTTTTATTTTTGGAGACAGAGTCTCATAGGCTGGAGTGCAGTGGCATGATCTCGGCTCACTGCAACCTCCACCTCCCGGATTCAGGCGATTCACCTGCCTCAGACTCCCAAGTAGCTGAACTACAGGCACACCACCATGCATGGCTAATTTTTTTGTATTTTTTAGTAGAGATGGGGTTTTACCATATTGGCCAGGCTGGTCTGGAACTCCTGACCTCGTGATCCACCTGCCTCAGCCTCCAAAATGCTGGGATTACAGGCATGACCCACCTCACCTGGCCTGCATTAGCTATTTCTTAAGGTAACCAGGGATGGCATTCACAGAGTTACTTTATAGATAGATAAATTTCCATTTAATAGATAGATAAATTTCCATTTAAACTGCTGGTGGCTATTTTCATAATGCAAATAAAGCCTAGAGAAAACGTTATACTTGCTAATAACCATCAGCTGTCATACGGACATTTTGGGGTTATTTACATGGATTATATTTAATCATCATACGAAGCCCCCAAAATAATATTAGCCCCTTATTGTGGATGAGAAAACAGGTTTTGGAGGGGTTACATAACTGGCCTGAGAGTATTTCTCTCTTTTCTTTTATTTATTTATTTTTGTCATAATCAAGTCTCAGCAGAGTATTTCTTACTTAGACAGGATAGATGTCTTTCTCTTTCTCATCTCTATCTTCATTTCTCTCTCTCTTTTAAAGAGACAGGGTCTCCCTCTGTCGCCCAGGCTGGAATGCAGTGGTGCAATCATGGCTCATGGCAGCCTCCAACTCCTGGGCTCTAGTGTTCTTTCTACCTCAGCCTCCTAAGCAGCTATGACTATAGGCATGTGCCACTACACCTGGCTAATTTTTTTTATTTTTTTTTAAGAGACTGAGGTCTCTCTATGTTGCCCAGGCTGGTCTTGAACTCCTGACCTCAGGCAGTCCTCCTGCCTCGGCCTCCCAAAGTGTTGGTATTGCAGATGTGAGCCACTGCACCTGGCCTTTTATTCTCTTATTCTAGATTATCTAGAAAATTATATAACTAGAGAATGATGTGACTAAGATTCAGTATCCATCCCACAGTCAGGAATTTGAATTTAATTTTCTTATTCAGCTGCCTGTTCTGTAGTAGAAGTCCCTGTGAGGAATGGAATGGACAGAATGCAAGCAAAACAAGAAATAAAAGAGCCTGAAAAAAACTCCAGGGAGATAATCTACCCCTGAAAAGCAGAATTGATAGGATGGAGGTGGGTGGAGTCCAAAGACTCACTGAACAATTAAGTCTTATCGTTTCCTGCAGTAATTAAGATAGGACAGAGTTTCAGGTCATATGTTTAGACCAGATTTTTAGAGTTAGGGAATATTTTGCAGGTAAGTTTCTCATGGAAAACTTAGGAAATTTATGACCTCCTTTGACTAAGCTCAGTTAAAGGCAATTGACCTATTCCGTAACAAGTAAAACCAAACAGCAGTAACAACCATAAATGACAGTGTTTTGGGCTATATTTTGGGGAAGCGTACAGAGCAGTCTTAATTCAAGTAATGTTCTTTTTTTTCTTTTTGAGATGAAGTTTTTCTCTGTCGCCCAGGCTGGAGTACAGTGGCTCAATCTCAGCTCACTGCACCCTCCACCTCCTGAGTTCAAGCAGTTCTCCTATATCATCCTCCCAAGTAGCTGGGACTACAGAAGCATGCCACCACGCCTGGCTAATTTTTTGTATTCAAGTCATCATCTATCATTAGTGTATTTTATGTGTAGCCCAAGACAGTTCTTCCAGTGTGGCCCAGGGAAGCCAAAAATTTGGACCCCATCCTAGCTCTGTTAGCTTATTGCAGAATAAACTTTTCTTGATGTACCTTATGGGGTGTAGTGAGTTGAAGTCACAGGGGAAAAAAAATAGATGATATGTGGATCAAAGCAGCATTTAGACCAGGTGTTTCCTTCACAGGAAGATAGTTACTGCAGCTTCGCACTCCAATGCTGGAGTATCTGGAGTGGCTAAGCCTTGAGTGTATTTTAGAGCAGTTGCACCAGACTCTGGCATATGCTTTTGGAGCACGTGTTTCTTAGATGAAGAAACATGCATTAGGCATTCTGTAAGTTGCACTAAGCTAGCTCTTACCTTTGTATAATGAAACTGAAATTCTCAGATTATTCTCTTGAGACTTTGGCTTACTTTAAATAATTGAAAGCATTTCTAAAAGACTCTGCAACTTGGCTTTTAAGGAAAAATGTGTTTTTCTAATAAAAATTGACACGTTTTTCTCTTTTAAATTGGTTTAAATTTGTTTTCTTAATTTACATTGTATAGGCTTGACAGAGATTCAAGGAACAAACACTGTTATGTACTGTTGGTGGAAGAATTAACTGGAGCAGTCTTCTGGAGAGTGATTTGCCAGTATGCCTTACCATTTTGCATGATCTTTGACCTAGTAAACTCCACTTCTATGAGTTTACTCTAAGTTTGTAAATATGGATGTGTACAAAGATTTTAGCTATAAGAATGTTTGTCAATGTTCTAATAATAGCAAAAAATGAAAAACAAGCCAGGCACAGTGACTCACACCTGTAATCCCAGCCCCTTGGGAGGTCAGGTGGGTGGATCACCTGAGGTCAGGAGTTCAAGACCACCCTGATCAAAATAGTGAAACTCTATCTCTACTAAAAATATAAAACTTAGCCAGGTGTGGTGGCAGGCACCTGTAGTTCCAGCTCCTCGGGAGGCTGAGACAGGAGAATTGCTTGAACCTGGGAGGTGGAGGTTGCAGTGAGCCGAGATTGTGCCACTGTATACCTGGGCAACAAAGCTAGACTCCATCTCAAAAAAAAAAAAAAAAGAAAGAAAGAAGAACAATCTAAATGATTGAAAATTAGGAATTAGTGAATTATGGTATACTATATTATTAAATATTATGCAACCATTAAAAATGATCCAGGCCGGGCGCGGTGGCTCAAGCCTGTAATCCCAGCACTTTGGGAGGCCGAGGTGGGTGGATCACGAGGTCAAGAGATCGAGACCATCCTGGTCAAC
>NW_022436952.1:37501870-37535025 GCF_009761245.1 Sapajus apella
AGTGGCTCATGCCTGTAATCCCAGCACTTTGGGAGGCTGAGGAGGGTGGATCAAAAGGTCAGAGGTTTGAGACCAGCCTGACCAACATGGTAAAACCCCGTCTCTACTTAAAAATACAAAAATTAGCCAGGCATGGTGGCACCCATCTGTAATCTGAGCTACTTGGGAGGCTGAGGCAGGAGAATCGCTTGAACCTGGGGAGGCAGAGGTTGTGGTGAGCTGAGAGGGCACCATTGCACTCCAGCCTGGGTGATGGAGCGAGAGACTATCTCAAAAAATAAATAAATAAATGAATAATAAAATCCAGTTAGAACATATTTGGCATGGAACAATGTTGATGATAGGCTGTAAAGCAAAAGAGCAAGTTATAAGTGGAATGGAGAATATGGTCATATTTTTGTTTATTATACATCTACGCATAGACAAAAAGACTGGAAAGATGTACACTAAAACCTTAAGAGTGATTATTTCAGGGTGGTAGGATTACAGGTTCCTGATTTTCTAAAGTGGGCATGAATCACTTTTGTTATGGGGAAACAAAAAGACTTTTTTTTTTTTTTTTTGGTACAGAGTCTTGCTCTGTCACCCAGGCTGGAGTGCAATGGCATGATCTCAGCTAACTGCAGCCTCTGTCTCCCAGGTTCAAGCAATTCTCCCACCTCAGCCTCCCAAGTACGTGGGACTACACGCATGTGCCACCGTGCCTGGATAATTCTTGTATTTTTAGTAGAGACAGGATTTCACAATGTTAACCAGGCTGATCTCGACCTCTAGACCTCAAGTGATCCACACTCCTTGGTCTCCCAAAGTGCTGAGATTATAGGCATGAGCCACCGTGCCTGGCCATAAATGTCTTTTTTTCTTAGATATTACTTTATAGCTAATAAGACATTTCACTCAACAAATACTAATTAAACTTCACCTATGAAGTAGGTATTCTTTTAGTCACTTAGGTAAACAAAATATAGAAAGATTCTTGCTCTTTTATAACTTACTTCCTAGCATTCTAGCTTAAGCTTTTCCCACATATATAATGACAAACATACTTTCCAGTTTGTTTACTCTTCTTGGGCTCCTGAGTTCAGAGTCAGAAGGTTTAATTAGTCTCAGAATTACCAGAGCTAGGCCAGGTGGGGTGGCTCATGCCTGTAATCCCAGCATTTTCAGAGGCCAAGATGGGCAGATCTCTTGAGGCTAGGAGTTCGAGACCAGCCTGACTAACATGGCAGAAACCCATCTCTACTAAAAATACAAAAATTAGCCTGGCATAGTGGCATGTGCCTGTAATCCCAGCTAGTACTTGGGAGGCTGAGGCATGAGAATCGCTTGAACCCAGGAAGTGGAAGTTGCAGTGAGCACAGAGCATGCCACTGCACTCCAGCCTGGGCAACAGAAGGAGACACTGTCTCAGCAAAAAAGAATAATCAGATCTGTTCTTAGAAAGTAGCTCATGGATTTAAAGAGACTAGGATACTAAGGCAGCAAGAATAATAAATATTAATAGATCAGTATTTCCTGGACATTAAAAGACATAGGACATGTCCTCAAGGCTTAGGGACATCTATCTATGTGATCTTTGCGAAACCTCTTAAGAATTACAGAAAATGTATGCTGTAACATCCTGTGCTGAGGAAAACAAATCTTTATATGGTAAATTATTTAGATCTTTAGTTTTCTAATGATACAGCAGTCACTGCATGGTTCCAACTGTAGTATAGGATCAGGTGCTCCATAAGTACCTGGACCTATTTTTCACTGGTAAGTTGTCAGCTGTCCTTCCCCATCTTCTCCCTATCTTAATGATGCATCATCTCTTCCAGCAAATGTCTTTTTCATTGCTGTGGATAGATAATATGGTATAATCAGAATTGGAGAATCTTGAATTTTAGGGAGTAGATTCTCCAGAGGATAAATTCTATAGAAATTAAAAATTAGAAGAGTTTAGGGTACACAGGTTATTGGCCTTTGGCTCCCCACAGTTCTATGGTGCTCATTTCCCAGCATATTTTTCAGGTCTGCACTACAGAGCTTACACAAGGCTTGTGAAGTCGCCAGAGTGCATAACTACTACCCAGGCAGCCTGTTTCTCACCTGGGTGAGTTATTATGAGAGCCATATCAACTCAGATCAATCCTCAGTCAATGAATGGAATGCTATGCAAGATGTACAGTCCCACCGGCCTGACTCTCCAGCTCTCTTCACCGACATGTAAGTCAGTTTGGTAAGGATTATGGAAGTTTTCTCCATTATGTCCTAGGAGTTATAAGAAGCATATTCCTCCCTAATCTTTTCTCTTGGTGAATTAATCTTCCTTAGGAATATTAGTCACTGTCAAGAGCATGCATCTGCCACATATAAAGAATCCCATTCTTGCCGGGCATGGTGGCTCACACCTGTAATCCCAGCACTTTGGGAGGCCGAGGTGGGCGGATCATTTGAGGTCAGGAGTTTGAGACCAGCCCAGCCAATATGGTGAAACCTCGTCTCTACTAAAAATACAAAAATTAGCCGGGCATGGTGGCAGGCACCTATAATCCCAGCTACTCGGGAGGCTGAGGCAGGAGAATCACTTGAACCCAGGAGGCAGAGGTTGCAGTGAGCCGAGATCACACCACTGCACTCCAGCCTGGGTGACAAAGTGATACTGCATCTCAAAAAGACAAAAAGAATCCTACGGTTTCTGTTGCCTGCAAAGGCCTGAGAAGCTTCACCCCAGGGTACAATAGAGTCTCCATAGTCAAGAACTGCAATACCATAAAATTTCATTATTCATATTTCACTAATTTGAAATTTGAGTTTAAAGGAATTGGGCTGAAATTTGAGTATGCATTATTTAAAAGAATCAATTTAGTAAGCATATCAGTGATATAAAGAAGCTTTCAAAGTCATGTTTGTAATACTTAAGAAAACAAGGTATTTCCAGTCAAGTTAAAAGAATGCCTAATTAGGCCGGGCACGGTGGCTCACACCTATAAATCCAGCATTTTGGGAGGCTGAGGCGGGCAGATCACCTGACGTCAGGAGTTCACGACCAGCCTGACCAACATGAAGAAACCCTGTCTCTACAAAAAAATCCAAAATTAGCCGGGCATGGTAGCACATGCCTATAATCCCAGCTACTTGGGAGGCTGAGGCAGGAGAATCACTTGAAACCAGGAAGCAGAGGTTGCAGGAAGCGGAAGTTGTGGTGAGCCAAGATCACGCCATTGCACTCCAGCCTGATGACAGTGAAACTTCATCTCAAAAAAAAAAGAATGCCTGAGTTGTTAAGCTAATTTCTTTTTTTAAGAGACAGCATCTCACTCTGTCATTCAGGCTACAGTGCAATGGCACAGTCATAGCTCACTGCAGCCTCAAACTCCTGGGCTTAAGTGATCCCCTAACTTCAGCCTGCAGAGTACCTAGGACTGCAGGCATATGCCACCACAACTGGCTAATTTTTAAATTTTTACCTTTTAGACATGGGGCCTCACTGTTGCCCAGGCTGGTCTTAAACTCCTGGCCTCAATCGTCCTGCCTTAGCCTATCAAAGTGCTGGGATTACAGGTGTGAGCCACTACACCCAGCCTGCTAATTTTTAACTTAAAAAAATTGTTTTTAATATTTTATTGCTCAAATATCTTATTCTGTTCTACCTTTGCCTTGTTAAGTCCTTGTCAGTATGATTTAATTAGATCTTCTCAGTGTACTGTAAGTTAGATAAAGGCCTAAGGTAAAGCTGATATTTCTTTTGTTTTTAGATCTATGTGTTCAAACTTCTGTGACTATTTTGGAATTTTTTTTTTTTTTTTTTTGAGGTGGAACCCCACTCTGTTGCCCAGTCTGGAGTGCAATAGTGTGATGTCAGCTCACTATAACCTCTGCCTCCAGGTTCAAGCTATTCTCCTGCCTCAGCCTCCCGAGTAGCTGGGATTACGGGCGTGTGCCACCACGCCCAGCTAATTTTTATATTTTTTAGTAGAGACAGGGTCCCACCATGTTGGCCAGGCTGGCCTTGAACTCCTGACCTCAGATGATCCACCCACCTCAACCTCCCAAAGTGCTGGAATTACAGGCATGAGCCACCGCACCCGGCCGTATTTTTTTTTTAAAAATTTGTTTTATACTTAGTGCCTGCTTTGTAAATTCATCATAATGTTTCTTTTGCTCCAAATTGATCTTTCTGCACTTCCAAGGTATTCTATAGCAGGGAAAGAAAAGTAGCTAGTTACTGTCTGACCTTACAAACAGGATTCTCCTTCAGATTCCTAAAGTTCTGCCAAAACACTTCATGGTTTTTTTGACAGAATATTTTATTGTATTTTATTTTTTGAGACAAAGTCTCATTTTGTCACCCAGGCTGGAGTGCAGTGGCATGATCTCAGCTCACTACAACCTCCGCTCCCTGGGTTCAAGCAATTCTCCTGCTTTAGCCTCCTGAGTAGCTAGGACTACAGGCACGTGCCACCATGGCCAGCTAATTTTTGTATTTTTAGTAGTGATGGGGTTCACCATGTTTGCCAGGCTGGTCTCCGCCTGCCTCAGCCTTCCAAAGTGCTGGGATTATGGGCATGAGCCACTGCTCCTGGCCTAACAAATGTTCTTTCCTGGAAAAGGTGAACTTTCCTAAAATTGTATGAAAGCAACAGTCAAAAAAGCAGTAGAATATTTTTTTGCACAGGGTGTTATTGCTACCAGGACCTTCTTTTCAGTAGCCTTGGTCTTTTCAAGATCTCACAGTAATTGAAAAGATGAAGATTCATGGGAAATGTTACTGGTGATTTCGTGCTTTACAGCTGGATGATGGGTTTCAGAGGAATGGATATCTCATCTACCTCAAAGAAAGCACATTCTAAACCAGACTTACATGAGAGAAAGATAACTTTTCTTCCCATTTTTCCAGATTTTATTAGAGACAGCTGGGCACAGTGGCTCACACCTGTAATCTCAGCACTTTGGGAGGCCAGGGTGGGTAAATTACCTAAGGTCAGGAGTTTGAGACCAGCCTGGCCGACATGTTGAAACCCCGTCTCTAATAAAAATACAAAAATTAGCTGGGCATGGTGGCGTGTACCTGTAATCCCAGCTACTCAGGAGGCTCAGGCAGGAGCGTCATTTGAACCCAGGAGGCAGAGGTTGCACTGACCCAAGAAGATCACACATATTGTGCTACTGCACTCCAACTTGGGTGACAGAACGAGAATCTGTCTCCAAAAAAAAAAAGATTTTATTGGAGAAGATTTTGAAACTGCACAAAAAACAAGAAGAAGAAAGAAATTGCTCATACTCTCTTTATATCCATAAGCAAAAAACATAAAAGGCCGTCCCTGGCAAATATAAAGGCTTATTAACTGTTAGTATGTACAGTATAACCCTAATTTAAGATATATTTTAAGACCATCTGCCTGTTCACAGAAAAAGAATAAGTGGAAGCTGTAGGCCAAGTATTAATAATTATTATCTCTGGGTAGAGGAATTTTCAGTGGTTTTTATTTACTTTGTATTTTTATGTATTTTCCAATTTTTTTTTTTTTTTGAGACAGAGTTTCGCTCTTGTTACCCAGGCTGGAGTGCAATGGCGCGATCTCGGCTCGCCGCAACCTCCGCCTCCTGGGTTCAGGCAATTCTCCTGCCTCAGCCTCCTGAGTAGCTGGGATTACAGGCACGCGCCACCATGCCCAGCTAATTTTTGTATTTTTAGTAGAGACGGGGTTTCACCGTGTTGACCAAGATGGTCTTGATCTCTTGACCTCGTGATCCACCCGCCTCGGCCTCCCACAGTGCTGGGATTACAGGCGTGAGCCACCGCGCCCGGCCGTATTTTCCAAATTTTTATCAAATGAAATCAAGAAGGAAAAAGCAGATTTGTGTGTTGTAATGCTTTTTCTATTTCCGCTCCTCCCTAAGCTGACTAAAAAGCCTATAAAACAATGCTGAGACTACAGGGAGAATGTGTGCCAAAATAGACTTACTCTATTGTGAATAATTTATATTTTGTAATCCAAGGAAAGGAAGAAGGGAATATACATATAGGGGATACACATCTGGTGTTATGCCCAGCACTTCATACATGTTATTTAATCCTTATAAGAATATCATGAGACAGGTATTATTGCTCCACTTTTTTTTTGAGACAGAGTCTCGCTGTTGTCAGCCCGGGGTGGAATGCAATGGCCCCATCTCAGCCCCCTGCAACCTTCACCCCCCAGGTTCTAGCAATTCTCCTGCCTCAGCCTCCCAAGTAGCTGAGATTACAGGCGCCCGCCACCATGCACGGCTAATTTTTGTATTTTTAATAGAGACAGGGTTTCACCATGTTGGCCAGGCTGGTCTCGAACTCCTGACCTCAGGTGATTCACCTACCTTGGTCTCCCAAAGTGCTGGGATTACAGGTGTGAGCCGTCGTGCCTGGCCTGCTCTACTCATTTTATAGAAAAGGAAACAGAGGCTTAGGGAAGAGAAGGAACTTGTTATAAGTCACACCAATAGCAGGGCTGGGATTAAAACCTAGGTCTTTCTACTCCCCAACCACCCTGCCTCAAACACCTGTGAGGGATTGAGGGAAAAATTGCTTAGGAACTAGGGAATCTGATCCATGAACACAAGTACTAAAATTTGTGTTTACCTTTTTTTTTTTTTTTTTTTTCTTGAGACAGAGTCTTGCTCTGTTACCCAGGCTGGAGTACAGTGGTACAATCAGGGCTTACTGTAGCCTCCACCTCCAGGACTCAAGAATCCTTCTACCTCAGCCTCCTAAGTAGCTGTGGTACTGCAGCCATGTGCCACTATGCCTGGCTAATTTTTTATTTTATTTTTCAGCTAATTTTTTGTTTTATTTTTTGTAGGTATGGGGTTTCAGCAGTTGCCCAAGCTGGTCTCGAATTCTTGTGCTCAAGCAATCCACCCACCTCGTCCTGGCCCAATATTTATTTTTAATGGAAGACTGAAATTATACATTTATTTTCTATCATTAGCTGTCTAGGAGAAATAAAGCACAAATAAGAATTGTAATCCTAGTTAAGACAGGAATACCTTGGTTAATTGAAGAGAAACAGCTCAGGTATTAGCTGTATTCTGTAGGGTTCACGAGAAATTAAGAGCCCAGTGGTGAGGGGCCCCAAGGTTGTGGGGTTAGAGCATCCATCTTTGGAGATTACCAAAGCTATTTTTGCAGCCAGTGATAAGGCTGTAGGCAGCAAGGGCAGGCAGGATGCCTGAAGGCTTAGTCCATTTTCATCTCCAAATAAGGAGGTGCAGAGCCAGATACCTTTCTTGAGTAGGTAGTAGGGGTTGGGGAGGAGATGAAACAAAGTACTCTGTCAGCCTCATTCAAATTCCACATAATCTGAAATTATGCTTTGGAGGAGAAGTATCCAGTTACATTGAACCACTACCTTTCTAATAATTGGAGAGTCTGCTACCTAGTTTTATTTCATATTAAAGTTCCAAGGGTGATTTTATTTTAAAGAGAGTCGGAAGACTAAAGAAAGTGACATAATCCTTCAGGTAGAGCATGAGGCTGGACTGAGAGTTCTAATTCTCCTGCCCCACTGTGGTTATCAGCAGGTCACTTAGCTTTTCAGTTGTTTCCTCTACCTGTAAAACAAGGATAACTATTTCACAGAGATATTGTGAGAGTTGTCATTAAAAGGAAAGCATTCTGGATGAAGGTACTCTTAAGTCAGCAGTCCCCAACCTTTTTGTCACCAGGGACCAGTTTCCACAGACAGGGAGCAGTGGAGTGGGGATAGATTCGTGATGAAACTGTTTCACCTCAGATCATCAGGCATTAGTTAGATTCTCATAAGGAACATGCAACCTCGATCCCTCGCATGTGCAGTTCACAATAGGGTTTGCTCCTGTGAGAATCTAGTGCTGCCGCTGATCTGACAGGAGGCTTTTAGGCAGTAATGCTTTCCCACCCCTCACCTCCTGCTCTGCTGCCCAGCTTCTAACAGGCCACTGACCGGTACCCTCTGGGGACCACGGCTCTAAGTAGTTGATCTCTGCAACCCATTTTGGGAGAGGATTTGCCTTATTGAAGAAGGCAGGATCATTCTTTCTTCCCATTTTCTAGAACCACAACAATGACTTATCAGCATAAGGTGGCATTTTAAACCACAGAAGATTTTAGTTCCATGGTAGGTCATACTACTGGTCTACCCAGCTGGGCATTCTAGCTCAGTAAGTGATACTCAGGGATACTTAAAGAGAAAAAGTATGGATATGGTGCTCCATTAAAGTATTGCACTCAGTATACCCAAATTATCTTTGCTCCCTCATGATCTATATACATTAATGTATTTAAGGACTTTACACATATATAACCTCTTCAGAGTAATAACTTCTAACATGTTTAAATTCTGTATATTCTGAAAATAAACTAATACACTTTTTAAAATATAATTTTATTTTGCCATGCTTCCTCAATTTGAATTTGAGGGTAATAGAGGCAAAGTTTGCTAGATTGGAAACCTTATCAAATGGTACATTCATTAACTTAGTCAAATTTCTGCTTAAGAAAAATCATAATTTCTTTCTTCTCAGACCAACTGAACGTGAACGAACAGAAAGGCTAATTAAAACCAAATTAAGGGAGATCATGATGCAGAAGGATTTGGAGAATATTACATCCAAAGAGGTAAGAGACCTTGATTCCTCATTTGTTCCAAGGCTAGCAGTGGGATAACAATAGGTGTGGGGCTAGAAACAGTGCATGGTTGAAAGTACAGAGGGACTTTAAGAGATGAGTACAATATGTCATCTTTGTTTCAGATAAGAACAGAGTTGGAAATGCAAATGGTGTGCAACTTGCGGGAATTCAAGGAATTTATAGACAATGAAATGATAGTGATCCTTGGTCAAATGGATAGCCCTACACAGATATTCGAGCATGTGTTTTTGGTAAGTTTTAAGGCCACTTTTAAGTGGTGTACTGAAGCTAGCCTATATGGACTCATGGGTGGGAGCAATTGTTAAATTTTATTATACATGAATAAAACGTAACTTACATTAAAGACAAAAGTACTTAAACCCAAACCTCATCAATTATCTTATTGTGTGTGTGTGTGTGTGTGTGTGTGTGTGTGTGACAGAGTCTCGCTGTCACCCAGGCTGGAGTGTGATGATACAATCTTGGCTCACTGCAACCTCCTTTTCCTCGGTTCAAGCAATTCTCCTGCCTCAGCCTCCAGAGTAGCTGGGACTACAGGTGCACACCACCACACCTGGCTAATTTTTGTATTTTCAGTAGAGAGGAGGTTTTCCATCTTGGCCACATTGGTCTTGAACTCCTGACCTCAGGTGATCCGCCTGCCTCACCCTCCCAAAGTGCCATGATTACAGGTGTGAGCCACCATGCCCGACCCTCATTTTTATTTTCATTTTTATTTTTATTTTTGAAACAGGGTCTCTCTCTATTGTGCATGGTAGAGTGTAGTGGCACAACCTCAGCTCAATGCAGCCTCAACCTCCCAGGCTCAAGTGATCCTCCCTCTTCAGCTTCCTAAGTAGCTGGGACCACAAGCATGTGCCACCCCCAGCTAATTTTTGTATTTTTTTGTGGAGATGGGGTTTTACCATGTTACCCAGGCTAGTCTCGAACTCCTGAGCTCAAGCAATCTGCCCACCTCGGCCTTCCCAAAGTGCTGGGATTACAGGCATGAGCCATTGCACCTGGCACCAAATTAGTCTTATATAGATGATCCTTAGTCTTAATAGTCTTAATTAGCCTTAATAGGATGATCCTTTAAGCTCACTCTCAAATCTGCAAATATGTCTAAGGTCTGATTATATCTGAGTAGAGCTGGTGGGAGCTACTATAACTGAGAGACAAGAGACTACTGGACTTTCAAACATACGAAACCTTATAGCTATACTTTGAGTCTCTGCTTTTATGATTACCAAAAAAAAATTGGTGACTAAAAATTGTTCTTCATGGTTCCTGAACATTTAGTGACCTTGTAATTAGCCCAAGGAGACCTAACAGGTAGATTGTGAAAGCTTCGAAAAATCCTAAGACCTATTTTTCTCTCAAATGTTAGAGTTTTAGTTCTTATCTGTACATGTAGTGGGAACAAAGTTAACAAGAATAATTAAAATCAATGGAGAATGCCAAAACTTCATTTTGTGTCCACTTCCCGCACACTTTCACCAAAAATGCTTACAAGGAACTAAATCAGTTGGTTTGATTTTTACTTCCTTTCTCTTCTTGAGGACGTTTATGAACTGTGAAATGATTAGAAACTGGGAAACCAGAAGAAAAGGGGAGTAAATGCACAGGAACCGACGCAACTGGATCCGCCTCACTCTGAATATTCGAGTTTATTTCATGAGGCACTCAGACTATGCCTTTGAAGACTTGTGCCCTGAAATAACTTGTTGACACCCTAGGATATATGAGTCTAGAATGATTCGTAGTGGTATATTAGCTATGCAGTTACTCATGAAAAGTTGTGAGCTGGGAGGAGAACTTCTTTTCCATTAAATAACTGACCAATATGTGTTGCCATTTCTGGTTGTAGATCATACTGCCAAACCGTCGTTGGCCTTTCCATTTGCAAGGCACCTGACTTTGTTGTCTCTTACGTGTATTTCCACAAGCATTCAGATATATCCTGCTCTTGTATTATTGGAAAGAATCTTTGTGTTATCTATAGAAAACTTGGGAGTCACTCATTCTATGGGGCCCTCCCAACTGTCTTACTGAGACTAGTTTTTATGAAGGGCAAATACCTGTAGCTAAAAGTTAGAGCTCATGTGACTGAAGCTGCAAACTTGGGAGTCAAGTTTCCCATTGAGCTTGGCTTTTAACATGTAAAAGAATACAGACGTGACGAATATCAAATACAGTTTCTGACTGATCAACCTGTTTTATTTAATGCATGCTTTCCTGTGTCTCTGGTGCCACCCACTCAAGAACTACTCCCTTCTCAAGTGGTATATCTTAGGCCATGCAAGCCAATGTTAACAGTATTGTAAACAGAAAAAAAAATCTAATTTCCCTAAAATTACATTTCCCTAATCAACTACAAATACATTTGAGCATTTCTGCTAGTAGAGTAATACCATGATTTCATTATTGTCAGGCATAATCTCCTGTCTTGAGTTTTTTTCTTATTAAAAAAATAATTCTGGCCAGGTATGATAGCTCATATCTATAATCCCAGCACTTGTGGGGTGGCCAAATTGGGAGAATCACCTGAGCCTGGGAGTTTGAGGCTGCTGTGAGCCATGATCGAGCCACTGCACTCCACCCTGAGCAACAGAGTGGGACCCTGTCTCAAAACAATAATGATAATAATCCATGTTCATTTTAAAAAATTTTAGAAGACAACAGATTATTTATTTAATCAAGACTGATAATCACCGTCATCTTTTGTTATATAATATTGCCTTCCAATTTTTTTTTTTTGAGATGGAGTCTCACTCTGTCACGTAGGCTGGAATACAGTGGCACAATCTCAGCTCACTGCAACTTTTGCCTCCTGGGTTCACATAATTCTCCTGAGTAGCTAGGATTACAGGTACACACCACCACACCCGACTAATTTTTTGTGTTTTTAGTAGAGACGGGGTTTCACTATGTTGGCCAGACTGGAACTCCTGATCTGCCTGCCTTGGCCCCCCAAAGTTCTGGGATTACAGGTGTGAGCCACTGCACCCAGCCCCAATCTTATTTACTTTTATTTGTATATGTGTATATATATATATATATATTTATTTATTTATCTATATACAGACACAAATATATCAACTTTATTTTTTAAAAAAACAGTTTTAGGTTCACAGCAGAATTGAGCAAAGGGTATGGAAATTTCCCATATACAACTTGCCCCAACACATGCATAGTCTCCCCCATTGTCAGCATCCTCCACCAGATTGGTACATTTGTGACAGCTCGTTAGTCTACATTGACACATCATTATAAACTAAAGCCCATAGTTTACAATAGGGCTCACTCTTGGTGTTGTATATTATATGGGTTTGGACAAATTTATGACATGTATTCAGTATAAGAGTATCACATAGAGTTTTTTTACTTTTTAAATACACATCTATGTACTTTTTTGCATATCAGCATTGTGTGTATATATACATATTTTTGAACAAAGGAAAATCTCTTCTGCCTCAGGTATACTTCTGTATTCTAGAAAATGGACATTTTCTTTCCATTGTGAATTTTTATTTGGGGGGGAAATATTCAAAATTGAGGAACCCTGTAATTTAACTCCTATCTAACAAAGTAAATGCATGAACAGGTTGTCTAAACATCTTATTATACTTGTTCCTTGGTGGCTTCCTCCCTTTGTTTACACTGCCATATCCTATGTCCAAATCCCTGTCTCTTCTCCAGTGAGTCTATGCCCTGCTGGCTTTACCAGCAATGACATGGAAAAAGAGGCATTCTAGCTGCAAGCGGTGGTGTTAATTTTCTGCAAAGTCATCTCATCTTGTGCATAGCTTCCATGCCTGGAGCTCAACCAGATTGAGTAAAGAGAGGCAACAGGATTTTTCCCTCCCTTTGGAAGAACACTCAGCTCTGCAGTATACTGCACAGAGATCTGTTTATTGGGCAAAATATCCAGCTGATATAGAGAGGGAAAGTGTAGATTATAGCTTAAATAAAAGCTGTATTGTGAAGAGAGAATTGATTGGTGCAAAGCCAGGGTGTTTCTAGAAAAAGAGATTCTACACCCTTACAAGCATATCACTTCTCTGAGCTGCAAGCCTTTGCCCAACTAAGTTTCAGTATCAGCAGCTCTCCTGGAGGCTGTCTGATTTGGCTGAGAAAAAGCTAGATGTTGACAGAGACCATTTGCAGAAAAGCAGGCAAACAAGTATGTCAGACTCATCACCTGTAATTTTGCTCATGAATTTAAAAAGTAGTCAAAACTTTTACTGCTGATTATCTTTTTCGCAATTTGACATTACAGATCTTTTTGGAATAGTGTTTCCTTTTCAAAGAAAAATTCAGCCTGGGAGAGGATCAGGAAAAAATAACTAATGGGTAGTAGGCTTAATACCTTGGTGATGAAATAATCTGTACAACAAACCCCCATGACAGAAGTTTACCTATGTAACAAACCTGCACATGTACCCCTGAAGTTAAAAAAAAAAATTCAGCCTCAAATTTGTTAATTTTACTGTAGATGCAGAGAAACAGAGGGTGTATAAATAGATGAGACCGTAATCGAAAGGATCATTTTATCATATTCATGATTTTTGTCCCTGAATTGGAAGTATGGCATAAACTTCTCTTAAAAGGAAAAGTTAATAAAGAGCTTATGCCAGGTTGCCACAGTAATGTGACTTACAGTATTGAGGGTATAGAAATAGTATGATAAAATATAGACAGAGATACCAGTCCTTGGATATTATGTCAAGTTACATTTATCTTAGCAGGACTCACAGTACAGTCCTTATTTGCTATAAATGTGCTGTCCTCTTCTATTTTACTTGGACAGTTGGACTCCAGTAAGGCTATTTCCTCAGGATAACATGAAAGCAGTTACTTGGTCTTTGGGCCAGCGTACAGTGCAAGGGAACCAGAGTAAAAGAAATGAACTTACTTTAAAATGTATTATAGTCCGAAGATTTCATTTTACACTTCGGTAAAATTAGAATATGCTTTGCTTAATTACATAGAACATAATGGAAACCCCCATAGAATTATGTCACCATAAGCCTATGAAACATAAGGGGAAAAAAATGAGTCTGTGAAGGGCCCCAGAAGTCTAATATACATGGTATTTGTATTGAGGACAGAAAAGTAATTAGACCAAGTGGACTCCAGGTCTTTCAGATTGAACCTGAAGCAGCCCTAACTGTAGCCCAAGTCACTTTTTATGGGCTTCAGTGAGTCAGTAACCAATGCCTTTAATTTATTTGCGTATGGAGAGGTATCACTTCACATTGTCAGGTTGAACTCTCTCTGGACAGGTGGATGAAAACCAGGGACTTTATCCATCACGTCAGTGTTATTTTCATCTAACTGGACAGAGTTCCACGAAGGATTGAGATTTTTAAATTAAGAAGTGAGGTGGTCACATTTCACTGGCTCTGGTTTAACCTCTCAGCCCCTATTGTTTGGCATCTGCCTCCTTAAAGTCCTTTGTGGTTCTTGCCTATTTCTTTGGTGTGGGAGCTTGTTTTCCAAGGTTGAGCAGAACCTTCAGAACCTCCCATATTTTTTAAAACAAGCCAGCAGAACCCTTGCCTGTACATCACTTACTGACCTTTTCCTAAATGGAATTTCAGCACAGTGTCCTTGAGAACTCCCAGTTCAATGGCCAGATTACAGATCACCTGTAATATGATAGTACTTACACAACACTTGACAATTTTCAAAGTGCTTCATCTAATGGTCACATTTGATCTTCCAATTAACAAACATTTGTCGATCCTCTTTATTGTGTGAGGCATGAGACTAGGTATTTGTACAGTCTGATCTAATTCTGAAAGGAAAGCATGATGAGCCATATCAGATAGATACTCAGAGAAAGCCAATGGAATAAAGATACAGATGATTAGGAGAGGTCATTACTGTAGTAACATCAGCAATAGTGATAAGGGCAGAGGCCAAAGTGCTATGGATTGAGACGTGGAAAATGAGGAAATAGAGAAAGTGAGTGAGTGATTTTTTTTTTCCTTTCTTTCTTTCTTTTCTTTTTTTTTTTTTTTTTTAAACTAAGTTTCACTCTTTTTTGTCCAGGCTGGAGTACAATGGCGCAATCTTGGCTCACCATAACCTCCGCCTCCCAGGTTCAAGCAATTCTCCTGCCTCAGCCTCCCAAGTAGCTGGATTTACAGGCATGCACCACCATGCCCAGCTAATTTTTTGTATTTTTAGTAGAGACAGGGATTCTCCATGTTGGTCAGGCTAGTCTCCAATCCCCAACCTCAGGTATCTGTCTGCCTTGGCCTCCCAAATTGCTGGGATTACAGGCTTCTCACTCTTTGGCCCAGGCTGGAGTGCAGCGGTGCGACCTCAGCTCACTGCAACCTCCACTTCCCAGGTTTAAGCAATTCTTCTGCCTCAGCCTCCCAAGTAGCTGGACTGTAGGCATGTGCCACCATGCCCAGCTAATTTTTGTATTTTTAGTGGAGATGGGGTTTCACCATATTGGCCAGGCTAGTTTCAAACTCCTGACCTCATGATCCACCTGCCTCAGCCTCCCAAAATGCTGGAATTACAGGTGTGAGCCACTGCCCCCAGCCAGAAAGTAAGTATTTGACTTTATTTCTATGAAGCCATGTAGGAAAGGGAGAAAGAGCAGAGTCTACAGAAGGATTTATGACAAAGAGAGGGGTTTTCCATTTTAATATGGGAAAACTTTGCATGTATAATTTGAGAGAAAGGAACCCATTAAATATATAGGACTGGGATGGGAAGAGTGTTGTCGTTTTACAAATAAAGAAAATAAAGACAGAGAGGTTGGCCAGGTGCAGTGGCTCATGCCTGTAATCCCAGCACTTTGGGAGGCTGAGGTAGGTGGATCATGAGGTCAAGCAATGGAGACCATCCTGGCCAACATGGTGAAGTCCTGTCTCTACTAAAAATACAAAAATTAACTGGGCATACTGGCATGTGCCTGTAGCCCCAGCTACTTGGGAGGCAGAGGCAGGAGAATCACTTGAACCCAGGAGGCGGAGGTTGCAGTGAGTGGAGATCACGCCACTGCACTCCAGCCTGGCAACAGAGCAAGACTCTGTCTCAAAAAATAATAATAACAAAAAGAGAGGTTAAGCAGTTGGCCCTAATGTCCCCACAGTAGGAAGGGCAGTCAGAACCTGAATCTAAGTTTTCTAATACTGAATTCTACTTAATGCCTTTAATTCTAAAAGAGTAAACTCTTATTATAAGATGTCTACCCTGGACAGGCATGGTAGCTCATGCCTGTAATCCCAGCACTTTGGGAGGCTGAGGTGGGTGGATCTTGAGGTCAGGAGATTGATACCATCCTGGCCAACATGGTGAAACCTGATCTCTACTAAAAATACAAAAATTAACCAGGCGTGGTGGCACGCGCCTGTAATCCCAGCTACTCGGGAGGCTGAGGCAGGAGAATAGCTTGAACCCAGAAGGCAGAGAATGCAGTGAGCTGAGGTCGAACCACTGCACTCCAGCCTGGCAACAGAGAGAGACTCTGTCTCAAAATATATATATAAAATAAAAATAAAATAAAATGTCTGCCTTTTTAGAAGATAAGAACAGATAGCTCAGAGACAGAAAATGGACCTTAAACAATGCAAAGTTGCTCAGTTTTACTCATAAGAGAAATGCAAATTGAAACTGCATTGAGACACCTATCAGATTGGCAGAAATTCAAAAACTTAACCACACATTTTATTGGAAAGGTTATGGGGAAAGTGGTGCTCTCATGCATTGCTGGTGGGAACACAGAATTGTTTCAACCTCTATAGAGGGAAATTTAACATTGTCTAACAAAACCGTATTCTTTCTTTGTCCCAGCAATCCTGCTTCCACAAATATGTAATATCATTCATAGGAGACTAGTTGAATAAACTATTACATCACTATTCATGAGGTACTATGCAGATGTAGGAAAGAATAAGGAAGATTTCTATGACTGTTATATGTATTGGTTTTGAGGATATATAAAATGAAATACATGTAAAATGAAAGCAGTGAATAAAAACAATGTGTAGCATGTTACTTTTGCGTAAGAATTGGTAATATGAGTAAGGAGTAGCAATAAGTATATATTGCTATATGTTTGCTTATATTTTTTCAAAATAGAATAAATCGGAAACTAATAAAAATATTACCAATAGGAATTAAAGAGATAGGAGTGACAGTGAGACTTCTACGTTTACTTTTTAATAAACTTTTGACTTCTAGTCATATAAAAGTTTTGCATGCTCAAAATATTAAATGGAAAAGAATAGAAAAAGCACTCTAAAATTGAATGCAAGCCAGGTACAGTAGCATGCACTTGTAGTCCCAGGTACTCAGGAGACTGAGACAGGACGATCACTTGAGGCCAGAAGTTCAAGGCTGTAGCACACAATGATGGCACCTGTGAATAGCCACTGAGCTCCAGCCTGGGCACCATAAAAAGATCCTGCCTCCAGGTGGATCACAAGGTCAAGAGATCGAGACCATCCTGGTCAACATGGTGAAACCCTGTCTCTACTAAAAATACAAAAAATCAGCTGGGCATGGTGGCACGTGCCCGTAATCCCAGCTACTCAGCAGGCTGAGGCAGGAGAATTGCCTGAACCCAGGAGGCGGAGGCTGCGGTGAGCCGAGATCGCGCCATTGCACTCCAGCCTGGGAAACGGAAGCGAAACTCCTTTTCAAAAAAAAAAAAAAAAAAAGATCCTGCCTCCAAAAAAAATACAGCTGGGCGTGGTGGCTCACACCTGTAATCCCAGCACTTTGGGTGACTGAGGCAGGTGGATCACAAGGTCAGGAGTTCAAGACCAACCTGACCAACATGAAGAAACCTCGTCTCTACTAAAAATACAAAAATTAGCTAGGCATGGTGGTGCACACCTGTAATCCCATCTACTCAGGAGGCTGAGGTGGGAGACTCCCTTGAACCCGGGAGGCAGAGGTTGCAGTGAGCACACCAGTGTACTCTAGTCTGGGCGACAGAGCAAGACTCCATCTCAGAAAAAAATATATACAGGTTGTGGAGAATTTTCCAAGATAAATCTGGAGTCTACAAAAATGTCAATATCATGAAAGACCCTTCCACTCTCAAAGAAAGCAGAAGGTGGACTATTTTAAAGCTAGCCTGGGTATGGTGGCTTACTCTGTAATCCCGACATTTTGGGAAGCAAACATGGTGAAGATCACTTGAGGCCAAGAGTTTGAGACCAGCCTGGGCAACATAGTGAGACCGCCATCTCTAAAAAACAAAAGTGAAAAAATTAGCCAGGCCCAGGAGTTCAGGGATGCAGTGTGCTGCTTCACTCCAGCCTAGGTAACAGAGCAAGACTCTGTCTCTAAAAAAAATAAGTAGGCTAGGCACAGTGGCTCATGCCTATAATCCCAGTACTTTGGGAAGCCAAGGCAAATGGATCACTTGAGGTCAGGAGTTCAAGAGCAGCCTGGACAACATGGTGAAACCCCATCTCTGCTAAAAATACAAAAATTAGCTGGGCATGGTGATGCACACCAATAATCCCAGCTACTCGGGAGGCTGAGTCAGGAGAATCGCTTGAACCCCAGAGGTGGAGGTTGCAGTGAGCGAAGATCACACCACTGCACTCTAGCCTGGACAATGGAGTGAGACTCCATGTCAAAAAAGAAAAATGTAGCTAGAAGATAGAGATATGACAACTAAATGTGAAGAGTGATTATTGATTGAGTGAATATAAAGGACATTTTGGGGACATTTGTGGAAATTCAAACATGTATAATGTATTAGGTTATTGTATTAATGTTACATTTCTTTGATATGATCATGATATTATATAAGAAAGTGTTCTTAGATCATACATGCTCAAGTATTGAAGTTAAGTGTCATGGCACACAAATTGCTCTCAGATGGTTCAGTGGAAAAAAAAGTAGGATATACTGAAAGAAAAGGGAAAGAAGGAAAGAGAAAAAATGTGGCAAAATATTAATAATTGGTATATCCTCCAGATCATCTGCAGAACCTCCTCTCCAAAGTTTGCCATTTATCCCTATCTTAAAATGTTACATATCATGCTTCCCTTATCTGTTTGACAGAAGCTGCTATTTCACTCTCTTTTCCTGCCACACACATGTTCTGTCCTTTAACTCCTTAGATCCAACTTAATGCACTAAAAAGAGTGTGAGCTTTGGAATAAGGTGTAGTTCAAAACATAATGCTGCTTTTGTATCTGAAAATTCAGCAAATGTTTATTGAGCACTTGCCAGGTACCAGGCACTGTGCAAGGTGCATGGATTTCCATAAGGAACAAAAGAGCTAGTTCCTGCCCTCTAGGAGCTTATGTTAAAGGTATTTAGAAAACAAGCACATAAATAAATATATAGCTACAAGTTGTGATACATGCTGTTGAGGAAAATATCAGATTGCTATGAGCAAGAATAGCAGAAGACATCTAATTTCAATTGGATGATGGTTAAAGACACTTATTCTGCTCTATGATCATGAGCAAAAATTATTTGAATTCTGTGAGTTGGTTTTATATCTGTAAAAATGAAGATGAAAATAACATTCTTACTCTATCATTTGTGAAAACTAAATGTGATAACATATGAAGTGGCTGGCACTTAAAGGGCACTGTGTAGATGTTATCAGTCTTCGTTTTGAAAGTTCCGCTCTTTCCCTCACTCATTTCCAAGTATTGTATTTGGTTGTTTTCTAATACTCCTTAACCTTGTCTTTTTGGCTCCATAGGGCTCGGAATGGAATGCCTCCAACTTAGAGGACTTACAGAACCGAGGGTAAGCACACAAAGTATTTACTGACACCCCTATGTGACAGAAGTCCCTGTTTTATCTTTATATTTTCACATCAAGGAGGTATCAATGGGTAACTTTAATCTTAAGAGTTGCTTCTGACTGATTCTAATCAGATGTAATCTAAGAAAAATAAAAACAGCTATTCTCCCTCTGTTTCATTCCCCCACCTCCCAAGAAATATCAGCTGCTTTAATTGAAAGACTTTGAAAAACAAATGTGCAAAACTTTGGTGATGTTTAAAATCAAATTTTTACTTTTATGCGAGAATACATAGAATTGCATATGTTGGACTCACAGAGCTGTTCATTCAACATTTATTGAGCATCTTCTTTGGGATAAAGAGCCAGGTGCTAGGGATCCACAGATAAATTAAGACTCGTCCCTATCCTGTATAGTAAGCTGCTTCAAGACTCTGTAGGTTATGGATGTGAACTGGACAAGCTTCTGAAATTGAAGAGGACCTACCTTATATTAAGAAAATTGTCCCTAAGCAGCATGGTTATTAAGTTTGATTGTAGCAATCGAGACTGCAGTGAACATTCAGCAAGTAAAAAGCTACCATTCTTCCTTTATCTAATGCCTACTAAGTTTCTCATTGAAATTTATTCACTTTAGGAAGTCAGATGATCCCAATAAGAAAAGAGAAAATCAGATCTGAAATTTGCCATGCTAACTCTTCATAGTGGAAAGAGATATGACCAGCTGGGACTCAGAGGTAGTGATGGTTGCTGGCTGCCTGTTTTCTCAGCCATAAGCCTTCTAGTTATCTTTATCATGAGTGGATAAGTATACCCAACTTCTTCCCCACATGAAAGGTATTTCATAACTGGCAAAATGAACTTGGAACAGGACTTAACACAAATGATTGTTATACAAAGAATTCCAGGAAGGGAATCTGGTTGCTTAATTTAAGATTTGAAGTTAAATAAAACTTGGAAAATTTAAATTAATAAGAATTGAGTCTAGAGTTCTTGAAGGCAGACACTGTATCTTAGTCTTGTTTATAGCCTACCATTTACCTAGCTCAGAGTTGTGTAACAAGAGGGTGCTAAGTAAATGTGAATGAATGATAGGTACATTCACACATATATGAGAACTGTGACTTGCCTAATGGCAGATAAGGAGAGAAAATGGATTAGTAGACTGTGTTGGGAATTCAGAGACCTCAGTTCTAATCCTGTGTCTACCATTTGCCTTATTTGCAAGTGCTCCTGAAGCTAAGGACCCCCTAATTCAACAAGATTAATAATATTGCATCTGCTTTATATACAGGAGTCTCGTTAAGATTTCCTTAGGAGTGGGACAATGTTTTTTTTTACAAACTTTCCAAGTCATCAAGCTTTAAAAATTCTGTAATTCTGGCCATGTGTAGTGGCTCACACCTGTAATCCCAGCACTTTTAGGAGGCTGAGGCAGGTGGATCACTTGAGGTCAGGAATTCAAGACCAGCCTGGCCAACATAGTGAAACCTCATCTCTACTAAAAATACAAAAAATTAGCTGGGCATGATGGTGGGCACCTGTAATCCCAGCTACTCGTGAGGCTAAGGCAGGAGAATTGCTTGAATCGGGGAAGCCAAGGTTGTAGTGAGGTGAGATCATGCTACTGCACTCCAGCCTGGGCAACAGAGCGAGACTCTGGAAAAAAAAAAAAAAAAAAAAAAAAATCTGTAATTCTGGGAAACCTAGATACAGTGTTTAGTATGAAATCTGAGATTTGGTATAGTAGTGTTTGCCAAAAGCATTGGAATCATGTCTTATATACATATGAATTTAGAACATAATCTCTGCTGGAGATGAGACCCATCATCTCATTTGCTTCTTAGAAGGCTAAATTATAAAATGCAACTAACTATATCTAGTTGTCTTTAAAAACAGTGTGGTCAAATTTCCAGATAGCCACTTAAATCTTGTTTCTTAAATTCAGTGATTGTTAAACTTTAATATGTAAAGAATTACAGTTCAGGGATCTGAACACAAAACCATCTGTATTACCCCATGTAGATAACTTATGTGATTTTTAAGGGTAATTTTGACATTAAGGCCATTTCCATGCAATTTACGGACTTTAGAACCTAACCCAAAGTAAAATGTTACTCTATATAGAGTCATTTGGTGCCGAGATGGCAAAAAATTTCAAGGAGTTTCAGTTCCAATTGCTAGTGACTGCTTACAGCTCTATAATGAAAAGGATTGGGAGGCTGTGTCCTGCCTCTAGAAAGATAGTGCCATAATTCATTACTGAGGTATGGGATTAGAGGTGGGAGAGTGTTCATTTTTATTTTCAATAAAATGAGGAGGTTGAGCATGGTGGCTCACACCTGTAATCCCAGCACTTTGGGAGGCCAAGGCGGGCAGATCATGAGGTCAGAAGTTTGAGACCAGCCTGGCCAACATGATGAAACCCCGTCTTTACTAAAAACACAAAAATTAGCCAGGAGTGGTGGCACATACCTGTAATCTCAGGTACTCAGGAGGTTGAAGCAGGAGAATTGCTTGAACCCAGGAGGCAGAGGTTGCAATGAGCCAAGATCTTGCCATTGTACTCCAGCTCTAGGCTGCAGAGCAAGACGCCATCTCAGAAAAATAAATAAATAAGCAATATAATAAAATAAGGAAAGTGCGTTGCCTGCCTTTTTTCCTTTTTTTTTTTTTTCTTCCTGTCACCCAGGCTGGAGTGTTACCTTTTTTCCTAGCAGTTTTATTCAAATATAATTTACATACCATATGATTCACCCATTTTAAATGTACAGTTTGTTGGTTTTTAGTATATTCATAAAGCTGTGCGACCCATCACCACAATCAGTTTAGAACATTTTTTCAACCCAGAAAGAAAGCCTGTACCCTTCAGGAGTCACCTCCATTTTCTTTCTTACCTCTGCGCCAACAATTCCTAGAAATCACTAATGTTCGTCAGCTAACAAAGAGCCACTCTTTGGCTAGTTTGAATAATGCTGGTTGTGACCATTTGTGTACAAGTTTTTGGGTGGGCACATGTTTTTATTTCTCTTGGATTTACTCTTTGGAAAGGAATTGCTGGGTCCTGTGGTAATTTTGTGTTTAACTGTAGGGAAACTGCTGTACTGTTTTCCATAGCAGTTGCACCGTTTTACATTTCTACCATCAGCTTGCTTTTTTTTTTTTTCTTTTTGAGACCGAGTTTTGTTCTTGTTGCCCAGACTGGAGTGCAACGGTGTGATCTCGGCTCACCACAACCTCCACCTCCCAGGTTCAAGTGATTCTCCTGCCTCAGCCACCCAAGTAGCCGGGATTACAGACATGTGCCACTACGCCCAGCTAATTTTGTATTTTTAGTAGGGCTGAGGTTTCACCATGTGACCAGGCTGGTCTCGAACTTCTCACCTTAGATGATTCGTCCACTCAGCGTCCCAAAGTGCTGGGATTACAGGTGTGAGCCACTGCGCCCAGCTGAGCTTGCTTTCTAAGTTTAAAAAAAAAAAAAAATTTTTTTTTTTTTTGTAGTAATGGGCTTTGATGCCAAGTTAAAACAGATTCAATTCATGTCTGAGAAAATTTTTGGCCACTTGACCTTAACCACAGATTTGGTTAGCTATGGCTGCATTCTTTTTCTATATTCATTTCATCAATTTCAGAGTTTGTGTTTATAGAACTTCACATTTGTTCAGAGAAGGAAGCAGCATCTCAGAGAGAAATGAGTGAGTCCATGTTGTATTGTTGGAGTAAACTTAGACATCCAGCTATGTCTAAGTCCACACAGCATTAAGAAAAGATAGCATGGCCGGGCGCAGTGGCTCAAGCCTGTAATCCCAGCACTTTGGGAGGCCGAGGCGGGTGGATCATGAGGTCAAGAGATCGAGACCATCCTGGTCAACGTGGTGAAACCCCGTTTCTACTAAAAATACAAAAAATTAGCTGGGCATGGTGGCGCATGCCTGTAGTCCCAGCTGCTCAGGAGGCTGAGGCAGGAGAATTGCCTGAACCCAGGAGGCGGAGGTTGCGGTGAGCCGAGATCGCACCATTGCACTCCAGCCTGGGTAACAAGAGCGAAACTCCGTCTCAAAAAAAAAAAAAAAAAAAAAAATAGGAAGAAATTGTTGTTCGTTCGCTGTTTTTTTTCTTGGGGTCCATGTCAGTAGTGTGATTTTATACAGATGACTTTCAGATAATAAATTATATTGCTGATAATTTTAATAACAGAGAAAGTGTCTGATTATAGCCGCAAATTGATTCTTTGGAGTAAAACGAGAGTATATTTTCAGAAGATTATCAAAGGTGAGATTGCATAACTACATACACTGAAAACAGAATTTAGATATTGAACATAGTGGATAACTTTTTGCTTAATAACTCCCTGATGCCCAGGTATGCCCAGGAACCCTGTTGTATAATTTCTCTAATAAATAAATATAACCTCTTAGTTTTTTAGCTTTCTTTATTATTTTTGTATTTAATTTCAACCTATGGAGTAAACAAGTTTTAAGTAAGGAAAAACAGTGCTTCGAATTGGATTTAGCCTGAGTAGTAGAGTATATATTCTCCCTTGATTTCCTTGCAGGGTACGGTATATCTTGAATGTCACTCGAGAGATAGATAACTTCTTCCCAGGAGTCTTTGAGTATCATAACATTCGGGTATATGATGAAGAGGCAACGGATCTTCTGGCTTACTGGAATGACACTTACAAATTCATCTCTAAAGCAAAGTGAGTAATAGTCCTGCACAATGTTGTGAACCCTGTTCCTCTTGCCCCGCACGTGGCTGGGTCCTGAGGGCTACAGACAACTTACTGATGTTACTCAGGAAAAAGGAACTAAAGAAAGGAGGAGACTGAAATCTTCTTAATCCTAGGCAAAAGACCAGTGACTCACTTTAAGTAAAGCAAGCCCCTGGGAGGAAGTAACCTCATGTTGGCTATTTTCATTGAGCACAGAATTAAAGAAAATAGACTTAGACTGCAGCAAAAGATGCAGAAATGAGAGAAGGAAGAAATTCTGAATTAAGCTCGTAAGTTGCCAGTGGGGGGATTTAAAAGTCACATCGTAGAAATTATTCCAGATGGATTGAATACTGGTCCTCCCCATTGAAGACAAGGAGACAAACTTTGGAATTCTTTTCCTCTTCTCTTTGTTTGTATGATACTCTAAATGACGAAATTTTTCTGTGGCCCTTCTGTTGATGTCTTCCTTAAATTAGTTGGCTCTTTTAGTGCAACTATTTTGTATTAACTTAGTGTTTCGTATTAATGTCAACACTGCTTTTTTTTTTTTAAGCCCTTGGGGATTTCCTTACCAATCCTATTTATTCCTTTACTAGAGAGAACCACAAATGAGCTTGTTTGCCACATCTCTCTTCAAGTAGGACTATGTTCAAACCATCCCTGGCAGATGAGAAGTGCTTTTGTATTTAAAGTTCTTCAAAAATAATTCCACACTTCTCTTAAGGACCATGGTCAGGAAATTCTTCCTCTTAGTTTCTCTAAATCCTCATATTCTAGCTTTGAGCCTATTCCTTTAGTCTCCAGGAAGTACCTAAAAGAGTGTTTTATATTTTTGAATTCTGTTAATTACTCGCAGTAGTAATACCATTCATGCATGCTCACTATTCTCATGTAGTATTTTCGAAGATCTAGAGGGGCAGATCTTGTCATCCTCCTGTACAGATGAGAACAGACTATAGAGCTGACATTCAGAGAGGTCAAAGAAGTGGTGAAGATAAAACTTGAACAAAGATCTTGCTGAGGTGGGAGGATCACTTGAGTCTGGAAGTTCAAGACCAGCCTGAGCAACATAGCAAGACTCCTATCTCTACCCCCCAAAAAAAAATTTTTTTTAATTAGCCAGGCACAGTGGTGCATGTCTGTGATCCCAACTACTTGGAAGGCTGAGGGAGGTGGGAGGATCTCTTGAGCCCGTGAGATTAAGGCTGCAGTGAGCTGTGGTCAAACCACCGCACTTGAGCCTGGATTTAGGAAAAAAAGAAAAAAAAAGTCTCATTTCAGAATCTGTGGGTACTGGAATAGTCTAGGTCTATAAGGAAAAGGTACTAGAAGGCTAGGCCCCAGCCCGCATGAAAAGAAAGGCTAATTTTACTTGGGATTAGGGAGAGACATATGGGGACACCCAGGGCACAACTGGGGGCACTCACTCTCAGGTTTCTCCAAGCATAAGTCGGCACCTAGGAGTGAGTATCTCTTCAAATGCTCCTATGTCTCATCCTAATCGGTACCCAGTTGTTGTTTTTGTTTGTTTGTTTTTTGTTTTTTTGATACAGAATCTGGCTCTATCAACCAGACAAGAGTGCAATGACATGATATCAGCTTACCACAGCCTCCACCTCCTGGGTTCAAGTGATTCTCCTGCCTCAGCCTCCTGAGTAGCTGGGGATTACAGGAATGTGCTACCATGACCAGCTGATTTTTGTGAGTTTAGCCATGTTGGTCAGGCTGGTCTTGAACTCCTGAGCTCAAAAGATCTGCCTGCCTCAGCCTCCCAACCAAACTGTTGGGATTACAGGCATGAGCCACTGTGCCCAGCCCAAGACCCTGATTTTTTTTTTTTTTTTTTTTTTGAGACAGAGTCTCACTCTGTTCCCAGGCTGGAGCGCTGTGGTGTGGTCTTGGCTCATTGCAACCTCCACCTCCTGGGTCAAGCAATTCTCCTGCCTCAGCCTCTTGAGTAGCTAGGATTACAGGAACTCACTACCAAGACCAGCTGATTTTTGTTGGTTTTGCCATGTTGGTCAGGCTGGTCTTGAACGCCTGAGCTCAAATGATCTGCCTGCCTCAGCCTCCCAAACTGCTGAGATTATAGGCGTGAGCCACCACGCCCAACCAAAGACCCTGATTTTTCTTTTTTTTTTTTTTCTTTTTTTTTTTTTTGAGACAGAGTCTTGCTCTGGAGTACTGTGGCACAGTCTTGGCTCACTGCAACCTCTGCCTCCTGGGTTCAAGCAATTCTTCTGCCTCAGTCTCCAAGTAGCTGGGACTAACTACAGGCACCCACTACCACGCATGACAATTTTTATATTTTTAGTAGAGACAGGCTTTCACCACATTGGCCAGGCTGGTCTCAAACTCCTGACCTTGTAATCTGCCCGCCTTGGCCTCCCAAAGTGCTAGGATTACAGGCGTGAGCCACTGTGCCCAACCAAGACCCTGATTCTTAAAGTGACACCAGGCTTAATCTGGACAGTCCAGCATGGGTAGGGGCACTGAAAGGTGGAATTGGGTTAGGGGATAACTGACTTCAGATCCTTCATTACATGAGTTAGAAGCCATACGCCAGTGATCCTAGCTACTTAGAAGGCTAAAGGAGGTGGGAGTATCAACCAAAAAAGCCTAGTTGAAAATATGCCAAAGAGATGTCTTCAAGGAAGTGGATTTCATAATTGAATTTTACTTGTGGTTGTCCAGGTTTGAGCACCTTGCATGCTGCAGGCATAGGCCTGAAACTTGATACATTAAGATTGTCAGAGCTTGATGGGAAAATGTAGAGCACATGTCTAAACTTCCTTCTGAGACACTGCCTTAGCTTCCTAATTGTAGTTTAAATGTAAACCCTAGGGTGCCATAAGCAAACAAATATTTCCTAGTCATTTGGGCTAAACTACACACAGAGACACATACCCCAACTAATGTTAGGACACCCAAATTTTGTATTTAACTCACAAGTGGGAGGTTAATCTTACCTTCCCTTTGAGACTTTCCATTATTCCAGCCCATTCTCTGCATTCCTGTAGCTTACCTGGCTAACTCATTTTGGCACTTAACCTCATACTTCCTTGCATTTATACTGAAGTCTTTCATATGTCTCTTTCTCCAGAAGCAGGACTATAAGCTTCTGAAAGGAAGCTTATCTACCATCATAATAGTGAGTGAGTGAATGAATAGATTTCTCTTGTTATGCTGACATGTACATTTTTTGGTTTATTGGAATAAACACTGGAGAAAGATTCCAGAGCCTGTGTATGCTAGGATAAGGGTAACACTTCTTATTTCCAGATTTTTTAATGTCGTTCCTACTTTAAGCACCTGGTAGACCTAATCAGCAGATCCACAGGTTTATTTATACATTTAGCCAATATTTAATATTTGAAAGTTTACTATGTGCCAGACACTGTGTTGTTAGCATAATTAGCATACTAAATAATGTTCATATTCCAGAGTAAGCTCCAGCATGTTAAGCCTCAGGGGTTTTGTTTGTTAGTATAGCTTTAGGTCGTTTTGTTTTCTCCTTCTTCCACCTAATTAAAAAAAAGAAAAAAACCCACAGTTTTCCTTCTTTCCTCCCTCATCACTGAGAAAGCCATGTGGTACACCACATGCCCCTATTCAGCTTCTCAGTGGTAGAGCCTGTCCCTAGACCTAGGTTGCATGTCGGTGAAAAGTACTATCCAGTGCTACATCTGAGTAGAGAAGAAGGTTAGTTTCATTTGGTTTGTGCTTTTTTCCAAGGAAGGACAGAACCCTTACCGGAACTTAAACTGGAAACAACTCATAACATTTGAATCAATTAGTTCACTCACAGCCACACCTGTAACTCAAGAGAGTGTCAGCCATGAAACATGCCCCTGGGGCTGTGAGGGAACTGGCCTCCACCACACAAAATGGGCTCCAGTCTAAATTTAAAATGCTCTCTCTCCACCCTGTGACCAATTGTCATTCCATATTGAATTTTTTCCTTTTTTTCTTTTTTTTTTTTTCTGAGACAGAGTCTTACTCTGTTGCCCAGGCTGGAGTGTAGTGGCGCAATCTCAGCTCACTATAACTTCAGCCTCCTGGGTTCAATCAATTCTCTGTCTCAGCCTCCTGAGTAGCTGAAATTACAGGCACCTGCCACCATGCCCAGCTAATTTTTTTGTATTTTTGGTAGAGACAGGGTTTCACCAACTTGGCAAGGTTGGTCTTAAACTCCTGACTTCATGATCCACCTGCCTCAATCTCCCAAAGTGCTAGGATTGCAGGTGTGAGCCATTGCACCTGGCCTGCCCAGCTAATTTTTGTATTTTTAGTAGAGATGGGGTTTTGCCATGTTGCCCAGGCTGTTCTCAAACTCCCAACCTCAAGTGATTCACCCACCTGAGCCTCCCAAAGTGCTGGGATTACAGGCGTGAACCACTGTGCCTGGCCCCATACTGAATTTTAACTGTATGTTTCTCCCACTGAATCCTACCCGTTAGGATAAAAGCCATATGTCACTTTGTATCGCAGCACTTTGCACCTTGTCTTACACTTATTATAAATACCTGGTAAATGTTTGCTGAATGGATTAAAGAAATATATTATTAACATTGAATATTGTTTAAGAAGACACTAGAGCTGCCTCCCCTACCCTACCCACATATTTGATTATAGCTGTATGGGAGTGTACCAAAGTGGAGAGACTGCATAGCAAGAAAATGGAAGGACAGGACAGGATACTTGGAAAAATCTAGAACCCAGCTTTTAAAATATCCCCACTGTTGTGTCTTCCTCTGTTCTTTACCTCAATCCCTCAAACAAGGAAACATGGATCTAAATGCCTTGTGCACTGCAAAATGGGGGTGAGTCGCTCAGCCTCCACGGTGATTGCCTATGCAATGAAGGAATATGGCTGGAATCTGGACCGAGCCTATGACTACGTGAAAGAAAGACGAACAGTGACCAAGCCCAACCCCAGCTTCATGAGACAACTGGAAGAGTATCAGGGAATCTTGCTAGCAAGGTGAGTCCTTACGTGACTTTCTCCGATTCTCCCTCCTTTTAGGTTCTCTAAAGCAAGATGAAGTGTCCTCCTCTGCAGCTAGTTCTCAAGCTGATTTAGATGACATATTTTTTCAAAAAAGACTTATTTCTCTATCAATCAAGTTTTCGAAAAATAAGTAAGCATTTAAGATTCGCATGGGCTGTGTGGGCACAGTGGCTCATGCCTGTAATCCCAGCATTTTGGGAGGCCGAGGAGGGTGGATCATTTGAGGTCTGGAGTTCAAGACCAGCCTGCCAACATGGTGAAACCCCACCTCTACTTAAAATACCAAAATTAGCCAGACATGGTGTTGTACGCCTGTAATCCCAGCTACTTGGGAGACTGAGGCAGGAGAATCGCTTGAACCCGGGAGGCAGAGGTTACAGTGAGCCAAGATCGCACCACTGTACTCCAGCCTAGATGGTAAGAGTGTAACTCCGTCTCAAAAAAAAAAAGATTTACATGGGCACGCTGCCAGTGGGATACCCCTGTCCGACAAGGAGCAATACCAAAAAAGTTTTTTAAAAGCATAAAAAGGTCGGGCATGGTGGCTTAATCCTGTAATCCCACTCTGGGAGGCCAAGGCGGGCGGATCTCGAGGTCAGGAAATTGAGACCATCCTGGCCAACGTGGTGAAACCCCGTTTCTACTAAAAATACAAACATTAGCTGGACATGGTGGCATGTGCCTTTAATCCCAGCTACTCAGGAGGCTGAGGCAGGAGAATAGCTTGAACCAGGGAGTTGGAGGTTGCAGTGAGCTGAGATCATGCCACTGCACTCCAGCCTGGCAACAAAGCGAGACTCTTATCTAAAAAAGAGAGAGAGAGATTCGTATGGAGGATTAAGTATTTAATCTTTCAGGTTGATATAATAAAATTAAAGGATGAAAATACTAAATATTTATACCACTTTTCAACATCTTATAAGACTAGATTCAGCTGCCATGTAAAAAAAAAAAAAAAAAAAAATTGGTACCAGTGACTCCCATGGTAATGCTAGGGTTAGCTGAAATTCTTGGACATTTTTTCAGCTAGTTCTCTTTCAAGCTAGTTCCCTTTCAAGCTGGAGTGAAGTGTCACAGTCTCGGCTCACTGCAACCTTTGGCCCACTCTTTTAAAAAAATATAAAAGTACTGTCTGCTAATTTGGGTATTTTTTTTTCCTCAGTGCTTTGTTTTACTGAGCCTTGTCCAGTAATTTTGATCATGTGACAAATCAGCAGAATAGGGATTTGTATAACCCCATTGAGGTATGAAAGCACTTCCTAAAAACAATTCTTATTTAAAGACTCTTTTGGTCAGGCATAGTGGGTCATGCCTGTAATCCCAGCACTTTGGGATGCCAAGGTGGGTAGATAACAAGGTCAAGAGTTTGAGATCAGCCTGGCCAATATGGTGAGACCCCATCTCTACTAAAAATACAAAAATTAGCCAGGCGTGAGGGCGGGTGTCTGTAGTCTCAGCTACTTGAGAGGCTGAGGCAGGAGAATTGCTTGAACCCGGGAGGCAGAGGGTGCAGTGAGCAAAGATTGTGCCTCAGCACTCCAGCCTGGAAGCCTGGGTGACACAGCAAGACTCCGTGTCAAAAAATATATATATTTTAAACCAATTATATATGCTTTGCAAAAATGCAAAAAATTACAAAGGGAAAGAAATAGTTTATGAGCTCAGTATACGCAGACAGCAATTGACATTACCTGTTTCCCAAGGTTTTATTCTGTCACATATTTTGGTGGTTATTTTCTTCACAAAAATTGTTCTGTAGTCTACCTCCCCACTCAGTACTAGGTCTTGAATGTCTTCCTGAATTGGTAAAAACCAGCTGTTTTCAATAATAATTTGGTAATTGGGGATAAAATGAGTAATTAATTTCACTACATTATTATCCCTTTGGTGGTTAAAGCCACCTTCAGCAGCTCTTGGGAACAATCATCAGATGTTAAGTGATTTTTGGATCAGTTTTCTGAGATGCCACATGCTGAAATTCTGTGGATTTCTAGATTTTGCTTTGTTTTTTCCATATAGGTATGTTCTAGGTGGTTTTGTTAGGGTGAAGGCACAGCTGTCTAGAAGCAGTTGGGCTGGTACCAGTGTTTGACTCCAGTGAGTCTTGTGATTTGGTCTTGACTCTTGAATCTGGACTGTATTTCCCCTGAACAAAATGTTACATAGCCTTCCAGCCTATCCAGGCAGAGGGACCACCCTCCCACCCCCGAAGTATTGTGAACATGTGGCCACAGCATAGCATTATGATTTCCACTAAAAAAACCCTCCCATTTACTCAACATTTGGCGTGATTTCATCTCACTCATTCTCTTAGGAGGTTGGGAGGATACTGAAGCGTCCTGTGTTTAAAAGAATTTGTAGGTCATTGGGGCCAGATTTTGATGGCATTTTTAGATTAGATCAGAAGGTAGGATGTAGCAGTTCTTTTTGGCACAAGAAAGAGGTATCTGAGCGTTCAGCAAGAAATAAATATATATTCCCAGACACACATGACAGATGTTGGGCAATGTCCTCACGTGACCCACTGAGAGGAAGGATACTATGTGTCCTGCCAATTTGAGTATTTATTCTGGAATCCCAGGCTACTGCAAGCTGTTGGGTTGGATTTTTTTAGTGTGTGTGGTTTTCCTTAGTTGTTGAAGGAATTTCAGAAAAATCTTAGATGTCAAGAAGGGTAGTGTAAACCCAAAATCACCTTTTCTTCCTTTTCCTTTACTTTTTTTGTTCCATCTCAGCTTCCTAGGCTTGATTCATGGAGGAAGGGACAAGCCCTGGGGAGAGAAAACCACGGAATTTGAGTCAGTAGATCTGGTTTCCATTCCTGGTTCACCCCCTTGCTGCACCCCTGAGAAGTTACTTTACATTTCTAGTCCTTAACTGACCCCATCTATAAAATGAAAATCAAGAGATCCACCTCACATTTTATGTGAATAAAAATATGTATGAACGTTCATTATGTATTACTGAGAGTTATTCAGATATGATTCTCATCTTCCTCCAAGGCTACCCAGAAGACATGTATATGTGCCATTTATTTCCTCTTCCATGACATCACTTATTGCCTCCTGCCACCCACAGACATATTCCATTCAAAACTGGAATGGGGCTGGGCACAGTGGCTCATGCCTGTAATCCCAGAACTTTGGGAGGCCGAGGTGGGCAGATCACGAGGTCAGGGGTTTGAGACCAACCTGGCCAACATGGTGAAACCCCGTCTCTACTAAAGATACACAAAATTAGCTGGGCATGGTGGCGCATGCCTGTAATCCCAGCTACTCTGGAGACTGGGGCAGGAGAATTGCTTGAACCCAGGAGGCAGACAGAGGTTGCAGTGAGCCAAGATCACACCATTGCACTCCAGCCTGGGCAACAGAGTAAGACTCCATCTGAAGGAAAAAAAATAATAATAAATAATAGAAAGTGTTCCCAAAATTTCCTGTATTATGGTGTTTTCTGGGTTTTAAGTACTGTCTAGTGCTAGGGATATCACTTAGGCTGCTTTCGACTGCAAGTAATCAAATAGTCAGTCAGGATCTCAGCAAGAAACAGCAGACTCAGATTAGGATTATTTGAGGAGGGTTTTTTTAATTTTTATTTTTATTTATTTATTTATTTTTGAGATGCAGTCTCACTGTGTTGCCCAGGCTAGAGTACAGTGGTGTGATGTTGGCTTACTGCAACCTCTGTCTCCTGGGTTCGAGGTATTCTCTTGCCTTAGCCTTCCTGGGTAGCTGGGATTACAGGCGCACACCACCATGCCCGGCTAATTTTTGTATTTTTAGTAGAGACGAGGTTTCACCATGTTAGTCAGGCTGGTCTCTAACTCCTAACCTCGTGATCCACCCGCTTCAGGCTCCCAAAGTGCTGAGAGTACAGGCATGAGCCACCATGCACAGCCTGTTTTATTTTTTGAAACAGAGTCTATCTTTGTTGACAGGCTGGAGTGCAGTGGCATGATCTCAGCTCACTGCAACCTCCGTTTCCTGGGTTCAAGCGATTCTCCTACCTCAGCCTCCTGAGTAGCTGAGACTACAGGCGTGC
>NW_022436952.1:37535125-37555257 GCF_009761245.1 Sapajus apella
ATATATATATATTTTTTTTTTTTTTGAGACGGAGTTTCGCTCTTGTTGCCCAGGCTGGAGTGCAATGGTGCGATATCGGCTCACTGCAACCTCCGCCTCCTGGGTTCAGGCAATTCTCCTGCCTCAGCCTCCCGAGTAGCCGGGACTACAGGCACGCGCCACCATGCCCAGCTAATTTTTTGTATTTTTAGTAGAGACGGGGTTTCACCATGTTGACCAGGATGGTCTCGATCTCTTGACCTCGTGATCCACCCGCCTCGGCCGCCCAAAGTGCTAGGATTACAGGCGTGAGCCACCGCGCCCGGCCTAATTTTTATATTTTTAGTAGAGTTGGGGTTTCACCATGTTGGCCAGGATGGTCTCAATCTCAATCTTGTGATTTGCGCACCTCGGCCTCCCAAAGTGCTGGGTTCCAAGTGTGAGCCACCATACTCAGCCATTGAGGAGGGTTTTATAAAGGGACTATTTACAAGTGTGGCATTATAGTGGAATCAAGGGACTTACATCAGCAGGGCTATTTGCAAATAGCTCCTAGACCCAAAAAGAGAGGAAGCAGTTACTAGAACCTGGAAAGAAACTCTTGTTAGAGAAAGGCACTTTCAGAGACAAGCAATAACTTTCTGTCAAAGGGACACAGCTAGCCCTAGGTAGCCCTCTGGTGAGGGAGCTAGGGGAGTAAATACCCTGCCCTCACTCTCTTTCCTCCAGTCTCCTTCTAGAACTCCCCATTAGCCAAATCCTAATGGAAGTCAGAAAACTAGGGGGCCTGTTGTTGTGGTCTGAAGGTCAGCCTCTGCAGCAACAAACAGCGTGGAGAAGCTGAGGGGTGGACCCTGCAGGGGCAAATAAAAGCTATCTGGCCCAACACGCAGCTACAGGTAGTTTAAAAAGCTGTACCACTTATCACCTTTAAAAAGAAACACAGAAGTAGTCTCTTTAATGGCTCAGTGGTAATGTAATCACAGACTCTGGTATTCTTTAGCTTTCTGTTCCACCTTCCTTAGTGAATAGCTTGGTCCTTGAGGTTGTCTGATGATTACCAGATGTCTGCCACATTTCTAGGCATCTGTAAATTGTACAGCATCTGGCTGAAGAAAAGGAGAATTTAAATTGGATAGGAAGACCTTCTCCAGAAGCTCCCCATAGACTTCCTCTTGGAACCCATTGGCCAGGACTGGGTCATATGGCCAAGAAAATAGAATTTCCAGGACTGGATAAAACATATTCACAGCTGGGCACGGTGGCTTATGCCTGTAATCCCAGCACTTCGGGAGGCCAAGGCAGGTGGATCATCTGAGGTCAGGAGTTCGAGACCAGCCTGGCCAACATGGCTAAACCCCATCTCTACTAAAAATACAAAAATTAGCCAGGTGTGGTGGTGGGCACCTATAATCCCAGCTATTTGGGAGGCTGAGGCAGGAGAATTGCTTGAACCCAGGGGGCAAAGGTTGCAATGAGCCAAGATCACACCACTTCACTCCAGCCTGGGTGAAAGAACAAAACTCTGTCTCAAAATTATATATATCTGGCCAGGCGCGGTGGCTCAAGCCTGTAATCCCAGCACTTTGGGAGGCCGAGGCGGGTGGATCACGAGGTCAAGAGATCGAGACCATCCTGGTCAACATGGTGAAACCCCGTCTCTACCAAAAATACAAAAAATTAGCTGGGCATGGTGGTGCGTGCCTGTAATCCCAGCTACTCAGGAGGCTGAGGTAGGAGAATTGCCTGAACCCAGGAGGCGGAGGTTGCGGTGAGCCGAGATCGCGCCACTGCACTCCAGCCTGGGTAACAAGAGGGAAACTCCGTCTCAAAAAAAATATATATTTATGTGTGTGTATATATATATATATATATATATATATCACATTTATCCTCTGGATCTAGGGAAGTGCCACATTTCCTGAACCCATGGGACAGTGAACACCCAAATCAAATCAGGCTTCTGACTGTAAGAAAAATGGCTGTTGGATATATAGCTGTTAGGGCCTGCAATCTGTGATGTGTTATTAGGAAACCTTGGCACCTGTAGGCTAACTGCCAAGTGAATAGGCCCAGCAGACTGGCCCAGCACCCAAGTGCCACTCCAGGATCTGCTTGCTTGGAAGAGCAAAGAAAAAAATCCCCAGACTCCTATGACTATATGAAGCTCTATCAAGCCTTACAGTTTAGGTAACCAGGAGAGGAAAATCCTTAGAAAAATCACACTGTTTGTAGAGAAATTATATTTCCTGTCCAAGTGTTTGGATCTTGCATTTCATATCTTATCCCAAGAGGCATGTGGTGGTTTTCTCAAAGAGGCAGAGCCCTGATCCTAGCATTCTCTAGCTCCATAATTACCCAGGGTGGCCCTGGGTGTTTAATTTGAGGTGGCAGCTCTCTGTTTGAGGGCATTTGCTTAGTGCTTTGACATTAGTAGAAGAGGAGTTTTCAAAGTGACACCAGGTTCCTGTATTGATTTATAAATCGGTTACAGTCTTAGAGTATGAGGGTATGAGCCAACCCCCTCTGAAATACAAGGGACTTTTTGTACCTCTCAGTATACCATTAAGGGCCTGAAGAAGGCTGTTTAATATTTCCCTTTAGACCTAAAAAGGGTATCATAAAGCTACTTTTAGTATTGATATCTGATTTCATATTTTCTGTTTTTATAGATGGGAGATGGGAGCAAAACAAGAAGAGAGGGTGTGTGTGTGTCTGTGTGTGTGCCTGTGTTTTGAAACTCCATTAAACTGCCAGCAGCCCTGTTTGTTATTCTGCACTCTGATCGTGCAGGTTTCTGGCAGATTTATGTTCCATTAGACAGTTTTAGATTTCAAGCAGACCGTTTGCAACCTGGACCATGTGTCTGTGGTATTAGGTTTCCGTGTATAGTGGCAAGGAAGAAAAACTGGGTGGTGACCAGGGAGAGTTTGTGCTACATTTCCTCAGAAATGTCAGTTTTGATTCTTTGAATGTTCCTGTCACAAGGGCCAGAGGAGGCAGGGTTGTCTTTTACCCTGGATTTGCCAGTGGAGACATTGAGGTCTAGTTAGCTGGTGCACATTGGTCAGCCGGCAGCATGCAACCTGAGAATTGAAGACATGGACTCCTGGTCAGGTGACAGCCAACTGCAATTGAGATTTAGAAGGATTTTCTTACTAGCTTTCCAGTTAAATAATCTTAAATCATCTTGGATGATGCACAGCACACAAAAAATACTCAGATAATGCTTTTTCTCTTCCTTTATAAAGGCTGCCTAATACCCTAAAAAGTAACTATAGACAGCTGGGTGTGGTGGCTTATGCCTGTAATCCAGCACTTTGGGAGGCTGAGGCAGGCAAATCACAAGGTCAAGAGATGGAGACCATCCTGGCCAACATGGTGAAACCCTTTCTCTACTAAAAATACAAAAACCGGCTGGGCATGGTGGCACAGGGCTATAGTCCCAGCTACTCGGGAGGCTGCAGCAGGAGAATCACTTGAACCCAGGAGGCAGAGGTTGCAGTGAGCTGGTATCACACTACTGCACTCCAGCATGGTGACAGAGCAAAACTCCATCTCAAAAAAAAAAAAAAAAAAAGTAACTATAGATAGCATGATTTTACTGTAAGTCCTGCCCCCACCTTTTTTTCTTCAAAGAGACAATGTCTACATTGCCCAGGCTAGTCTCACTCAACTCCTAGGCTCAAGCGATCATCATGCTGTAGCCTCCTGAGTAGCTAGATTACAGATGCAAGTACTTTCCATTTTTAGCAGCCTTTTCCTTTATATAACTTCTCAGAGTTGATGTTTCACCAAACATGTAACAACATGAAAGTGGAGGCTAGATAATGGAACACCTTATACATCGTCATTTAAATTTCCTCCTCCTTGTGCTCGCCTGGGCAGCACATATACTAAAATTGGAACTATACAGAGATTAGCATGGCCCCTGCACAAGGTTGACAATTTTAAAATATTTAAAAATAAAAATAGAATTTCTTCCCTGTTCATTAACTAGGTAAAAGGCCAATTCTTTCCCAGAATGACCTAATCACCTTATGTATGTCTGTGTTTTTATATGAATCCAAATTCAGGTCAGAGGCCACTCAAGGGGGAAAAGGATCTGAGACTTGGTTACATCATCCAGGATATAGACCAACTCTGAAGTTCCTTTTCTGGCAAGCTGTTTATTTGCTGCCTGCCTGGAAGAGGGTGGGAGGTGGGGAGTCAGCTGGGTTTAAAATTTAACAGTTTAAAATAATAGATATGATCTAATGTCTTACATCTATTCCTACCAGTGATGAAGTGTTAGAATAAACTGGCCCAGGACAAAGCTTCGCTGGAAAATGGTTTAGTGTAACGGACTAAAACTGATGATGAGGCCAGGCGTGGTGGCTCATGCCTGTAATGCCAACACTTTGGGAGGCTGAAGCGGGCAGATTGCTTGAGGTCAGGAGTTTGAGACCAGCCTGGTCCAACATGGTGATACCCATCTCTTCTAAAAATACAAAAATTAGCCAGGCATGATAGTACATACCTATAATCCCAACTACTGAGGAGGCTGAGACAGGAGAATCACTTGAATCAACAAAAGGGAAATAAATTGTATCATACTCATTACACTCTGGTGGGTTACATTTATACACAGTGATGAATCTTTTTAAAAAAAATCCATTGAGGAAGAATACATACAGTGTGACACCATTTATATAAAGTTCAAGACATGCAAAACAAAGCAGTATTTGGTTAAGAACAAAACATGTTGACACTATAAAGAAAAAAAAGGGAATGATAAGCATAAAATTCAGAGTGGAGGTTACCCCTGAGTGGGGAGGACTGGGGAGGGGACCCCTGAGCGAGAAGGGACACGTGGAGTAGCAGTGTTGGAGATGAATCAGCTCCTTGCCATTCTCCCTCCAGGTCCTATTGCAAAAATGAAAAAAAGACAGCAGCATCAGACCTATCTTTAGATTGTTTTTTTCTCTCGCTCTCTTTTACAAGTGTCAGCTTAATTCCAGAGCCCCAACCCACTGTTTTCTGATTACTATCTCCCTAAGGAAGAGAAGGAAATCCCTGCTGGCTGTACAGCTGTGATGTTAGATTTCCTCTGAAGCATGTACTGTTTGTGCCTATTAGCATAACTTCAGTCTCTCATTCTCTCCTGACTAGTGATCTCCAGGCAGTTTAAAAAAACATACTTTGGAGGATTCTTGGGATCATGAAACTTCTCATTTGCCTGTTCTATTATTAGAGGAGTGAGAATAGCTACCCGCTGAGAGGTCTTCCCAGTCATCTGCATCCCAGGCATTGTCCTACTATGGTGGGTGAAAGAAGCTGGTGCAGGTTTGAACATCCTCATGATAGGTCATATTTATTTCAAGAAATGAGGATGTTTGCATATAAGAGAAGAAACTTTGAAAGGAAACCACTGGCCTCAGTTGGTCATAATGTACAACTTAGGACCCACCTATCCAAACAGTCAGCTTGCCCTCCCCACAGCCACTCACTCTTTGAGATGTGTGATATGTTGTCTCCTCCTAGGGGTGGCTGGAGTTCATGCAGCTTGGAAAGGGTGAAAACCCCATCTTACACCCAGCTGATTGATTACAGCTTGTCTTCATAAAAAGACTGACCTGCTCCTTCCCGGGAAAGCACCCCTCTACTCTGCAGGCATGAGTCAGAGAGAGCCCCACCCAAGCAGCAGACAGGCAGGGGGAGCTGAGAGCAGGTGCAGAGTTGAGAACAAACAGGGGGTCAGATTAGTGCAGGCGCCTGAGCATGACTCGGCAGAGCCCGGGCGTGGCCCGGAGCCCGGGGCAAGTTGTTTTGGGCTGAGTTTCCCATTCCACCCTGCGGTTTGGTAACTCCTCATCAGCTTGTAAGCCATGGAGACCACACTCCCAAGCACCACACTTAGTGACCTGTTTCCTGGGCAGATGAACCTGACCAACCACAGAGCCACCTTTCTCTTTTTGGCTGGGGTTTTGGGAACTGTTTAAGAGTATGTGGTTTGAAATGAAATCTCCCTATCTCAAACCTCTTTCATAAAATAAAGGATGCAGGGTGGTAGAGGGAGTCTTCCTTTGGCCTGCCTGCGTTTCCATGTGTCTCCTTAGCTTAATGATTTTTGTCCAGAGATTCTTCTGAAAGGGCCTATCCTTTATGCTATTCCCTTCATTCTGTTACTAAGTTTTCTCTCCAGATTTACCAGCCCCTCCTCTGCTTTCTGATTCCAGAATGCTTACCATGCTCTTCACACCCCACGTCAGTCATTAAGCTACATCAGCTCTTCATCCCAGTTATGAGGACTTCGTAATAGGTTCCAACAGAGTATTCCCTTTGTGCTACTTGTATGTTTTGATTTTAGTGGGGTTTTTCTGATTATATTTGTTAAACGTGCCTGTTTTTTAAATTCAAAAATTATAAAAATATAGAGGCCAGGCTTGGTGGCTCACACCAATAATCCCAGCACTTTGGGAGGCCAAAGCAGGAGGATCACTTGAATCCAGGAGTTTGAGACCAGCCTGGGCAACATAGTGAGACTCCCATCTCCATAAAAAAAATTTTAAAAATAGCTACTACTAGGGAGGCTGAGGCAGGAGAATCACCTGAGCCCAGGAGGTTGAGGTTGCAATGAGCTGTGATCTTGTCACTTCACTACAGCCTGGGTGGTGGCAGAGTGAGACCCTGTGTGTGTGTGTGTGTGCCTGTGTGTAAAATGTAGAAAGTAAAAGCCTTCCCCAGAAGTATTTCTACCTTTCTGGAAAGAATCACTATCAGTTTGGTGATGTTCCTCCAGATTTTTTCCTACATTATTCTAACATGGACGCTAATTTCAAATGTGTTTGAGGTTCTTTTTTACTTAATAGTATACCTTGTATATCATTCTACTAAAATACCAGACAAGTTATTTTTCCTTTTTGTTTTAATTTTTTTTTTCTTATCACAGAAGAGTTATGTAGACCTGACAGTTTTTAACAGCTTCATAGCATATAGTTGTATGGATTATAATGTAAATAATTTTTTTTTGTTTGATGTCTCATCTTTTAGTATCACAAGTAGTATTATAGTAAATATCTTTGTTTGAGACAGAATCTTACTCTGTGGCCCAGGCTGGAGTGTGGTGGCATGATCTCGGCTCACTGCAACCCCTGCCTCCCAGGTTCAAGCAATTCTCCTGTCTCAGCTTCCCGAGTAGCTGGGATTACAGATAGCTGCCACCAAACCCAGCTAATTTTTGTATTTCACCATTGGCCGGGCTGGTCTCGAACTCCTGACCTCGAGTGATCCACCTGCCTCAGCTTCCCAAAGTGCTGGGATTACAGGCGTGAGCCACCACACCTGGCCAGTAAATATCTTTATATATCTTTTCTATTTTCTTATTTTTTTGAGACAATGTCTTGCTCAGTCACCCAGGCTGGGTGCAATGGTGCAGTCTCAGTTCACTGCAGCCTCATCATCATGGGCTCAAGTGATCCTCCTACCTCAGCCCCGTAAGTAGCTAAACTACAGGCATAAGCCACCACCCTTGAATAATTTTTTAATTTTTTATAGAGATGGGGTTTTACCATGTTGCCCAGGCCAGGCTCAAATTCCTGGGCTCAAGCAATCCGCCTGTCTTGGCCTCCCAAAAAGTGCTGGGATTTCAGGTGTGAGACACCACGCCCAGCCATATAGATATCTGTGTGCACTTGTAGTAGTATTTCTCCAAGAAAAATGTGTTAAGAATTTTTGGTTAGAGGGTTAAATTTGAAGAGCTATTGCCAGATTTCAATCTTTAAAATTCTACAATTCAGCCAGGTGTGTGTCGGCGGGGGGGAGGTGAGGTGGGCAGATCAGTTGAGGTCTGGCCAACGTGGTAAAACATCATGTGCACTAAAAAGACAAAAATCAGCTAGGCGTGGTGGCATGTTCCTGTAACCCCAGCTACTCTGGAGGCTGAGGTGGCAGAATTGCTAGAATCGGGAAGCGGAGGTTGTAGTGAGCTGAGATTATGCCACTGCACTACAGCCTGGGCGACAAAGCGAGACTGTCAGAAAAAAACGAAACACGAAAATTCTGCAATTCACACTCCTCCTGCCAGCGGTGTATGAGAGAGCTTGTTTGGCCATACCGTCATCGACACTTGCTGTTACCAACCATTTTAATTCCTGTCAGTCTGATTAGGTAAAAAAAAATCAGATCTCACATTCATTTGTTGTTGTTTTGCTTTGTTTTTTTGCTATTGAGTGTCTTTTCAAACATTTATTGTGTAGTTCCATTGAGCAATAACAAAGCATTGCAAGTTAAGATTTATCTGAGAGTTTTTTTCCTGAGAGGGTGTTGATTATCTTTACAAGCTAGATTATTTTCTGTGTATGTCCTCCACAGCAAACAGCGGCATAACAAACTGTGGAGATCTCATTCAGATAGTGACCTCTCAGACCACCACGAACCCATCTGCAAACCTGGGCTAGAACTCAACAAGAAGGAGATCACCACCTCAGCAGACCAGATTGCTGAGGTAAAAACCATGGACAGTCACCCATCCATACCTCCTGTCTTTGTGGAACATGTAATCCCACAAGATGCAAATCAGAAAGACCTGTGTACCAAAGAAAGAATGATCTGCTTGGAGTTTACTTCTAGGGAATTTCATGCCGGACAGATTGAGGATGAATTAAACTTAAATGACATCAATGGATGCTCATCAGGGTGTTGTCTGAATGAATCAAAATTTCCTCTTGACAACTGCCATGCATCCAAAGCCTTAATTCAGCCTGGACATGTCCCAGAAATGGCCAACAAGTTTCCAGACTTAACAGTGGAAGATTTGGAGACAGACGCACTGAAAGCAGACATGAATGTCCACCTACTGCCTATGGAAGAATTGACATCTCGACTGAAAGACCTCCCTATGTCCCCTGATCCTGAGTCACCAAGCCCCCAGCCCAGTTGCCAGACTGAAATCTCAGATTTCAGTACAGATCGCATTGACTTTTTTAGTGCCCTAGAGAAGTTTGTGGAGCTCTCCCAAGAAACCCGGTCACGATCTTTTTCCCATTCAAGGATGGAGGAACTGGGTGGAGGAAGGAGTGAGAGCTGTCGACTGTCAGTGATAGAAGTAGCCCCTTCCAAAGTGACAGCTGATGACCAGAGAAGCAGCTCTTTGAGTAATACTCCCCATGCATCAGAAGAATCTTCAATGGATGAGGAACAGTCAAAGGTAAAAACTGTCTCTATAGTTTTTCACCTAATGACGTTCTCTTCAAAGGCAAAGCATTTTGGATTTTGTTACGTTTATTTTAGATGGAGTGTCTGGCTAAGATTTTCCTTAGAAACTTAAGGTTTAAATATTTTTTAAATAATTTGCCTTTTGGGAATTTTATCTTTCTGGTGTCATTGGAAGCACTTCTAAGAGGGGATGACAGGAAAAGGTTAGCCAAACAAGTGTCCTGACTGAACAGTTCTAAGACTCACACTTACTCATATTTTGACATTTATGGCATTGTGATGCATCTTATAAACAATAGTGTCTTAAATCAATACGACACAGTAGTTGGAGGAATAAACTGTGACACATTGACTCTAACATACCAAACTTCATTTAATGATTTTAGTGGAGCTAGGTAGATTCTTTGCATCTCCTGATGTCCATCTACTTAGATATAGCACTTTGTCCATTACTGATTTGTTCTCTCTCCTTAACTACCCCACTGTGATTCTTGCCTCTGCTTGTGTCTTTTCACCACTCCCAAGGCTGTGCCTCTGTTTCCTTTCTACTGAGAAGGTAGAATGCATATGCTCTCCCTTGGGCCAGTGACTGTAGCAGCACTGACAGAAATAGCCTTTCTGCAAAGTCCCTGGTCATATGAGCACTCCCTCCATGGCCCATGCACATACTGGGCCCACTATGGCTTCTCTCCCGGTCTTGGCAAGTTTGCCTCTGCCTGATGTCATGTCACATTTCCTCCAAAGGCATTACTGACCTTGTTAGCTTGTACTAACTCTGACTCTCTTTTGAAAGAGAAAGACCAGAGCAGTTCCCAGGGAAATATATTTTGAAGGCTTATAAAAATGTTAACTAGATTAATATTCATAATGATAACTACTTTAAGAGGTATCCAAGGATCATTCCCAGATTTTGAGTTTTTGTTTTGTTTTTTTACAGTAGTACCTGATTTTGCATTGGTTAGTATTCTTTGCCCTTGTTCTAAATCCCTCTGGGAATTTGTAACTGGCAAAATAGTAAAATTAGAGAGTTATGGTTTCTAAGTTTGCTAAGGAATATAGCTGTGTAAGCCAAGTAAACCATTCCCAGAAGGCTCCATGTAAAACTTAGAGATTGTGTAGTCAGATAGTGTATGCCCCTGCTTGTAAGTACTGGGATGCTGCTGCTAAGGGAAGCAGTGAGAGGATGTAGGTGAATGCTAGCAAGACGGAGGAGCAAAGAGAGCAGTGAGTCTCCAAATCAGACATCAGATGATAGCCTCGTCCATCTTGCCCTATCACCAGGACATATCTAAGCGGGCCACTTAGCCCTTGAATGGAGCACTTTCCCTCAGATAGGTTAGGATCAAACTGGAAGTTGATAGGCCATAAGGGAAAGGTTTCATTTACCACCGTATGGCCTGAATTCTGGAGGCTCATAGTCTTAGGGAGATATAGATTATAGGCGCCTCCAAAGGTATTTGCTGTTCATTGGATTGGAATTCTGCTTGAGTAAACAGAACAGAAAGTTTGGTAGACAGTATCATAATCTATAACAAATTTTGTTGAGTTCAGTTTTTTTCTTGTAGTCTGACAAAACAGATGGGCAGAGTATGGTCCCAGGCACCGCCTGATTTGTATTCTCATAGCCAGATAGGTTGTCCTGGATCAGAGGATTAATAAGCAGAAAATCCAGCATTTTCAATTAGACTACAATTCTCCATAATCATCTCACTACTTTCTTTTCTTAGGCAATCTCAGAACTTGTCAGCCCAGACATCTTCATGCAGTCTCACTCAGAAAATGCAATTTCAGTCAAAGAAATTGTCACTGAAATTGAGTCCATCAGCCAAGGAGTTGGACAGGTTCAACTGAAAGGAGACATCTTATCCAACCCATGCCATACACCAAAGAAGAACAGCATCCATGAGCTGCCCCTTGAGAGGGCCCAGACCCCAGAGAACAAACCTGGACATGTGGAGCAAGACGAGGGCTCCTGCACAGCCCAGCCTGAAGTAGCCAAAGACTCAGGGATGTGCAACCAAGAAGGCTGCCTAATCACACACTCATCTATAGCAGACATGGAAGAAGAGGAACCAGCTGAGGGAGAACAAGAGCTCCAGGCCTCAGGGATGCACCCAGGTGCCAAGTGGTACCCTGGGTCTGTGAGGCGAGCCACCTTGGAGTTCGAAGAGCGCTTACGGCAGGAGCAAGAGCATCATGGTGCTGCCCCGACATGTACCTCATTGTCCACTCGTAAGAATTCAAAGAATGATTCTTCTGTGGCAGACCTAGCACCAAAAGGGAAAAGTGATGAAGCTACCCCAGAACATTCATTTGTCCCCAAGGAACCAGAGATGAGCAAAGGCAAAGGGAAATACAGTGGGTCTGAGGCTGGCTCGCTGTCCCATTCTGAGCAGAATGTCACTGTTCCAGCTCCCAAGGTACCAGAGTTTGACCACTTGCCAGCTCCTCAGGAGGGCCCAGGGTCAGATACTGGAACACAGCAGGAAGGAGTCCTGAAGGATCTAAGGACTGTGATTCCATACCAGGAGTCTGAGACACAGGCAGTCCTTCTTCCTCTTCCCAAGAGGGTAGAAATCATTGAGTATACAGTTACATCACCCGATCACACTGGGCCAGGGAGTGAAATAGCCACCAGTGAGAAGAACGGAGAGCAAGGACTGAGGAATGTGAAAGTGGAAAAATCTGTCACTGTGCTCTGTGCACTGGATGAAAATCTAAACAGGACTCTGGACTCCAATCAGGTTTCTCTGCACCCCCAAGTGCTACCTCTGCCTCATTCTTCCTCTCCTGAGCACAGCAGGCCCACTGACCACCCGACCTCCATGCTGAGTAGCCCTGAAGACAGAGGCAACAGCCTGTCGACAGCCCCGGAGATAGCAGCACCTTTTGTCAGTCACGCAACCCAGTTACTGTCTGCCAATTTGGATTACCTGCATCCCCAGACTATGGTTCACCTGGAAGGCTTCACAGAGCAGAGCAGCACCACAGATGAGCCCTCCACAGAGCAGGTTAGCTGGGAAGAAAGTCAAGAGAGCCCTCTCTTCAGTGGCAATGAGGTGCCATATAAGGACTCCCAGCTAAGTAGCAAAGACCTAAGTTTAACTAGTAAAGTTGGTGACAACACTGGGGAGTTACAGGAGAAACTGGACCCATTACCTGTAGCCTGTCGACTCCCGCATAGCTCTAGTAGTGAAAACATAAAGGGTCTCAGCCGCAGCCCTGGTGTGGTGAAGGAGCGTGCTAAAGAAATTGAGACTCGAGCGGTTTTCCAGACAGGGCTCACCAAACCATCCCAAATGAGGCGCTCAGCTTCTCTCGCCAAATTAGGTTACTTGGACCTCTGTAAAGACTGTTTACCGGAGAGGAAGCCTGCCTCCTGTGAATTCTCTCATCTCAAACTGCTTCAGCCTTTCCTCAGAACAGACTCAGGCATGCACGCCATGGAGGACCAAGAGTCCCTAGAAAACCCAGGTGCCCCCCACAACCCAGAGCCCACCAAGTATCTTGTAGAACAGCTCACAACAACAGAGTGTATTGTGCAGAGCAAGCCAGTGGAGAGGCCTCTTGTGCAGTATGCCAAAGAATTTGGTTCCAGTCAGCAGTGTTTGCTCCCCAGGGCAGGACCTGAATTGACTAGCTCTGAAGGAGGCCTTCCTGTGCTACAGACCCAGGGACTGCAGTGTGCATGCCCAGCCCCAGGGCTAGCCGTGGCACCCCGTCAGCAACAGGGCAGAACTCACCCCCTTAGGAGACTGAAAAAGGCAAATGACAAAAAACGGACAACCAACCCCTTCTATAATACCATGTGATTCTGAGCCTACACATGTGACTTTCTAGAAGAAAAGTTTGTAAAAGGGGCAGGTGTAATATGTAAGGAACATGCACTTTATTGGTTAATTTTATAATATTTTGGTCATTTTACTGTTTCTGGCGCATGCAGGGTTTGGTTTTTCAGTGTGTGTGTGTGTGTATATGTAAGGGGAAAGAGAGATTGATCTGGATGGCAAGACGTTTATCATTTTTTATTTAAACAAACCTCAAAAAAAGTCATTTTCAGAGAACACCTTTATCAAAGGCAAATTGCTGTTTTTCAGTCGGCTGCCACCTGTTTCTCTTTTTGTCCTGTGAGAAAAGGCATAGTTGCTTGATTGAGGGAAGGAAGCAAATTCGGAGGGCTGGAGATAAAGCTGGGAATTGAAAGTGTCCCCCCGCCTTTCTGATGATGGTTTGGTTTCCAGACCTGAGGCATTGAATGGGCTAAAGGGTAGCCAGCAGTCAGAGGGCTCTCAGCCTTCATCCAGTGGCAGCCCCTCAGAGTTCCTGAAGGAGACAGGTTCTACTTTGCCTTAAAAGAGGGTCTTAGGTATTCAAGTGTATCATTAGAGTAAGGCATGATAATAGCTGGCTCTGCAAATTCACCTTATTGTTTTTTCCCCAAGAAAATTATTTTTGAAATGAAATCAAAAGAGGACTCCAAATGAAATCCAAGTGGTGTTCTGTAGAGGAAAGCATGATAAGAGGAGGAAGACATAAAGTTGGGGGTGGAGAGGCTGCTGCCCAGAAACTGCTGGGGCGGTGGGATCCACACAGGTGGGCCTCTTGTTTCTCCCTGCCAGAAAATCGTGCTCTGCAGTGTCCTCCCAACTAAAACCACAACAATGACATGTTTGAAAAGCAGCAATTGAAAGTCAGTGTGTTCTTGTAAAATGAATACGCATGTAGGGTTTTAACCCTTCCACTACTTGAATAATTCTTTGGGCCTTCTGAGTTTAATGGCCATATTTTCTTCCAGTTTATTTTCCTTCCCAGTGCTTGTTGCCCCCATGCTGCCTACTTTTTTTAATTTCATAGATTATATTTGAATTGTTACATATGTTTAACACCATTGAATGCAACATTTTCTTTTCTGTATTATCACTGTTAACACTTGACTTTTTTTTCCTTTTCCTGGAAGGTTTGTCATTTCTCTAAAGTTTATACACAGTATTTATGTACATAATATTGTCACTGTCTTACAGTGTTTTGTTGTTCATGTAGTAGGGTATTTTTTGATTTATTCTTTTTAAGAAGGAGTAGAGTTGCAACTGGAAAACACACAGACACCAGAAATAAAACTGTTGGGTGTTGATAGGAATCTGTACAGTATGTTGATGGTGGTTGTAGTTGTTTAAATGGAGACTTTTAATCACCAGCTCCTGCCAAATTATGCATTAGTAACTTCTTCCTCAGAGACACCCCTAAAGGCTCCCATTAAGTCACGGTGTGACTGAAAGCTGATTTTTCTTTGAGATTGAAATCCCAGAACAGTGTTTGCCAGTATCTCAACCACAGCCAGGAAGTGTATGTGAGCTGCCCAGAGTGGAAGTTCCTAGTGGAGGCTGAAGGCCACAGGAGCGGCCTCAGCAAGTGCCCACAGCGACTCCATTTAGGATGCTGTCGCTTTGCTACTGTCATGGAGATTCTTTTTTTTTTTTTTTTTTTTTTGAGACGGAGTTTCACTCTTGTTACCCAGGCTGGAGTGCAATGGCGCCATCTCGGCTCACCGCAACCTCCGCCTCCTGGGTTCAGGCGATTCTCCTGCCTCAGCCTCCTGAGTAGCTGGGATTACAGGCACGCACCACCATGCCCAGCTAATTTTTTGTAGCTTTAGTAGAGACGGGGTTTCACCATGTTGACCAGGATGGTCTCGATCTCTTGACCTCGTGATCCACCCGCCTCGGCCTCCCAAAGTGCTGGGATTACAGGCTTGAGCCACCACACCCGGCCTGTCATGGAGATTCTTAACGCAGGAGCACCTGCCATAAACAAGCCTCTTGTAGCTTCTTACAGAAAACAGATTTAGCCTGGCATGAAACACCTCTGTGGCTCATAAAAACTGAAGAGGCTTGCAGATTTGCTTTCTGTTAGCTTTTGTTGATGTCCACATTATTAAGGATTGACTAAGTACAGACTGGAGACAGGTTTTTGGCTCATTGCAGCACTGAGGAAAATAAATGCATAGACTGTCAACGTGATGTCAGAGGCCACAGTTTGATGGGGCAGATGGCAGGACAGCATAAAAGATACAGAAAAGGTAGACTGGGGACAAAGAGGAGCTGTGAAGTTGTATGGAAGCCAAGGTTGGGTCTGACGTCACTGCCAGGAGGCAGGCTGGACAGAAACCACTTGCAAAAAGCGTCTTCGTGGTGTAGTGATTATGTGTACTCTGTGCTGTTGCTCAGTAGTTTCCTTGAATGTTTAAGTATATCATCCACACAGTTTTGTGATTCCTGGATATTTGTGTGTTGTAAAGTGTTTTGTCAGGTGATATGAACCAGTGTGAGGAGGCTTGAGAGAGGGTTATGGATTTCCAGGACTCTTCCATCAAGACTGCCCTGCCTTGAAGTAGTGCCACTACCAATATGATAGGGAAGGGCAGGAAATTGTGGCAGGGTGGGAGAGGATTTGCACTGGAAGTTAAGAGAGTGGCATCCACTCCTGGTAACCCCTTATGATGATGACATCCCATGCATTAAGAAGTACAAGCAGGACCAAAGTTTTGGACTGTTCCCTTTTCTCCCCATCACTGTTTTTAATGCTCACTCACTGCATTAAATAAGAACAAAGATGGGACAAAACCCATGAATGCTCTGGGGTGGGGGGGACAACTTTTTTTTAAGAGTAGAGGAAACAGTCTTTCTACCTTTTTATAATTACATTTTTTAATCATTTAGTTTACCTGCCTAAATAAACATCTTCTACAGAGTGTCTGTAAGGAGTTTTTCCAGCCCTTTCAGACTCCCAGAATTGGTGTTCCTCAGTTATTTATATAGCTGAGCAATGTCCAGGGGAGGTGCATAATGAGCTGTCAAGGACTTTCCAGACTTCCTTCTCTTCAGACTCTTATAATCTCCAGTGGCCTGTTTCCCTTTTCTTCTGTTCATGGAAAGCCCAGACCTGAAACAGCAGATTCGATAGACTGGCCAAGATGAACAGGAAAAACCATGACCTCTTGCCCAGTGCGTGTCTCTCTCTCCCTCTCACCCTCTCTCCCTCCCTCTTTAAACCACCATATACTCTCAGAGTTATTCTGGAGGAGTGTGTGTGCAAGTGTACACATATGTGTACATGCATAAAAAAAGTTGATGTTTTGGTGCATGGGGTAAAAGCCCCAGGAGTATACAGAACCTGGTCAGTAGAAAGGGAAACCCCAACCCTTTCTTGATTTTTGGAAACACCTAGGAGTAATGGATATTATAGTAGAAGCGTAGTACAGTAATAGTCACCTCTCCTCATTTTAGTTGCCTTTCAGATGCTAAATGTTTGGGATCATTCCTCCCTTCTTAGTCTCTTTGGGATCTTTAGTATTTTCCTGGTTCTGTGTCTTTATCCCTACTGATATTTCCTCCTTCTCGTTTTGCAAACTACCCAGAACTCCAAGGACAGCCTGAAGATCTCAGTGCCGCAGGCTCTGAGGTCTCCTGTTCACAGGCCCCAGACAGATGCTGTTGGGTAAACCCAAAGCTTCCTCTAAGAAGTTTCTGAGATGTAGCAGGTCACAGAAGTGTTCACCTGTTTCATCTGAGGATTTCAGTTGTGAATTGATCTAGGCATATTTGGTAAAAATGTTTTTGTGAGTTTTTTTTTAAAGAAAGCATTATGCAAAAAGTCACTTTGAAGGACATTTAAAAATTTTTAAATAAAGCCGTTTTTTGGCTTTTTTGGACTATTTGTGGATACCTTGTTTACATTTTGAATATTAAAATGTGCATCATCTTGTTGGCCACTCAGTCCTGCAGGCATCTGTGCCCTGGCTGTCCTGTGTCCTCATGCAGAGCAGTGCCATAACGGTCAGCCCTTGTGAATAGGTGGGCATACCCTGAAGCTGACTTCCATCTGTGTCCTGCACTCCCAGCCAGCAGTCCCTTTGGAAATAGTTGTCATTTCCTCAGTGATGGTATGTCTTATAGTGATGGTTGTAATGGTGAATGGCTAGTGTTGTTTTGTTTAATTTTGTTTTGCTTTTTGATGGTGGATAAGATGAAATTTTAGCTGTTTCAGTACCAATCCAACTTAAAAGCATCTTGGACTTTGTTTTCCCTTCCAAACTAAAAGATCAAGGCATGTATTAGACACAAGCGTATTTGCTGCCTCCACTCCCCTGACACGCATGTTAGGAAAAGGCCTGCCACCAAAGCAGGAAGCTGCACACTCCTAACCCTTCTCCCAGGGTGTGGAGTCCCTTGATGCCATGAAGAGCTATTGCAGGGTGCTTCTGTACTTTTCCAGCCTGGAAATGGAGGGTGACTGGCCCTGGCTCCTGCTATGAGAAGAGAACCAGCCTCATTTTCTCAGTGCCCCAGAGATCTAGGACAGGATTTCTAAACTGGAATCATCCTTAATCAGCTTGAAGATCCCCCAAGAGGCATTTGACTGGTACTGCCATCTGTGTCCTCAGAGCAATACTGGTGGCAGTGTCCTGTGTACACATGCAGAGCTAATACCCAAACTAAAAACTGGGTAACTGGCCCTGAAGTGCTTCCCAATCAGTAAGCCCACTGGGAAATGTTTGATTTTTATGTTTTGTTGGATTTTGGTTTGCTTGGCATATCTAAAGGTGCCTTTCTTCTTTTTTCCTGCTTTGTTTTGTAGGACTTGTTCTAAACATGGAAAACAAGTCCAGAAGACTCTCCCTCTGACTGTTACCTTTGCCCCAAGCCACCCCAAACTTATTTGATTAAAGCAGGTGCTCCCTGGAATCTCTGGGACCTTTTTGAGGCATTTGAAGCAGAATATAGAGTGGTCTCATCTCCTTCCTTAATCTTCCTGGTGGTTGAGATGTTCCACTTGTACCATAGATTTTTTTTATTACTGATGTGCTCCGCTGTTTTTAAATGTGAACTTGTGTGCAAATGTGCAGATTAAATGTTCTTGTTACAGATTGAATAAATTTTTATTTTGAAGATGAAACGTGTACGTCATCAGATACAACAAAGGAGGGAGGTGCTGGAGAAGTGTAAGGGTTAGAAGAGGGAACCCAGTGAACAAGCAGTAGTTCTCAATGATTCATCCCAGTCATGTCACCCTGAAGAGAGAGCTGAGCCCTCAAAAATAAATAAAACTTGCCACTTTCCACAAAATAAAAGACTAGATAGGAGATAGGATCACTAAAGATTATTTCAGGCAGTGTGGCTCCAATCAAGTGACCAAGCTGGGAATGTGCCAGGTTAAGGAGGCACTTGCCAATGCCACCACCTGAATGTTAGAAGAATGAAAAAGCAAAGGGACCAAAATTCTTCCACTGTCTGTGCTGCAGAGTGACTGATCTGGGACAGCTGTGGTCACCTGCCCCAGCAGACTGGATTTGTTTGGTGGGTGACCTCTCTGGACATAGTGGCAAAGAGCTAACAAGCTTTCAGCTCAAGGCATCTCAGCCCACTGAAAAATTTCTAGAAATGGGACATGAATTTCCAAAGAAATAAAAGCTTATTGCTGGGCATGGTGGCGCATGTCTGTAGTCCCAGCTATTCCGGAGGCTGAGGCTGGAGGATTTCTTGAGTCCAGGAGTTCTGGGCTGTACTGTGCTATGCCCATCAGGTGTCCGCACTAAGTTCGGCATCAATGTGGTGACCTGCTGGGAGTGGGGGACCACCAGGTTGCCTAAGGAGGGGTGAATCAGCCCAGGTCGGAAACAGAGCATGTCAAAACTCCCGTGCTGATCAGTAGTGGGATCATGCCTGTGTAGGAGAGGTGGCCAAAAGGCAGTTCTGTAAAATGGCCTAGGGGGTATCCCCTCTTCTCCTACCTTTCCACACAGATTCATCGTGAGATGTTTAGTGGTGCCATTCATCACATACAAGGGAGTGCTACCATCTAGGGAGAGCTCAGTTTCCAGTTCCCAATTGCTAACAAAATTTACTGAAGTTCCCCCAACCAAAAAAAGAAAAAAAACACTGCCTTGAACTAAAGTCAGCCTGCTTCATTCTGAATCATCCGTATCAAGTGGGAGGGCCGCAGCACTGGTCTTTAGCTGGAGTGCATGATGTTTAAGTTAAGGTCTTTCACAAAATATTCTAAAGGTGCCTCGGATCCCTGACCAATCTAGATAACCTGTCTTGGCTTTCTAGCCAAAGCAGATGGACCAAATCATGGTTAAGTTGCCAGACTACTTCATCCGGAAAATGGCTGCCTAAAAGATGAAATCCATGGCTGTCTTCGATGGATTGCAGTTCAGAGCTAACAGTTCAAAAGGGGGGCACCAAGGCCAAGTAGCTTCTTCCCCTGGTTGGTTCTTCCTGCCTTAACTCTGCCCACTCACAGCTCTGCCAGGCCTTGGCAGCCAGAAGAAGGCTAGAGGGCAGAGCTGAGCTACACCAGGCCCAAGCAAATATCTGAATCCCTGTACACAGAAAGCACGGCCCTTCCTAGATGATGGAACTGAAGGGAGGATGCATTGATGGATTCCTGCTTCCTAGTCCCAAGCCCTTCCCTCTAGAAGGGAGTCTCCTGTTCTCTTTAAAGAGGAGTGTGGGGGTATTAGAGAAGGGGCTATTTCAGAGGTGGCACCACATCAAATCCCTACTCTGCTAAGGAGTGGTGCAGAGTTGGAAAGAATCTGACCCAATTCTGTTTACTTTACAGCCAGAGAGCTGTAAAAATATGACAGTTGAGCCAGGACAGGAACCAGGTTTTTAATTCATGCCAGGCATCCTTTCCTCTGTGCCACACAGTATAAACTCTCAGTTATGCTTTAGCTTAGCACATGTGCGATAAAGTGGCACTGTCCTTCAGGGAAAGGCAGAAATGAACGGGGCTGGAAAGCATGGACCAGATGCCAGACCACTTGGGTAAGAATGTTAGCTACATCAACTACCAGTTGAGGTTGTGATGGGTAAGCCAGCTAACCTCTGTGGCTTCATTTCCTCAACTGTTGTATTTTTTTTTTTTTTGAGACGGAGTTTCACTCATGTTACCCA
>NW_022436952.1:37555357-37644102 GCF_009761245.1 Sapajus apella
GAGGATTGTTTGTTTTTGTTTTGTGGTGTTTTCTTTTTTGCTGTTTTTTTGTTTTGTTTTGTTTTGTTTTTGAGACAGAATCTCACTCTGTCACCCAGGCTAAAGTGTGGTGGCACCATCTCAGCTCACTGCAACTTTCGCCTCCCAGGTTCAAGCAATTCCTGTGTCTCAGCCTCCTGAGTAGCTGGGATTACAGGCGTGCACTACCACACCTGGCTAATTTTTGTATTTTTAGTAGAGATGGGGTTTCACCATGTTGGCCAGGGTGGTCTTGAATTCCTGACCTCAGGTGATCCACCCACCTCAGCCTCCCAAAATGCTGGGATTACAGTCAGGAGCCATCACATCTGGCCTAGAGGAGTATGAAATTGATATGTATAAAGCCCTTAGAACAGTGCCAGTGCCTAGCACATAAGCATGGGTTATTGTTGTAAAGGAGCAACTGAGTAACTCAGGTATTTTCCTCCTAATCATGTGCCTGGAATCTTTAGGTAAAAAGATGACTCATGTACCCTCATACCCTGTCCCTGCACCCCTATGCCAGGAGTTATTTCTGGAGCACTCGTAACAGGTTTTGATTCTGTTCCCCTCAAGCCAGTGACTCTTCTACAAGAGAAACAAAGGAGCGTTGTGGGGCCCCTCATGGTTTCACCACCTTCGCTCCCCTTTCTCCCCAGTGCTGGTCTCTGCCCTCCAGAAAGCTGTGTTCCATTCACTCCCAGGTGTGCCCTGGAGAGTGGGAAGTAATAACTGGCCCCATGATGCCCTTATGATCCAAGGGAAGCAATCCAGGCAATGTGCAGACACTGGGTAAATGGAGCTACGGGACTGGTTGGCCTTCACTGGCTGTATTTTAATCAGATTCTCTTTAATCTCCTTGACCTCGGTCAACATTCAGTTCTATGGGTATTGGGGGATATGGGGGAAGCTTACCTGGAACACAGTAGGGCACCAATTTAAACAAGGCACAGAAGACATTAGGAGTCTGACCTCTGGGCTGGCTGCTCTGACCCCTAAAATGTGACTAGAGATCTGTGCCAGCCTCTCTCCCCTGCATCTGGGAGGGGAGGGAGTGTCAGGTGGATTCACTTTACACTCGGTCCCCTCCTTGGTCTTTCAGCTGCTTCCTGCCCTGCTCCATGGAATCCTCTCTAATGGGGGGAAGTGTCTAGCACAGAGCCAGCATTTTAGGTTTCTCAAATGACCGCTTTTCCCATTCATAACAATAACTATCATTCACAGCCCTGTGTCGGGTGCCTTCGCAAGTGCCCTGGATCAGGATCAGCCTGGGTCCTCATCTTCTAGGGCCTCTTTCCCCCAGGGAGGCCTGAACGTGCAGTCTCGCAGTCCCGGCCGGTCAGGACAGCTAAATTGGGAGCGCGATTGCGGCTGGAATGCGGGCGGAGGCACCTGACCTCCCACGGCTGCCCGCTCTAGTGGCGTGCGCCCCCTCACCGGCTCCCGCGCCCAGCGTCCTGCTCTGTGTCTGCGAACCCAAGCCTCCCCAGCCTGCTCAGGAGTCACGGAGGGAGTGAAGGAGCGTGCGCACCCGCACACAGCAGCGCGCTTACTTTCGAGGCTGTTCCGGGGCCTACGGAAGCTCGGAGCGGATCGGGAGCCCTCGACTTTCCCGCCTCTGGAGGGGACGGGGCAGCTTTGGCCCTGGCCCCGCCCCTACGCTAGGCCCCGCCCCCTCCGGTTGATGGCAGCAGCAGCTGGGGCTGCAGCAGCGCCCGGCCCTGGAAAGCCGCAGGCAGCGGCCGGAGCGCGGAACCGGACGCCCGGGTCGCAGACTCTGCGGACACCCAGAGAGGCGGCTCCTTCGTCCTGACGCCTTCCTCGGCCCCCAGCGCACTCGGGCCCCCTTCGCAGAGGAGTCGCAGCGTGAGCGCCCCGCTCAGGACCAGGTACCCAGCCCCCCACACTCGGCCGCCACCACAGCCGGCGGGGCGGACGCGGTCCCTGAGGGGCAGAGGTCTGCGCCCTCTCCCCTCGCGCAGCCAAATTCGGTTTAGGGCAGGAAGGACTTGGTGTCTATATTTGGCCGGACATCGGCCAGCGTTCCCGGAGGGCGCAGATACCTAGTCTCGAAAGAACGCGGGGCCGGGGCAGGAGGCTGGAGAAGGGTGCGGGGAGGCCGGGCCTCAAGCTGGGGGCGGCAGAAGCGCCTTGAAGGGCAAACGGATGCTGGGGCTGGGGTGGGGCAGGAGCCACTGGCTGGGGCTTTGGGAGTGCTCAGTGTGTCCTCTAGGGAGGCCCTAGCTGGAGAAAAGGCACCTCACCCTCCCCACCCCTGCGAATTGGCCGTGGGGGTGGGGGGCAGGGGTGGAGGGTGGGGTTGAGGACCCCACCCCTAGAAGAGTTCACTAGGAAGAAGGCCCAGCCAGGGCAGGGGCCCCGGAGGAGAAACCCGGCAAAACGTATGGTAGGCAAAAGCCGGAAGACCAAGATCAAGGCCTCCTAGAGAAGACTGTGTAGGGAGGAGTGGGAGATGAGAGATCCACCCCACTCTGTGCTGCCACCCGTCTCCCCAGGGCATGGGAAGAAATTGATGAAAACAGTCACAGAAAGGACTCAGGTTGGCTGACAGGAGGAACTTTCCCCTTGGCAAATTTTAGAAAAAGGCAAAACCCCATCTGCCTGAACTAGGCCAGAGATGCGAGTTCGGGATCCTGTGGCGGCCGCAGTCTTCGCCTTCTATCTGGCTTTAAGCCAAGATCCAATGGTCAAGGCCTCCTCTTCTGGACTGGTGCCTCTGAGAGCTACAGCTACTATGAAGAGATGCTCATCAAGGCCGGCGGCAGTGGGGGTGCTCCCAAAAACATTCCAGCGTCCAGGAAGTTGTCAGTGCCTTAGGCTCCACAATCTCCTCAGCCTGGGTCTCTATGGAGAAACTGGACCCCAAATCCTAGCCCCTTACATTAATCAGCATTTTATACAGCAAATTAACTTTCCCATACTTTTGCCACCTTGAAGAAAGCTCCCTGCTTCTAGGACCAATTCTATATGGATTTATACCTGAGTCCTGGCCAGAAAACCCTTCTCACCGGCCACCTCTCCACTCCTCCTCCCTCCCACAGCTCACAGGACTAAGGACCAAAGGCATTTCTGGGCACTAAGATCCTACCTCTGCCCGCAGCTATGAGCAGACGTGTGGTTCGGCAAAGCAAGTTCCGCCATGTGTTTGGGCAGGCAGCAAAGGCCGACCAGGCCTATGAGGACATCCGTGTGTCCAAGGTCACATGGGACAGCTCCTTCTGTGCTGTCAATCCTAAATTCCTGGCCATTATTGTGGAGGCTGGAGGCGGGGGTGCCTTCATCGTCCTGCCTCTGGCCAAGGTGAGGGACCAGGGAAAGGAAGCAAGTGGGAGGACACTGGCTGGGGCCCCTGGGGACTCCAAGCATCCTGTATTCTTACCTAGTTCCATTCGATAGTTAGGAGTAGCGTCTGTGCGGATTGGCTCCTCCCTGTTCCTCAAGCCCTCAAGGACCAGAAGGGAGGCCACCCCATCCCACCCTAGCATCATGGTGGCCTACTCCCACCCCCTAGCCCATCCACCTCTCCATGTACCATCCCATTCACAATAGGGACCAGGAGGGGAGCTGGCTGATAGAGATGGTTGGGACACAGCACAGCCAAGCCTGGCCAGATTCTGTCTCTGCCTCTCCTCATCCCACATCCCATCATGTTTTGGGTGTAGAGATCTTCCTCCCTAGCCCAGGATGACCATTTGATTAAGCCACATCCCAAGCAGCAAATTGAGGACAGGGTCAGGCTCTATCCAAAGAGTCCCTGGTTACCTCCAAGGACTCTTGCAGTGAAGTCAAAAGAAAAGGAAGGGAAAGGAATGACACACAAGGCCAGACCCTCCCTACCCTCAGGATGGGGACCAGGCAGTGACTGCCAGGTTAGCTTCATAACCTTAAGCCCCTTGACCAGCCACATCCCAAGGATGACTCTCCCCCCACCCCCAAGTTATGACCTTGACCTGGATTCTGGGCCCTACGACCTTGTTAGGGGAGGCTCCACAGGTGGCAGGGTCAGGAAGAGGCCTGACAAAGCCAGTGACTCACCCCAGACAATGCAGACACCATCCAGGGACACAGGCCCCAGGGCTCAAATTTCAGCTGGAGCTGCCTCCTCCCCCAATATGTCTGCTCTTTCAGTACCACATAGCCACCCTTTCCCCGCTGCCTGGTCTGGACCAGTGCCTGTCCCTGCAGAGGCCTCAGAGCCCCCATAAGCTGCCTATGAAGACCGAAAAATAGGTGGGCCTCAGCTCCCATTTAGGGATAGTAGGCACCAGGACTGCTTGATGCTTGGAAGAGATCTGCCAAGGGAGGCCAGGAAAGGGCTGTCCAGCACTACACTATACTCACCTAGACCTCTTCCAGCAGGGGATTCCCACAGACATTTCAATAGGAGAACAGGCTCAAGAACAGCCTCCTCCAAGTAGGTGTCTTTGGAAAAGCCCTGGGCTGAAAAGTTCAAATCTCAGCTCTACCAGTATCTTGTAATGTGTCCCTGGTGAAGTCATCTTACCTCTCTGTGTCAGAGTCCCTAATATTAAATGATTTCAACTCTGTCTGCCTTCAGTAAAGTACAGGAAGTGGACTAGATGGGGTTAGAAGGGTGGAGAGGGGTCTGCAAAGAGAAAATAGATAATAGGGAATTGAGATGTAAACAGATCTGCTACCCACCCGCCAAAAAGCTCACAGGAGAGTAGCCCCACATCTTCCTCTCCAAACCCTCAGACAGGGCGAGTGGATAAGAACTTCCCACTGGTCACTGGGCACACTGCTCCTGTGTTGGATATTGACTGGTGTCCACACAATGACAACGTCATCGCCAGTGCCTCAGACGACGCCACCGTCATGGTAGGAGCCAGGCGGCTACTGCTGGGCAGTTGAGCAGGGAAGGCTGCCTCACCTGTGCTGGGGAAGGTGCTAAGGATGGTAATAAGGGAGGTGCTGGGTCCCAGGGCCCTGCCCTGCCCAGCTCCCAGACTATTTTTAGCTATATGCCCAATCCCTCCCAGGATGCACTGCTTAGGACTAATTATAGCCACAGCCAACTTGAAGAGCGCAGAGCCATGCTCTGAAGTCTCCCTGATGGAATGAATGGGAGGTCCCTGGAGAGCTGGCAGTGCCCCCTCCTGGCTCCCAGCTGCTTCTGCCCTAGGCATGCACCACCACATCTTGCCCCGTATTTGACCCTTACCGCTCAAGAGAGCCAGTAGGATTAAAGGAAGGTAGGGAAGAGCAGGCTCCTCATTCCACCCACCGTATGCCTTTTCTTCCTACCCAGGTGTGGCAGATTCCAGACTATACCCCCATGCGCAACATTACGGAACCTATCATCACACTTGAGGGTCACTCCAAGCGTGTGGGCATCCTCTCCTGGCACCCTACTGCCAGGAATGTCCTGCTCAGTGCAGGTCTGGGAGCTAGGGAGGGTTCCCCCAAAGATGGGTGGGCGGTGGCAAAGGCCAGATCCAGGTGACCATGCCTGGCTACTCTGGGCAGGTGGTGACAATGTGATCATCATCTGGAATGTGGGCACTGGAGAGGTGCTGCTGAGCCTGGATGATATGCACCCAGACGTCATTCACAGTGTGTGCTGGAACAGCAACGGTAGCCTGCTAGCCACCACCTGCAAGGACAAGACCTTGCGCATCATTGACCCCCGAAAAGGCCAAGTGGTGGCGGTGAGTGCCTGGCCTGGCCACTCCCCAGCACCCCTGACCAGTGGCCAGCTGTCAGCACCCTGTACCCACCATCATCAGAGCCCCTGGTCCCGGCTTTCACCTGTCACATCCCTGCTCCAGAGACTAGCCCCCTTCCCCCGTCTCTGCAACCACAGGTCTCTGCCCTAAGTAAGCCCCCAGCCTGCAATTCTCTGCCGGGCCCCTGTTCCCTCCCCTCCCTTGCATCTCAGAAGCTCAGAGAAGGGTTCCTCGCTTTGGGATTGAGGAGGGGAGAAGCTGGAAACTCCATCCTCCCACCAGAACCTGCATGAAACCTGAGCTCCAGGACCCCTCTCCTGTCAGCCGGCACCCAGACGCATCTTTCGGGGTCTGGGGTCTGACACTGGCTCGAGGGCTGGCCCCTTCTCCTTGTGGACTCGCTAGGCGGGGAATGGGAGCAAGCCTTGCGCGTTGCTTATTCCAGCCGGGTGCCCTGGGAGGGTGACGGCCCTGGCCTCGCCGGCCTCAATCTAACATGGGGTGCGGGTGCGTGGGGCGCGTGCATGTCTACGTGGAGCACACGCGTCGAGCGCGGTCAGGGCGGGCGTGCAGCGCTCTAACCCACTAACCCCGCGAGCAGGAGCGAGCCCGGCCTCACGAGGGCGCCCGCCCGCTGCGGGCTGTCTTCACCGCAGACGGGAAGCTGCTCAGCACCGGCTTCAGCAGGATGAGTGAGCGGCAACTCGCGCTCTGGGACCCGGTAGGCCAGGCTGCGCCCGCTCGCTCCTTCGCTGGGTCTGCCGGGAGGCACCCTCCCGGGCTGCGGCTGGCGCCCAAGAGACCCGAGCGGAGCGGGGAGCTCCCGTTCGGGAAAAGCCTCGCTGCGACTCCGACATCCCCTGCTCTAGGGATCGGCCTTTGAGCGCGCTTAAGTGTTCGGGATCCGCTGAGAGCCGCGTGCCTCCTGCTCTCTCCAGGCCCGGATGCCCTCCAGGTCAAGGGCCAGCCGTGGCCCTGCAGGAAGCTGAGTGCTTAGGTCCCTTTTGTCTCTTCCCCGCCTCCGCTCCCCCACCCTACACACCCAAGTCAGCAAGCTGGTTGCTCATCCCTCCATGCTCCTCAGGGCAGGCAGCTGGGTGATGCCCCTCCCTGTCTCCCCCTCCCCCCAGGAGAGGTTTGCGGCCCACGAGGGGATGAGGCCCATGCGGGCCGTCTTCACACGCCAGGGCCATATCTTCACCACGGGCTTCACCCGCATGAGCCAGAGAGAGCTGGGCCTGTGGGACCCGGTAACGCAGCTGGAGGCTTGGGGTGTGTGCCCCGGGGATTGGCATCACGGGACAGGGGCCAGCACCCCCCCCACCTGCAGGGCATGCCCACCTGGACAGGACTGAAGGCTGCTGCCACCTCTGCAGCGCCTACCATCCTCACACCCACCCCTCTGCCCAGTTTTGCTGCGTCGCGTGAAGGATCCTGCGCTGGTGCCCCCACCTGGTGATGCCGAGTCCCTGGGGGTGGTTTGCTGTGACTGCATGCGGCGCGCAGCGGGTATATGTGCAAGGGAGGAGGAGTGATTGCGCAGGGGAGGAGGAGCGATGTGCCCAGGGGAGGGGCCTGCAACTCTGGTCACTAGAGGTTTGGGGCATACGATTTGAGTTGGGCAGGAAGCGTAAAGGAGCTTCTGGGGGTCCCGAAGTAGCACGGGAGATGGGGGCAGAGCTGGTCACGCCTCCTGTGCTCGGGCAGAACAACTTCGAGGAGCCAGTGGCACTGCAGGAAATGGACACGAGCAACGGGGTCCTACTGCCCTTTTACGATCCCGACTCCAGCATCGTCTACCTGTGTGGCAAGGTGCTCACGGCAGGGCAGGGAGGACGGGGCTGGATGGCGATGTGGAGGGCTTGGTCCGGCTCGCCTCTGAACCGACTGGTTTTGCAGGGCGACAGCAGCATTCGGTACTTTGAGATTACCGACGAGCCGCCTTTTGTCCATTACCTGAACACATTCAGCAGCAAAGAGCCGCAGCGGGGCATGGGTTTCATGCCCAAGAGGGGACTGGATGTCAGCAAGTGTGAGATCGCCCGGTCAGCAGCCTTGGCCCCTTCCGAACACCTGCCTGCCTCTGTCCCCCACTCATGTCGGGTCCTAGCCATGGGGCTTCCCCAATAATGCAATGCTTTGGAAAAGGGGGGCAGAGGGATAGGACAGTTCTGTTTCAGTGCCAGACCCACCGCTCACTAGCCTGACATTCTCAACTTCAGTTTCCTCATCCATAAGATGATGGTGAACACACCATCAGCGGTGTTTTACTACAGAACCAAATGTGTGTAATGTGCAATATGCATGGTAGGTGCTCTGCAAATGTTGGCCTCCAAACCCCTTGGTCTCAGACAGGAGAAGTTAAGGACGTGGAAGTCTACAGGGGTGCTGAACCCTGCTCCCTTATAGGTTCTACAAGCTGCACGAAAGAAAGTGTGAGCCTATCATCATGACTGTGCCCCGCAAGGTGAGGGGCTGGAGAAGGGTTGGGCAGGGCTACGAGGCGGAAGGGAGCGGAGCAGGCCCCGCACCTCTCTCATGCAGGTCCGCCTGTCAACCCACCCCCGCAGTCAGACCTGTTCCAGGACGATCTGTACCCGGATACACCGGGCCCGGAGCCAGCCCTAGAAGCGGACGAATGGCTAGCCGGCCAGGACGCCGAACCTGTGCTCATTTCGCTGAGGGACGGCTACGTGCCCCCTAAGCATCGCGAGCTCCGGGTCACGAAACGCAATATCTTGGACGCGCGCCCGCCCTCCGGTCCGCGCCGCAGCCAGTCGGCCAGCGACGCCCCCTTGTCGGTAAGATCGGCCCCGCTGCACTCTGGCCCAATCTACATCTCCCCGCTACCGCCCCTATCCTACACGGCCTCTATATCCTCCGCCCCAGCAGCAGCACACCCTGGAGACGCTGCTGGAGGAGATCAAGGCCCTCCGCGAGCGAGTGCAGGCCCAGGAGCAGCGCATCACGGCTCTGGAGAACATGCTGTGCGAGCTGGTGGACGGCACTGACTAGCTCCGCGCGCCAGGGCGGGGCGCACAAGCTCGGCCCCGCCCCAGCTTGTGGTCCCGGACTCCAGACCCCACCTTTTTGGGCTGGGGCCGGGGGCGGGACTGGGAAGGGAACTCCGCTCCTCAAGGGAGACCAGGACTCTGGGAGCGTAGGGGAGACCCGCCTCGTCTGGGACTCGGCTGGAGCTGGCCTAGGGAGGCCTGGGGTCACCGAGGGGTGCTCAGCAATGGTGCTGCACGACGAGGTGGTGCCCCCCTTTGTCCTCCACCCAGGGCAGGGAAAGTAGTATTAGGGTGATGCTTGGGGATATTGGGGAACCTGAGCTTGACCTCAAATGGGTGGCGATTCAATGGGTCCCCCCCGGCTGGGGAAAATGACAGCGTGTCTCCTAATCAGCTCACTGAATTCCATCACCCTGAGTGGTAAACCAGATGGGCGTCACCCCAGTTCTGCAGACACACAACCCGTTTGCTGCAGAGCCGGACCCAGTGGCTACACACCCACAGAGGTCTATGGTAGAGAGCTCTCCTTCATTCCACCGACAAGGGGCGAGGGCGGCTTCCTCGAGGCAGCTCTTGCGGAGAAATCTCGAGAGAACTGGCATGATGATGAACTAGGTTCATCTCACACACACACACACTGCCCCAACCCTCTGCCGTTGCCTTGACTCTGAGAAAAACAAGACATACTGAATGAAACACTTTACTAAGCTTCAGTCTCTGCCTCCTGCATGGGTGGGGGTGAGGGGAATGAGACCCCCCCCCAGCCTCTGCAAATGCCACCCCCAGGCTCCTGGGAGACCTGACGATGCACTCCTGGGCTCAGGAGCCACCAGGCAGCCTCTTACCCTAGAGCCCTCCCCACTCTGAGGTTCAGAAGGGCCCCAACCTGCACCGTAGGTGTCCCCCAGTAAAGTCAGGTAGGAAAAGCCTCCAGTTTGAAGCCTCTTTTATTGTGCCTCAGAATCAGTCTGGTGCCCCTGGCATCAGGGAAGGGAGTGGGAGGAACAGTTTCTCTTTGTTCTTTTCTTCCATCCCTTTTTGTGTCCCTTCTGAGCCTCACTGGCTGAGCCGGGAAGGCCAGTCCCAGACAGGCCCGGGACAAGGGTGTGCGGTGGGCCCCTGCCCCTGGCGGGGTCTGTGCTTCTCTGGGTAGGTGAGGTGGGGCAGGGAAGAGCCGGGGGTTAGCACCATTGGATGAAAGGTTTTAGAGTCAGTCCCCGTGTGGGGACAAGTGGGATGTACAACCACAGAGGCTAGCAGCAGCTGGTGGGAAGGGGTGGGGGTGGCGCCAGGGCCCTGGGCGAGCCCTTTGTGTCCAGTCTAGTCGGTCTAGTGCTTACCCCAGCCCAATATGCTCCCCACTCTCCGAGGCACCATGAGGGAGTCAGGGCTTGCCCAGGCCAGGGGGCTACGTTGGACACACTCCCTGATCACAAAAAAGAAAAAAAAAAAATGTGCCTTGGGGGGATGGGACTCCAACTTCTGGCTGCCCAAGAAGAAGTTAGGACCACCCTGAGACCCAGGACGGGTGTGGGGGCTGGGGGAGCCGGGCACCCCGCTAAGTGCACTTGACGCTGAAATGCCGGGGTGGGGGAGGGGCTGGGCCCTTGACGTGCTGGTTTGTGTCTGGGACAAAGCAGCGACACAGCACGCGGGGAGCTCAGCTGCCCCCCAGGGGTGAAGAGCAGAGATGCAAAGGCTTCAGGGGCAGTGTCCTGGAGTGGGGTTAGTGAACAGAAATGCGAACCGGCCAGAAGGAGCAAGGGATGGGGACAGCGCCCCTCTAAGGATTAATCTCCCCCTCAGGATCGCCTGGCTCCGCCCTTGATCAGATCTGAGCCCAGGGAACCGGGCTGGGGATCAGGATACAGCAAAGCAGGGGACCAGGCCGTGCCAGCTGCCTCCAGGGCCCTGGCCTGGAAAGGTACTCCGCTCCCATGCCAAATCCCTCCCCGAACCGTGCCTGGTGCACTGCTGCATCCCCGAGGTGGTGGCTCCAGTCTCCAGCCGCCGCTCGGCAGGCGCGCAGGCTCCAGTCTATGGGCGTGGCGCGCGTGGCGCAGGCAAGGGGCCCAGCAGGGGGCGCTACTGCTCGGTCAGTGAGAGCCTCAGGATGCGCTCCAGCTCCTCCTCCTCCTGACGCGCGCGCCGCCGCCGCTCCTCCTGCTCCTGCGCCGACAGTTCCATCGCCAGCCGCAGCTGCTCGTCGTAGCTCCGGAACACGCGGCGGCCGGAACCCGGTCCCGGGCTGGGCCGAGGGCTGGGCACTGATGCCGGGGGCGCAGGCTGGCGCTGTGGCGTGGGCGGGGCGCTCCTGGGGGCGGGGAAGGAATGTCGCGGGCTCCCGGACGCACCCACCCACCGGCAGGCCGGGACCTGGCGTGGAGGCTCCAGGGCGGCGCAAGGCCAGCACCCTCTAGTGGAGGCGGTTAGTCCCGCGTCGCCCTGGCCCCCACCTGGTCGTAGCAGAGCCCAGCCCCTACCAAGTTCTCTCCGTCAGTGCCTGGGGAGAGTCTGAACGCCGCAGTGAGACCTCGATCCCTGCCCCCTGCCTGCCGCCTTGGAGCCAGGAAAGGGTGTTGGCGGAAACCATCCTGATACCAGGAAGGTCCCTCCCGAGGGCCTCGCGGGTTCTCCGGGCTGTGTCCTGGGTTAGGGGAGACAAGATCCTCTCCGGAGGATTCTCTCCGGCTCAGCGGGCACTGACCTGTCCTGTCGGCGACTCTCGAAGGACATGGGGTGGGTGCCTGGCTTGCTGTTGGTTAGCGCCTCCCAGATGGTGACCTGAGGGGAGGCGTGGGCGTTAGCCGGGGCGGTGCCGCAGTCCCGTGGCCCCGCGCACCCGCGGAGACGCACCTGGTCGTACTCACTGCCCGCCTCAAGCAGGCTCTGCTGGATGGCGAACTGCAGCAGGTCGTCGTCATCGTCGCGGGTCGCCGCCTCTCGCTGGCCGCCCATCACGCTGTAGCCACGCGGGGCCTCGAACAACGCCGGGGAGATCTCGCAGCCGCGGCAGGAGGCTGGGGGCGCAGGGCTGGGTCACGCACGGCTGAGGGGGCGTTCCCTCCCCCAGCCCACGGCCAGGAGAGCTGCGGGGCAGGCGTTCTCGCGGGGAGGGGGCCTCACTCGTGGAGCTGGAGCTGCTGACGCTGGAGGAGTCGCTGCCTGGGGAAGGCGTCTCGCTGCTGGGGCTGCCTCGCACTGATGGCACCGGCTCGTCGCAGCCGTTGAGGTTCCCAAAGGTGATGCGGGCGTTAAGGATGTGGAAGATCGGGATTTCTGAGGATGAGGAAACCATCAGGCGCCACCACCCAGCCCCTCACACCTCAGCCTCAGCTCCACCCCGACCTCATCTAAACCCGGCCGGCACGCCACGGGCTCAGGGGAAATGGCCATGAGGTCTCACCAATTTTGACCGGGAAGCCAGGAGGCAGGCGCAGGGTGATGAAGTCCCGGAGCTTGGCAAAAAGCGCATTGCTGACAGCCATGAGGTCAATGATGGGGGCCACCTGCTCACACAGGGACAGGGGATGCTCCTCACACAGCCACAGCTTGGCCTTGAACCTGCCCCCGCCAGATCCCAAGGGGTGAGGGACACTGCAGGAAGCCATGGCCTCCCAGCATCTGCTGGAGCCCCAGCCCCCAACCCTCCCAGCACCGACAGGGGCCTCACTTCTGTGTCTTGGTGGTCAGTTCCATGGGGCGGCCCATATCACGGTTGCCCAGCTCAAAGTTGGGGTTGAAGTATTCTTCTGCAGTGATGGCAGTGGGGTTGGCTTGGCTCAGAGTCTGAGTGATCAGGGTCTGTACCACATGGGGAGGGGCCCAGGAGCTCCCCTCAGTTCCTGATGCCATGCCAGCTCATTTGGTGCCACAGGGCCCCCGAGCTGTCCCCTCTGCCAGTGTGGCACTGACATGGCCTTGGGCATTGTGGAAAGGAGGTCCGCATGGGCCATGCTAAGCAGGACACCTCCCAAGCCTCCTCCTGAGTCATGTCCACACCCCTCCACTTAGGGGCACCCCTGCACACACTCACCCCATTTTGGGGACCCCCGTGCTGCTCAGCAATTCCCAGGAAGGACTGCAAAGGCGTCTTACAGCCTACAAGAAATGTGGCATCTCAGAGGACATCGCAGCTCCACACACACCTGGGCACCTCATCAGAGGTGACAGCATCCAAGACCTAGGGAGGAGGCCGGTTCCTGGAGTGGGGCCTCCTCACCCAACCACATACCCAGGCACCTTCACCTGAAGGGGACTGAGGGCTCCAAGGGCCAGGGGCCAGGACCTCTGTGCACATAAACAGTAAAGTAGGCCTAGGGCTCAGGAGCAACTTTCAAAAGTGCCACTCTCCAGCTTGGTGACCCTGGACACTAAGCGCCTGCTCTCCGTGAGCATTTTGGGGTGTGCGAGTGCACGTGTGTGTTATGCTTCAAGTACTCTCATATTCATGGCTTCATTTTGTTCCCCTGTGAGGTAGAAATTATGCCTTTTCATCTCAGATACAGTATCTGGTACCCAGAGAATCAGGTGTGACATCAGTGGGCATATAGAATCTGTGGCAAGATCCCCCAACTTTCTATAGAATATGTCCCACTAGTACTAGAATGGCCAATAAATGGCATACATGACATTTCTCTCCCCTCCCAAATCCAATACTGACATTAGTAATCACTTGTAGCATGCGTCTCCACTGAACCCAGATGAGTCCTTAGAATCTTCTTAGTACTCTAGGTAGCCACTACCAGTCATTAGGGCTTGGCACCTGAAATGAAATCTATTTGCCTGAATAAAGCAACTGGGCTCTTGCTAGGATGCCAGTGGGAATACTGATGGAAGGGCTGAAGTGGGAGCTGGTTCCTGCAGTCCTGCAACACCTCTCCCATCCACCTCTGCCTCATTACCTTTGACCTTGCCCTTGTGCTGTTCTGAAAGATGCTCTGTCCGTGTCCGGGTGATGAGCTCCACGTTGGATGCCCCATATACCTGGGGACAGATGAAGAAAGGGCGTATAGGAAGTTCTGGTCCCAACTGTGTCTTACCTCCAAGGGCACTGGGAATACTTCCTGTAAGCAAAGTGTCCTGGAGAGACTCTGCTCCAGGCCTTTGGGTAAATAAATACATCAGGTCATTCATTCATTCACTTATTCACTCAACAAACACTTTTTTGAGGAGCCTTTACGTGCCAGGCATTGAGGTAGGCATCAGGGATACAGTGAACAAGCCAGACATGATCCCTGCCCTCCTGAGGCTTACGATCTCTATAAGGAGACACTAAAATGGAGTTATAACAGTATGGTCCCTGTGTTGATGGGGGTAGCACAGAGGCCTTCCCAGTATACAGAAGTAGGGGAGGCTTTTAGAGGAAATGCCACATGCAGAACCTATGACATCTGTCAGTTCCTGCTTTCATGTGCTGGGCAACATAGGGGTCTCAGAGTGACAGGCAGAGTGTTTTTAGGGATAAAGCCTTGGCTCTAGGGTCAGACCAGCCAGGATATGAACCCCAGCTCTGCCACTTAACTGCTTTGTGACCTTGTACAGGTCACAGAACCACTCCAAGTCTCTATTTCCTCATTATAAAATGGATCTGATCATGCTTACTTCCTGGGGTTGCTGTAAAGATTAAATGGGATGCCAAGGAAAGGACTCAACAGACATGTGTAAAATGGGAATACTAATAGAACAGCACCTACAGAAAGGGTTGTTGTGAGGATTAAATGTGTGCTTGTGCACACACCCTGTGTATACATCCATATAAAATACCAGGGCAGTGCTTTAAACCCAAATATAAGTGCTCAACTATGCTGCATTTTTTCTGCACCTCCAGGGCTGGATAAGGGAGGTCAGAATCTCCTGCACAGCTTGCTGTAGGCAAGAGTGTGCCTGGGCTGGCAGCTGTGAGCTGCAGCCTCACCTTTGCTTCATACCCATTCACCATTTCCGTCTTCTCACTGCGCCAACCCAGGATGCCAGTCTTGTTCCTGGGGAAGCAGAGTGGTCCAGGTGAGGTAGGCGCACCACCAGGCTGGCTCCAGGCTGACCAAGGCCATGCCCACCCACCTCTCAAAGGAGATATTCTTGGTGTCAAGCTGCGTGGTGACGACGGGCGCAGTGAGCCGGCTCAGCACCTGCTCCTCGGTGGGCTGGGCGGCAGCCAGCAGCAGCTCCCGGTCCTGCCCGGCCAGTGCCAGCGTCTCTGTGTACACCACCCGGCGGTCGTGGTCAATCTCCATGACCACAGCGCTTGTGTCTACCAGCCACGGAACAGCACAGGGGGATCAGGGGTGGCGTGGGGCTGTCTCCCATTGTCCCCACCCTGCCCCACCTCCTTCCTGCCTGACCTTGGCCCCTGAAGACGAAGCTACGGTTCCCTCGCTGCCAGGTCATGTGGTCAAAGCCCAGAAGCGTAGTGTCTACCCTCAGGTTCTGTCCGCTCTTCCACACTTTGTAGGTGTCACTAGGGCAGATCTTGGACACTAGGGGTACTGGGTGGAAGTGGAGGTTGGAGGTGGCTTTGACTGGTCTGGCCCATCCAGCTTGGGCCAGCTCAGGGCATGGGGTTTGGGATCCACGTGGCCAGGAACAGGGGAGGGAACTGAAAAGAGAGCAGCCTCTCCTCCAAACCCCCCTCCCTGGCCATTGTAGACCATACTCACACAGAAGAGCAACCTGAGGTTGGGACGGGTGTGTTTCTGTCACCACTAAGTCCCTAGTATCCACTATTTGTTAACTCATTCACTCACTCTTTCATCTATTCTTTCAACAAATATTTATGAAACACCTACTGTTAGGCACTGTTCCAGCCACTGGGAATACAACAGTGAAAAAGATAGGACTACTGCCCTCTGGGAGCTAACTTCTAGCCAGGAGTGGCAGGTCATGAATACAGTAAGCAAATCATGACAGGGTGAAGGGAATAATCATGGAATCAAGACCGTGTCTGGGGCAATCTGGAAAGGCCTTGCTGAGGCAGTGGCCCTGAGCTGAGCAAAGGGATGGAGGGAGCCACCGGAAGAGCTATAGGAACACACTCCAGGCAGGGAGCAAGTGCTGGACCCAAAATGGGAGACAGCCCAGAAGCACCCCCACACAGCCCGCTTACCCCAGCTAGTGAACTCCCATTTCATCTCCACGTAGAAGTCCTGGGCCTGGAGGACGAAGGGGAGAGAGGCTAAGTCTGCGCTGGAGATGGCTTCAAGGGCTCCTGTGGAGGCTGAGAGGCTGGGCCTCACCTTGCGCAGCTTCTCCAGGAGCACGGGGATGCCCGCCAGCCGCTTCACCACCCGCTGGTAGTCCCGGTACCTCAGCACCAGCTGCACCAGCTCCAGGTCCCGGGTACTCACAGCCTCCTGGAGCACTAGGGGAGGGGAGGAAAGGTCACAGGGCAGGACCTGTCAGCCAACCATGGGTCTTTGATGCTGGGGGGGACCCTGGCTGTTGGGCCAGGATGAGCAGGGCTGCCCACCTGTCCAGCCGCTGCGATTCTCCCTGCCCACGTCTGCGCCGTGAGCCAGGAGCACACGGGCACACTCAAGGTGCCCCAGTGTGGTGGCCAGGTGCAGGGGAGTCCGGCCGCGGGGATCCAGCTGCTCAATGTCCACCTAGAGGAGGAGGAGTGGAAGGTATAGCCCCAGTCACGTCGGAGGCGGCCCTCCCAAGCCCACCAGCCCCTGAGCAGGAAGCAACCTCCACCCCCTGCTGGGGCTGCTCTGCCTCACCAATCTCACAAGGCAACGGAAAGACAGACACGATGAGCTGGGGTCAGGTGGATGGAAAGTGGCTCAGAAGACAGGAGAGAAAGTAACTCTGGGAGAGGGAGGGCCTTCCTCCCTTCCTGTCCACCAAGGGCCCCTGGCTGGGTCCTCTCCTCCAAGGCCCAGTGGTCTGCCTGCCAAGAGTAAGCCTGGGACTGAAGGGTGGCAGCAGAGGGGCTGTTGGCCAGGGAGGTCACCTATCCTAGGGGTCCCAGACCACCTTCAGGAAGGGCTACCAACTTACATCACTGACATTATCACTGAGTGAGGTTTAACAAACAGTTACAATAATACAGAAACAGGAATGAAAGAACACATTCAAGGTATTAATACAATTTCACAACCATGTCCTGTGCTTGTGGGACACTATGGATTAAAATTTGTACAAATCTTATTATTATTTTGTGAATAGCATGATTACCTTGCTTGAGATATTTGCTGTGTGATAAAAGTGATAAAAGCTTTTTGTCTTGTTTTGAGACAGATTCTCGCTCTGTTGGCCAGGCTGAAGTGCAATGGCGTGATCTTGGCTCACTGCAACCTCTGCCTCCCAGGTTCAAGCAATTGTCCTGCCTCGGCCTTCCGAGAAGCTGAAACTACAGGCACCTGCCACCACGCCCAGCTAATTTGCATTTTTAGTAGAGACAGGGTTTTACCATGTTGGCCTGGCTGTTCTCAAACTCCTGACCTCAGGTGATCCACCCAGCTCGGCCTCCCAAAGTGCTGGGTGTGTGAGCCACAGCACCCAGCCAAAAGCTTTTTTTTCTCTTGACCCTTTTCTTTTTCTTTTTTTTTTTTTTTTGAGACAGAGTCTCACTCTGTCACCAGGTGCTAGGCTGGCGTGCAGTGGCGCGATTTTGGCTCACTGCAACCTCTGCCTCCCAGGTTCAAGCAATTCTCCAGCCTCAGCCTCCCGAGTAGCTGGAACTACAGGTGTGCGCCACCACGCCCAGCTAATTTTTTGTATTTTTTGTAGAGACGGGGTTTCACCATGTTGTCCTGGATGGTCGCGATCTCTTGACCTGTGATCCACCCGCCACGGCTTCCCAAAGTGTTGGGATTACAGGCGTGAGCCACCGCACCTGGCCTTGACCCTTTTCTTGAGACAGGGTCTCATCATGTTGCCCGGGCTGGTCTCAAACTCCTAGGCTCCAGCAGTCCTCCTGTTTCAGCCTCCCAAGTAGTTGGGATTACAGGCCCCTGCACCTGCCTTAGAAAGCATGTTTATTAAACATAACATGCTTTGTTTGTTTGTTTGTTTGTTTGTTTGTTTTTGAGACGGAGTTTCGCTCTTGTTACCCAGGCTGGAGTGCAATGGCACGATCTCGGCTCACCGCAACCTCCGCCTCCTGGGTTCAGGCAATTCTCCTGCCTCAGCCTCCTGAGCAGCTGGGACTACAGGCACGCGCCACCATGCCCAGCTAATTTTTTGTATTTTTAGTAGAGACGGGGTTTCACCATGTTGACCAGGATGGTCTCGATCTCTTGACCTCGTGATCCACCCGCCTCGGCCTCCCAAAGTGCTGGGATTACAGGCTTGAGCCACCGCGCCCGGCCTGTTTGTTTTTGAGACAGAGTCTCACCGAGTCACCCAGGCTGGAGTGCAGTGGTACAATCTCGGCTCACTGCAACTTCCGCCTCCTGGGTTCAAACAATTCTCATGCCTCAGCCTCCCAAGTGACTGGGATCACAGGTGGGTGCCACCATGCCCAGCTAATTTTTTGTATTTTTAATAGAGATAGGGTTTTGATATGTTGTCCAGGCTAGTCTCAAACTCCTGACCTCAAGTGATCCACCTGCCTTGGCCTCCCAAAGCGTTGAGATTACAGGTGTGAGCTACCACGCCCAGCCTTAAACGTAAGTATTTAAATATACTTCAGGAGTCTAGGACTTCTAGTTAAGAACAGCGAACTGACCACATGCATGTAACACCCTCCTCTCCTCCTCAAAACTTGATTAAAATGCCAGTAAAAAGCCTTCTACTGCAACCATAATAAATACTCTCCCACCATAAACAATGAGAAAATTATTGCTTCAAAATATATGAAGGCCGGACACAGTAGCTCACCCCTGTAATCCCAGCACTTTGGGAAGTAACGATTGGTGGATTGCTTGAGCCCAGGAGTTTGAGATTGGCCTGCGCAACATGGCAAAACCCCATCTCTACAAAAAATACAAAAGAATTAGCTGGGGTTCCTTGGTATGTCCTCAGGAGCTTTTGGTAAAAGAGAAAAGAAAAATTAAAAAAAAAAAAAAATTAGCTGGGCATGATGGCCTGTGCCTATAGTCCCAGCTACTCGGGAGGCTGAGGTGAAAGGATCGCTTAAGCCCCAGAGGTTGAGGCTGCAGTGAGGTATCATCACACCACTGTACTCCAGGCTGGGCAACAGAGTGAGACCCTGTCTCAAATATATATATATATATATATATATATATATATATATATTCTCTAAATAGAGAATATATGTAAAGAGAAATTACTGTTTTTGGAAGTCCAGAACTGTAATCCCAGAAGTAAGGAAAATGTTCCAAAGCTCAGTAACATCTCTGGATTTCTGCTTGGAGGAACATTCCAGACTATAATTCAAGGAGGGGAAGCCCGAGCAGAGCATGGTGGTCTTCATGAGTTGAGAACACGGAGACAGGAGTTCAGGGAGGCCCGGGTACTAAAAGTTGCAGCAGAGCAGAGTTCTGGAAAGGAGTAAACTCTGAAAAAAACTCCAGAAATCTGCATGGGGTCTCTTGAGTCTGGCTGAATACTAAACTTCACATGTGCACAGTGAAATTCAGTGAGACTACACTGAAAGGAGCAACAAAATGTTAAGTTCTCAGAGCTCAACAATGGCAGGGAGATAAGCTCCAGCCTGCTAGAGTTGAGAATCTTTTTGATCACCCAAAATATTTAATCAGACCACAGAAGGATTATGCCTTAGTAGTAGGGCTGCTACTACTACAGACCATCCTGGCTAACGCGGTGAAACCCCGGCTCTATTGAAAGTACAAAAAATTAGCTGGGCATTGTAGCACGCCCTTGTAGCCCAGCTACTCGGGAGGCTGAGGCAGGAGAATCGCTTGAACCCAGGAGGCGGAGGTTACAGTGAGACTGAGCCATTGCATTACAGCCTGAGCAACTCCATCTCAAAAAAAAAAAAAAAAATAGCCTCAGGCCAGGCACAGTGGCTCCTGCCTGTAATCCCAACACTTTGGGAGGCCTAAGTGGGCAGATTATCTGAGGTCAGGACGAGTTCAAGACCAGCCCAGCCAACATGACAAAACCCCATCTCTACTAAAGATACAAAAAATTAGCCAGGTGTGCTGGCACAGGCCTGTAATCCCAGCTATTCAGGAGACTGACGCACAAGAATCGCTTGAGACCGGGAGGCGGAGGTTGCAGTGAGCCTAGATTGCACCACTGCACTCCAGCCTGGGTGACAGAGTGAGACTCCGCTTCAAAAAAAGAAAGAAAGAAAAGAAAGGAGAGAAAGAAAGAAAAGAAGAAAGAAAAGAAAGAAAGAGAAAAATTAGCCTCAAAAGCCAGGCATGTTGGCTAACACCTCTAATCCTAACACTTTGGGAGGCTGAGGCAGGCAGATCACTTGAGCCTAGGAGTTCAAGATCAGCCTGGGCAACATAGTGACACCCCATCTCTACAAAAAATTAGCCAGGTATGGTAGCAGATGCCTGTAGCCTCCACTACTCAGTAGCTAAGGCAGGAGGATCCCTTAAGCCCAGGAGGTTGAGGCTGCAATGAGCTGAAATTGCACCACCACACTCAAACCTGGGTGACAGAGCAAGACTCTGTCTCAAAAAAAGCCTCAAAAAGATCAAACTGATTTGCAAGTAATTTACCTAGTCTGCCAGAACAAAGCCCAACCCTCTTTAAAGGACAGTAACAAATCCAGAGGCTTAACGGCATATTTACAATGTCCAACATTCAGTTAAAAATTACTAGATATGCCAAGAAGTAGGAAAACATAACCGATAATAAAGAGAAAAATAATTTTATAGAAACAAGACTCAAGTGATAAAGATGATAGCTCAATATACTCAAGAGTTTAAAGAAGCCGGGCGCCATGGCTCAAGCCTGTAATCCCAGCACTGTGGGAGTCCGAGGCAGGTGGATCACGAGGTCAAGAGATCGAGACCATCCTGGTCAACATGGTGAAACCCCGTCTCTACTAAAAATACAAAACATTAGCTGGGCATGGTGGTGCGTGCCTGTAATCCCAGCTACTCAGGAGACTGAGGCAGGAGAATTGCCTGAACCCAGGAGGCAGAGGTTGTGGTGAGCCGAGATCGCGCCATTGCACTCCAGCCTGGGTAACAAGAGTGAAACTCCGTCTCAAAAAAAAAAAAAAAAGAGTTTAAAGAAAAACATGAGAAAGATGTTCATGAGGAAAGGAATGGGAGGTATTCAAAAAGAACCCAGTGGACCATCTAAAGATAACAAGTATAGTATCGAAATGAAAAATTCACTGAATGGAAATAACAGCAGATTAGACACTGCACAATTTCAATATCAGTGAACTTGAAGACACAGCAATAGTACTTTCCAAACCGAAGCACAGAGGTGAAAAATAGTACTGAAAAATAAAATTGCTTGGGCTTCTATAATCCCAGCACCTCTGGAGGCCAACGTGGGAGGCTGGCTTGAGCTCAGGAGTTTAAGACCAGACTGGGCAACATAGTGAGATCCTGTCTCTAACAACAAAAAAAAACTTTTAAATTAGCTGGGTATGGAAGCAAGCAGTTGTAGACCCAGCTACTTGGGAGGCTGAGGCAGGAAGATCCCTTGAGCCCAGTAGTTCAAAGCTGCAGTGAGCTATGATCACACCACTGCAATCTAGCATGGGCAACAGAGCAAGACCCTGTCTCTTAAAAAAAAAAAAAAAAAAAAAAAGTTGGAGCCTCATAATCTGTAAGACACTGTCGAGCATTCTAACAAATATATATTGGAATCCCAAAGGACAGAATAAAGAAGTAGGAGAAATAAGACAAATTTATAGAAATAATGGCCAGCCAGGTATGATGGCTCTCACCTGTAATCCCAGCACTTTGGGAGGCTGAGGCAGGCAGATCACCTGATGTCAGGAGTTCAGGACTAGGCAGGCCAACATGGAGAAACCCCATCTCTACTAAAAATACAAAAAATTAGCTGGGTGTGGTGGCGCATGCCTGCAATCCCAGCTATTCGGGAGGCTGAGGCAGGAAAATCGCTTGAACCCAGGAGGCGAAGGTTGTGGTGAGCGGACATCGTGCCATTGCACTCTGGCCTGAGTGACAAGAGTGAAACTGCTTCTCCAAAAAAAAAAAAAGAAATAATGGCCAAAATTTTTCCAAACTTGGTAAAAACTACTATGATGGGTTGAATAATGGTGCCCCTCTTCAGACATGTCCACATCACATTCTGACCCTCAGAGCCTATCAATGTGACCTTATTTGAAAAAAAGGGTCTTTGCAGACATAATTAAGTTAAGGATCTCAAGATGAGATCATCCTGGATCACCCAGGGAACCCTAAATCTGATGACAAGTGTCTTTCTAAGACTCAGGGAGAAGAGAAGGCCATGTGGAGGCGGAGGCAGAGACTAGAGTTCTGCAGCCACAAACCAGGAGGGTGTGGCCCAGGCACCAGAAGCTGAAAGAGACAAGGCAGGACTCTTCCCTAGAGTCTGTACAGGCTGCCAACATCTCAAATTTGTACTTACGCCTCCCGAATTGTGAGAGAATAAATTTTTGTTGTTTTAACCCACCCGTTTGGAGTAATTTGTTGTGGAAACTAATACAAAGATAAATCCACAGAACCAAGAAACTCAATGAACCCCAAGAAAGACAAACGTGAAGTAAATTACACCAAGGTCCATCATAATCAAATGCGAAGGCCAGGTGCCATGGCTTACGTCTATAATCCCAGCACTCTGGGAGGCCAAGGCGGGTGGATCATGAGGTCAGGAGTTCAAGACCAGCCTGGCCAAGATGGTGAAACCCCGTCTCTACTAAAACTACAAAAATTGGCTGGGTGTGGTAGCGGGTGCCTGTAATCCCAGCTACTCAGGAGGCTGAGGCACAAGAATCGCTTGAGCCCAGGAGGCAGAGGTTGCCATGAGCCAAGATTGCACCACTGCACTCCAGCCTGGGGGATAGAGACCCCGTCTCAAAAAAAAAAAAAAAAAAAGAATGTCAGTCTAGGCACAGTGGCTCATGCCTGTAATCTCTGTGAGGCTGAGGTGGGCAGATCACTTGAGCTCAGGTGTTTGAGACCAGCGTGGGCAACATGGTGAAACTCCGTTCTACAAAAAATTCTAAAATTAGCTGGGCATGGTGGTGCGTGCCTATAGTCCCAGCTACTTGGAGACTGAGGTTGGAGGAAGGTCAGCCAGGGAGCCAGAGGTTACAGCGAGTAGAGATCATGCCACTGCACTCCAGCCTAGGCAACAAAGCCAGACCCTGCCTTTAAAAAAAAAAAAAAAAAAAGTCAACAAAATATTTAAAACCCACAAGAAGAAAGAGAAGAGATGTGAGCCAATGAGAAACTTCAATACGACTGAATATGGAAAGTGGCTGAGGCCTCGAAACTGACTTAGGGGAGCAGAGGAAGCTGGAACTAAAGCAGCCACATGGAGGGAAACGTCCGTGTTAAGTAGCAAGCCAGGTCACCCCCAGCACCCCTGAAAGGTGTAGGTAGGACCTGCAGGCAGCGGGGACGTCAGAGGTGGAGGTGAGGCTAAAGCTGAATGCAGGGAGGCTGGTTACAATTCAGGACCCCCTGGTCCCCTTCCCAACCTATTAAGCTGAGAGATACCCCCTTTCCTCACCACACAACACCAGGGGTTTATTCTCTGTAGTAACTGGGCATGAGATGCCCTGGACTCAGGGACATTGGCCACAGCAGAGGATGAGATATGGTACTGAAAGCCAGTGACCTGTGAAACCCCAGCCCCTTCCCTGCCTGGGTCCTGAACCACTGGCAGCCAGGACACACCACCACCACCACCCTATCTGCCCGAGCAGGAAGTTATCCCAAAGACCTCAGAATACAGACATCTGATGACCCTACAATGAGCAGGCCAGACTGCCACCTGATCACCTTACAGTAGCACCCACACATCCCTGAGCCCCACAGCCCCATTCTTAAACATGACCCAACAGCCAGGAGAAACTGGACACTTGATGAAAGCTTCCCATGTGAAATAAACCAAAACATACAAATTAGATGCTAAAAACCCAGGGGAAGCTCTCTCGATGCAGGGAATAAAAGAAAACTCTTTGGGGGGGAAATAGAAATTTACATCCTCAGGAAAATTTAAAAAGGTCACTGAATTCGCAAAACAAAATGGGACATCCTGGCTTTCCATGATATCTCCTGCCCTTTCTCTTGCCTTCTTCATTCTGGAAGTGACTTCTTAACTTTTCCTGTTTTCTGCATTCCTGGACAGCTGCACTTGCCCCCATAAACAGTAAACATCACCTGAATTTACTTCATTTTCAGGTGGAAAAAAAAAACTTTGAAACTGTCTTTATCTCTTCTTCCCTCACCCTCCATATCTAACACATCAGCAAAACTTGTAGACTCTGCCTTCAAAACAGACATAGAAGCCTCCCAACTGTCACCACCTTGCAGCTACCATCCTAGCTATAACCAACCCATCTCTCACCGGCAGCCCCCCACTGCCTCTTTGCTGCTCCCCTGGCTCCCACGCTCTACTGTCTACATCACCTATGGCAGCTAAAATCATCCTGTGAAATGTTACTCAGGTCCTGACACCCTTTAGTTCAAAATCTTTCAATGGCTTCTCATCGTAGTTAGCAGAGAATCCAATGGCTCCAGACTTCTCTTTGAACTCATTTGCTCCACCCCCCCTCCCCCGACCCGACCAGCCTTCCCTGGAATGTTCTCCAGGATCCTCCAGAGAGCCCCAAGCCTTTCTCCCTCCCTTCACTCAGGCTGCTGTTCAAATGTCACCTCCTTAGAAAAGTCCACCCTGACAGCCCATCTGAGGTGACAGCTGCTATGGCTCTATCCATTGCCCATCAAAGTGCCTGTTCAGTGCCTCCTGCACCTCAAACAGAAGCCCCATCAGCCAGGTCCCCGTCTGCTTTGTTCACTGCTGGTTCCCCATTCCCCAGGCAGCACCTGGCACATAAATATTTGCTAGACAAACGCACAGACGACTACGGTGAGGGGGCACAAGGAGGAGAAGGTAATTAACCAAGAAATCATTGCATAAGCATATTGTTTATGACATGCGAGGTGGCTCATGCCTGTGGGAGGCCAAGCACTGTGGGAGGCCAGGGTGGGCGGATCGCTTGAGCCCAGGAGTTTGAGACCAGCCTGGGCAACATGGCAAGACCCCATCTCTACAAAAATACAAAAATTAGCCAAGCATGGTGGCACTGCCTGTAGTCCCAGCTCCTTGGGAGACTAAGGTGGGAGGATCACCTGAGCCTAGGAGGCAGAGGCTGTACTGAGCCGTGATCATGCCACTGTACTCCAGCCTGGGTGACAGAATAAGACCCTATCTCATTTAAAAAAGAAAAGAAGGGCTGGTTGTGGTGGCTCACGCCTGTAATCCCAGCACTTTGGGAGGCTGAGGCAGGTCGATCATGAGGTCAAGAGATCAAGACCATCCTGGCCAACATGGTGAAACCCTGTCTCTACTAAAAATACAAAAAAATAGCTGGGCATGGTGGCATGTGCCTGTAATCCCAGCTACTCTGGAAGCTGAGGCAGGAGAATCACTTGAACCCAGGAGGTGGAGGTTGCATTGAGCCAAGATCGCACCATTTCACTCCAGCCTGGCAACAGAGTGAGACTCCATCTCAAAAAAAAAAAAAAAAAAAAAAAAAAAAAAAAAAAAACAAAAACAGAAGAAGAAGAAGAGAAGTATATTGTTTATAATTGGGGAGGTAAAATGACAGAAAGAGTCCAGAGCATTCAAAGTAGTTGCCTCTGAGGGGGTGGGAGAGGTGGAGCCAGGAACGCTGCTTTTCATTACACATCCTCTAGCAACAGTTAAATATTTTAAAGCATGACCATGAATGCCTTTGTCAAAAATGAAACATTTTAAATAATTTAAGATTATTTATATAATTTGTATGCCCTGTGCTGGCATTTCTTCATTTTTCAATATACTGGGAGCCTCAAAAAAAACCAGTGGGCCTGGCTGTGTTGGTCTCTGAGCTGTGCCTGCTCCCCACCCCGCCCCAGAGAAAGGGGTGCATTGTTTACTCTTGGCCTTGCCTGGTTGGGGTGGACTCCAGAGCTCGCAACCTGAGTGGGGTCCTGAGCCCTGCAGTGGGCATGGGAGACAGCCACAGGGCCCGAGCTGGCTGGGGAAGTAAGGAAGCCTCCTGATGGCACTGTGCTGAGCCACCCAGGCCTCCCCAGCCCTGCTCCAGATGCTGCAGCAGCTTTGGCTAATAAGGCCCTAGGGAGCTGGCAGTGCCCCACTTGGCCTCAGGGCTCCATATGCTGCCACTGCCCTCCCCCTCAGGTGCCCAGCTCCAGGCTCCAGAGAGAGGCTGGCACTCCCTTGCAGGCAGGGTGCCCCTTCCCATCCCTACACCTCGGGAGCATTCCCCAGGGCTCCACTGTTTTCTGGGGCCCATGCAGAACCCCATACAATCAGCCAAGTCCCAAAGCAGCTCTCCCCACAAGCCCAGAGTGCCGCCTGCAGTGCCAGTGGTGCCTTGCCCTGGACCCAGGTGGGAGAATTCATTAATATCCTCAGCAGAGGCCTCCAGCTATTTAATTGCTGGAATGAAAAGGTTTCCCATGAAACTCAACACCCAGCCCTCCCTACCAAGAGAATGGAGACTCCTCATCCCAGCAGGCCTCAGCTGGGGTCTCTGGAGCTTCGGAGCTGGGGCTCCCTGGGCAAAGAGCCTCCCTGCCTCTACTCAGGCACACACACACCACATGCTAGTGCACATAGGTACCATACAGATACACACTCGTACGTTCATAGTACTCACATGTGCCCTTAAGTGTACAAGCACACTCGTGCCCAGCTGCCTTCCGGCCCTGCAGGAGTCCACTCCTGTGTAACGTATGTTGAGCTGCCAGCATATTTGCACAGGAACACCCCTCACACCCACGTGCACTAGCAGGGTACTTTCCAAACTCCTTTAGCAAGAGCAGAAGCCTTTTCTTAAGGGAAATATTAAAAGCGTACACCCAATGTATGGACTAAACGGTGCTTGCGAGGAAGGTGAACGACGCAGAGCATGCTCGAGGCCATGCCGCTCAGCCCCTTCCCCAGCCCTGGGGAGGAAGGCAGGAGTCTGGTGTGATCGTTGCTTCTGACCTCTCCTGACCAACATGGGGCACAGGGGCAGGTCTGCCTGAACTCACTCAAGGGAAGGGAGTCAGAATGCGTCCTCAAGCTGCATGGAGGCCATGTGATATGGGGGCTGCACCCTGGACTTCTCCCTCCATATCAACCCTCCCCTCCTGCCCGTGCTGCCCCTCCCATCCTCATCCCAGAACTCATTGATTTTTGGTTTCTGGGGTTTGTGGCTCCCTCTCCCTAGCTTCCTAGCTTACCAGCTGTGGTGATGCTCCACATCCAGGACTGCCCACTGTAGGCAAAGGGAGGGGTCTCAGGTGCTCCCCATACATCCCAGGCCCCACAAACCATCTCACCTGCCTCTAGGTCAGAAGGGTGAACAGGGAAAGCAGGCAACAAGCCCATGGTGGAGACCGCCCCAGGGAGAAGGAAAATGTTTCTCTGGGACCACAGTCTGCCCACTCCAGAGTTCTGGTTGCCAGGGGCAGAATCCTGCTCCCCAAGCCCTGCCTACATATGCCCCTCCCACGGGAGCCTCACAGACTAACCCTTCCCCCTGCACCAACCCCAGGGAACACCAGGAACTCGTGACTCCAGAACCAGGGCCGTGCCCAGCTGGCTGTGCCAGGCAAGGGGGATCAGGCACATCCCCTGGACAACCCTGTCCCCCTGACCTGGAAGGGAACATGCATGGTGGCAGGCAGGGCACTGCACCAGCACCACAGCATTGCTGGTGCCCCTTCCCTTCACTAGGCACCTCCTATCTGCCCACTGCTCCCTGCTTCCAGACTCCAGCAGAGCAATTAGGGGCTGAGCAAAGCCTGTTAACCAGCTCTGAAGGTGGCCATGCCGGGTGCCCTCCTCAGCCAGCTGCACTGCCAAGCCTGCCCATGGAGGGCCTCAGCGGGGCTTTTTTGGAGTGAAGAAGAGGTGGCTATGCCAAGCCAAGACCAGGGAAACCTGGCTGCTGAGTGCTTGAGGAAAGCCGAGCTGTTTCCGTGGCGGCTGGTACCAGGGGGACCAGAGGCCAGGGACCCCTGGCTGGGATGCCAGGGTTCCACAGTACTTTTCTCATGATGTCAGGTGGTTGTCCCCAGGTCCCCCCTGCAGAAAACAGAGCCTGGTGCCCTGGGGAGTAGGCAGCATACATCTGGATACAGGCCTCACTCTGGGCCAGTCCTCGACAGGGGAGACAGCCAGGGAACTCTCCCGCCCACTCGGGTTGGCATTCCCCTTTTTGGCACCCCAGAGAGAAGGAGAGGACTGGCCTGGCTCCTCTGTTGTTGAACAAGGGTTAACCTCCACCGGTGCCCTATATTCCCCCTGTCCTGGATACAGAGCAGGCAGTGTCCATTTCAAGGAGATGTTAGCTCACTGGGGCAGGGGTAGGGGTGAATCTGGGACCTTGTTTCTGAGGCAGCCAGAGCGGAGGGGGAGAGGAACACATGAGCAGCCCCAGCACCTCTGCCTGCAGCAGCTCCAGTGCCTCCCAACCCAACCTTACCCCAGCAAGATGGCCACCAACTTCAGGACTATCAGCAGAGAGGCCTGCTGGAGAAGTCTTTTCTCCCAGGGCACTTTGCCTCTCTCGAGTCTCTGCAGTAAAAAGGACCACCCACCCTCAGGCAAGGGAGTGGGACTGAGGCATTCTGGAGATTCAGCCTTCTGCCTACTAATCCTTGGACCCCTGGGAAGTTCTTCCATATCAGACTTAAATCCCTCCTGCTGTAACCTCTGGGAGAGGCTCGTCTTCTTTTGCCTTCAGGGAAGGAAAGCAGAGAGGAGCCAGCATAGGATGGCTGCCCATGTCTTTAGCACTCTGCACATCACCCTGGAATTCCCTGTTCACACTTGCATCACCAGAACAGAGACTCCTTGAGAGCAGGGACTGATGCCCTGTTTGTTCATCTGTTTCCCGGAGGCACTGTGACCCACTCTCTTAACAGGGCTCTCATGGTTGCACAGCACTGTCTTTATGATCAATAAACAGAGATAGGATCTGAAGAGAAACTTGGAGAGTGCTGGCATAAGCACAGGTAACAGGAAGTGGCCACCCAGACCCACCCAGAGGCTTGCAGGCACAGGTCACTCTGATATTTACAAGGTCTGCCATGCAGAGCTGGATGCCATGCAGGCCTGGGGGCTGGCTTAGCATGGGACTTCAGAGACATACTGACCCCCATCCTGCTCGGTCTGATGGCCCGCTCTCCACCTCTACGCTTCCCTTGGCAATTGCACAGCTCCTCAGACTGAACTTCTCGTCACTCAAGAAGTGGCCCTCAGAAGGTAAATCCCCACAGCCGCAACTCTTGGGCCAATCACTCCCAGCCCACGGCCCCAAGGTCTCAGACCCTACTCTGGGGTTCTCAACCTGCAGCAACCAAGGGGGCCCAGGCCCAGCTCTGGCTCCTGCTGCCCACCCCGGGTTGGGGGGGGTCATCTCTGTCATGAGTGCCTACCTGTGGCCTGGATGTCAAGGGCAGAATTGGCAGAATCTGTAACCTGTGCCTGCCTTTGTCCTGAAGCATGGCCAGAAGACACCCTCCCTTCCTGTTTTCTTGGAGACCACTGCCCAGCTCAAAGCTGGCGACCCACATGGCCTTACTGACCAGCAGAAACCAGGGAGCCCACCCCTGTGCAGAACCTCAAGTCCTTCCAGCAGCCAGGGCCCCCCAGTTTCCTTTGCGCCTAGAAGCCAGGCCCCAGCACCAGAGGGCAGGAGAGCGCTTTTCAGCACCTGGACAAGGCTCTTGGGGCCTCCCAAAATGGTCTTTCTCCACTCCCCATTTCTGAGCTGGGGCTGGGGTCTGAGAGATCCAAGGATATGCCCAGTCTGCGAGCGAAAAGAGAAAGCGCTCCCCGAAGGGGAGAGGGCGCTGGGTGGGGCTGGGGTGCCTGGGAGTGTGACACAGCCTCTTCCCGATCCCTGACCTATGGCCCCCTCCCCATGCAAGCCTTTCCCACCTCCGCACCCTCCCGCGGGAGGTGTCGCCGCTCCACTGGCTGGGGCGGACTCTCCCACCACATGGAACACGGATCCAGCCCGCAGCCCCTCCCTGCAGCCCTCACTGCCCCGGCGGAGGAGGGGCACGGGGGCCTCTACCCCCATCCAGCAGGGTCCGAAACACGTGTGGCCCGCCAGTCCTGGCCGGAGGGGAGCGGGCAGGGGCCGCCCCCATCACCCTTTCCCGGTCAACAAGCACAAAAGCCGCGGCTGCAAACAAAGACGCGCCGCAAACTCGCTGGGGAGGCGGGACAGCCCGCGCCGCGCCCCCTCCCCAGGCCGGACGGGCGTGCCCGGCCGTGGGGTCTCCACGGCGCCCCGACGGCGCTCCTACCTGGCCAGCGCGGACCTCCTTCTCCAGCTCGCGGTGGCGGTTGTGCCACACGAGGTAGTGCAGCGGGTACTTGCCCTCGGGCCCCTTCCTGGCGGAGGCGTTGGCGGGGATCATCGCCCGCTCCTCATGCCGGGGCCGCGGCGCCCGGCTGGGGAGGAGGGACGGCGCCGGAGCCTGGGCCCGGGGCCGCGGGGCTGGGGGCCGGCGCTGCCTGCTCGCGGGGCTGCGGCTCGGGCATGTGCGAGCGGCGGCGGCGGCGGCGGGCGGGGGCGGCGCGCCCCGCGCGGTGCGGGCGGCGCGGGCGACTGGCGTCCTCGCGAGGCGGCGGCGGCGGGTAGCGCGGAGAGGCCCCCACCCGTCCTGGGAGGGAGCGGGCACTCGGCGGCGCGGCGCGGACTCGCGCTCGCCTCCCACACCCCCGCACACAAAGACGCCGCTCAGCGGAGGGAGCAGGAGCCCGAAGCGGGCGCGGGGGCGCACCGGGCGCGGGCCCCGGGGACTTCGCCTCAGGGACGCGCGCCCCCAGCCCCCGGCTCCCCGCAGCCGCATAGCCCGGCCCTCAGCCCGAGCGGCCGGCGAGGGATGCGGGGGAGAGAGGAAAAGGACCGGGCGCCCCGGGTAGAGCTTGTCAGCTCGGCCCCGCGGCATCATGGGGCTTGTAGTCCGCCTCGTGGAACTGGGGGTGGCAGGTGGCCGGAGAGGGTCCGCACTGTTCCCGGATCCCGTGGGAGAGTGGGCAGGGAGTCAGGCCTAGCCGAGACGCGGTCGGGGCCCTGACGCCAGGTGAGCTGGGGCGCACCTCCCCCTCTGGCATTTTGCCTTTTGTGGGGGAAAGAGGGGCACTGGCCTAGGTCAAGCCTTTGGGAGACAGGGTGGAGGTGTAGCCTTCAGAATTGAGCTTGGGTCCCAGGGGCCGTGAAGAAAGATCCGGATTCCCAGAAGAAAGTGACTGATAGGGAACTCCTGAGAAAAGTGTGGGGCACCAGTACGAAGGGTCATTAGCACAACCAGGGGTCTGGCACCTGGAACATTTGTGAGGAGTCTTCCCTGCCCTTTTAGTAAATTAAACTCCATCTTCCACACATGCCATTGGAAACAGAATGTCCAGTAAAGCGGGAAAGAGGGTCCCTCCCCCCCACACACACACTGTCCCCAGCAAGAACCAGAGTGAGGTCGGATGGAGAAAGCAGCAGGTGGTGGCTCCGCTCCTCCACCCAGCTGGTCCCCTCAAGAAGGGAAGTGACTGATTCCAGAGACCTCCTTCCGGAATGACCCCAGAGCAAAGAGGTACTTCCAGAACGATCCCTGCAGAGGGTAAAAGTTGAATTGGCCTCTTAGGCGCCAATTGCAAGACCTAGAAGGATCAAGAGGCTTGGACCAATCCCTGGAGAGGGGACTGTGATGTCAGGGAGACCTGAGTTCGAATTTCTCCAACTGCCTGACATTAAGCAAACTGCTGAATTTTTCCGACTGTCTCGGTCCACTCCCCTTCAAAATGAGACTCTAGATACTACCTCCTGGGGTGAGCTAAGGATAATGACTGCCCTGGAAACAGCGCCTCCCTCCCCCAGCCAGGCGGGCCGGGACTGTTGGCAGGACCAGGCACGGTGCCTTCTTGAGTCCACCTCAGAACAAGGCAGGAATAAGGGATTCCACACCGGCCCTACTTAAAACAACAAACCAAGAAGTGTTTGTGTGGGAGGTGCCAGCAAAAGCTTGCAAACTCTCTCAGGTTTTTTGTGTGGTCTTCTCTCCTCCTCCACACCCTGCGGTGCCAGGCCCTGGCGGGAAGAGATGAGGGAGGAGCGGGCTGCCTCGCCCCTTTCTCCCGCCTAGGAGGAGCCAGCTGGCGTCTCCCGTGGCTCGGGACCGCTGCCCGCCTGCACCACCAGGGGTCAGCAGCGTGTCGCGGCTGCCGCCGGCGCTGGGGAAGGGGCTGACGTGGGGAGGGGCATCTAGGAGAGGCCGGGAGCATGCCTGTGCATTTCCTTATTAAATTGTTTTTTGAAATTGTGTGTGATTCCACTGTAGCAGTCCTGCTTCCTGGGGTGGTGACATCTCCACGGGGGAATCCAGAAACCCTTTTATCTCCAGTCCCAGGCCCAGAAGTTTGGCTGTGGCGGGGCTGGAGGGTCGGAAACAAAGTTTGGACCGTGTGTCCGCATCAGGGCCACTCCCAGATAGTCTCCTAACCAACCCGGGGATGGGGAGTGTTGGGGGTAAGCGGAGTGAATCATCCTTCTTCCCCAGCAAAGCCCAGGAGTCCCAGGACAGCGGAAGTTCAGCCTGGATTGTGGGGAGCTGACCCCTGGGCGGCCGGGTCCTTTTTTTTTTTTTTTTTTGCCAGGCGGTGGTAGACACTGAACCCAGGTCGCCTGCGCTCGGAACCGCGCGCTCAGCTGCCACGTGCTCGAGACGCGCCCACACAGCGGAGAAACAAAGACAACCAAGCGGCAGGGCTGCCAGCAGCCTCCTCGACATTTAAGAAATGAAATTCCATAGCTGGGGGTCGATCGAGGGTGAACAGGCGAGCGGCCACCGCTCGTGGACTGAGCGCCCGGCACCGGTTGCCTGGCCACTCCTCCCGTATTCCCCTTCCCGTACCCACTTCCCGCTGGGGCCACCAAGACCATAGTCTCCTTGCTGAGGGAGCAGCTCGGGGCGGCACGTGGTGCTCCCCCCTACATACCCGTTAGGTATCGTTGCTTGCAAAAGCCCCACCGGCTGAGCGGCTGGCTGTTGGGGGAGGGGAGGCCTGCAAGATTTTTTTAAGGTGCAATTATAAATAAAGCCCAAAGATCGCGATTTCAAACAAACTTGTCAATCTGGGCCGCAGCAAAAGGCGATGGAGGCAGCTTTGCATGTATTTCGGGTGGTGTGACTCATGAGCATTACTTGTCTCCCCTAGGGAAGGAGCCTGCCCACCCACAAGTCACTGCTGCTCTGGCACCGCTGGGATAAATCTACCAACTTGAGCACCCCTGCCCAAGGACTGCCCCCATCTTCTTACCGAGCAGGAGACTCTGACTTTTGGAGAACTCCTCCTCAATTGTCACCACTGATCTGGCCCCCAGGTCTGGCCCTGGGGTCCCCTGCCCTCTCCCCACAAGCAGAGGAATGCCCCGCCTTTTGCTGCTGCAGGGATTGGGGGTTGGGTGCACGCGCGGCACACGTGTACGTGGGAGCATGCTCAGTGCGGGGGCTGCACCCACGTGCGGCCTGCACCTAGGCTCCCTGCCCCCCAGGCCACCCACGTTCCTCACCTGCCTCGCCTTTGCCTGTCTCTTCGTGTGAAGTCCAGAAGAAAAGCCGTCACCTGAAACGGCCCCTCTATGTTATATGAACCCTTTCTGGACACACACACCTCTGGTGGCCCAGAAACACCGTGGGTGTGTATAGGTCGGATGACAAGTGGTTATGCGTGCACATAGGCACAGTGGTCACTCCTCGGGAGGTCTTTAAAACCGCCCAGATTCTCTCCTCTCTGGCTGGAAGCATGCATGGAGAGATGGATGTATTTTTAGTCCGAAGGCAGGAATACACTGCCTGACCTTTCTGGCACCTGGGCGTCCATATTGTGTGGGCGTATTCAGCAAGAGTGTGACACCACACACACACACCTGGACACACAGATGTGGACACTACAGGACCGGGACGTACACCTCACCCCAACCAGAGATAGACGGGTACCCAAGGCACAGCCCCTTTGACGTGGAGCGGGACTTGGGCCTCCAAGTCCTTCCTCTCTTCCCTAATCCCCGCCCTCGCTGTCCCTGGGCCCAGCGTCCCCCCGGCCACCCGACACCGAAAGCGAAGGGGAGGGGGCTGTGAGGGTGACTCACACTGCCTCCAGGCCAGGCGAGCGCTGCAGCGGAGGCCGAGGCCTCAGGCCACGCTGCCTGCCCGGACCTGGCGACGGCCGCGGCCCCTTTAAGCGCCCCCGCCCCCTCCCGCCCGCGCCCGGGCTTCCTTTCTCCGGGGGGCGCGGCCGGCAGCGCGCGGCGGGGCGGGGGTGCAGCCCCTCCCCCGGTGGGCTGGGCCTGCGCCGCTTCCTGCAGGAGCGGCCAGGAGCCGCGCAGGGGGTGGAGAGAGGAGCGGCGAGCGGCGGCAGGGCGGTGCGGGGCGGCGCGGGGCGGAGGGCGCCCGAGGGCGAGCGGGCAGGCGGGCACGGCGGGTTCCGGGCCAGCCCCGGGGCGGACGGTTGGCCGGGCGCGCGGAGCCTCGCCGGGGCCTCGCCGGAGCCGGGCCGGGCAGCAGGGGCCGCCGCCGCCGCCCGGGCCCGCCGCCCGCGCCCCCCACGCTGGCCCAGAGGGCTGCGGCCGCGTCGCCGCTGAGGATGTCCCGGAAGGGGCCGCGAACGGAGGTGTGTGCGGACTGCAGCGCCCCGGGTAAGCGCGGCCGGGCCGGGGGCGGGACCGCACAGCCAGGCAGTCGCCGGACGGGCGCCGGGGCCTGGCGGGACCGCCGTGCGGGGCCGGAGGGCGGGGCGGGGCGGGGGGCCTCGGCCTCCAGGCTCGGCCCCCGCCCGGGCCACTGCGGAGCCGCGTCCTCGGCTGGAGGGCCGGCCTGAGGGGCGCCTGCTCTCTGGAGGCCGTGGACGAGCGAGGAAGGACGTTCCCAGCGCCGCCTCCCACCCCTCGGTCTGAGGGAGGCGGGCAGCTGGCTGCCCCTCCACCTCCATCTCTATATCCGACGGAAGCGCCAGCCTGGGGTGGCATGAGGGCCGTGGCGGAGGCCGGCAGGGCTTGGGAGGTGGGGGCGAGTGTGGTTTTGTGTCATCTCAGTGCCACCCCCGCGTCTTGCACCTGCTGCTCTCGTGGTCGGCACGCCCGCCGGGGTGGTGGAGGGCAAGGAGCAGAGGGCCGGGCATATGCGCCAGTGGGGCCTGGATACCGTCTCCTCAGGAGCAGATGAGCGGTGGCTACTCCCAGGACTCCCTGCCTCGGGTTCTTAAGGCTGGGGCTCCTTGTGAGGCCTGGTGTTCAGGGCCAGTCCAGACCCGGGTGTCTTCCCGGGCGGCATCCCCAGGCCTGCTGGTGGCTGGGAACAGCTCGGCTGGACCCTGCTTTTACTGTTCCCCGGTAAGGCCTGCTTGGGAAAGTGAGCTTGGCATTGAGCTATCCTGGGTCGGGGCTCCTCCCTGTCCCCTAGCCCAGTCTGGCCAGAAATGGATGGGGGGCAGTGGCAAGAAAGTGCCTAGATTCCCCAATCCTGCAGGCTTCCTGGCCTGCCTCCTGGATGTATTTACGTGGTGGTTCCTTTCTCTTTCCTAGCAGAGTTAGGACTGGGCTGGAGTGAAACCCCCCTGGCCTGCTGAGGAAGTCAGGGGTAATGATCCAAGAGGCTGCTCTCTTCTGATGGGGGAGGACAGCCAGTGATGGGGCTCTGCAGCTGACCTGGGAGGGAAGCTCTAGCTCCATCCATTCTTTCTTTAGAAAAGGAGCTGTCTCCCTGGTAGGCCCCTGGGCAGTCTCCGGGGGTCTGTGGACTCTAGGGGGAGTGGGCATGATTAAGAGTGAGAGTATGGGGTGCTGTTTTGTGGACCCATAACTTTCAGCCACCCCTTGAGCAGGCCCAGGACCCCACAGATTGAGCCTCACAGATGCTCTGGTGGTTCTGGGGGTGCCAAGCTAGAGTATTTGGGAACTGGGAACCTGGCAGGGCTTGGGGACAAGATACTTGATGGGCGTTATGACTGGAGGCCTCTTTGGGGCTTATGGTTTAGAGGGCCCTGGAGGAGCTATCTGGGGTGGGGGTCCATACCCCTAAGAAACTGTGACTCCCTTTCCTCAGATGCAGGCAGGTCTGGGGATGGCAGGGCTGAGGACACCTTGCCTTATAAATGTCTGTCCCATTGTTCCGCACCTCCATGGGGTGGGCATGGCATGATGGGAGTAGAGGCTTAGCAGATACCCTATCAGAGGAGCCTGGGCTTTAGTGTGCCTTTGTTCCCGGCTTACTCTGTAACCCCAGCAAGACTTTCTTCACTGTGGGGGCCTCAGTTTCCTCAATTCTGAGGCAAAGAAGTTGGAGTAGAAATTGTTTTTGAGGGGCTGCCATCTCTGAACCTGTGGTCTGATTCTGGGCAGAGAGGTGTAGGGCAGCACCAGCAAGGCAGTTATCCGTTTTTGTTTTTTTTTTTTTTGAGACGGAGTTTTGCTTTTGTTACCCCGTCTGGAGTGCAGTGGCGTGATCTCTGCTCACTGCAACCTCTGCCTCCTAGGTTCAAGCAATTCTCCTGCCTCAGCCTCCTGAGTAGCTGGGATTACAGGCATGTGCCACCACACCCAGCTAATTTTGTTTTTTAGTAGAGACAGGGTTTCTCCATGTTGGTCAGGCTGGTCTCAAACTCCCAACCTCAGTTGATCCACCTGCCTCAGCCTCCCAATGTGCTGGGATTACAGGCCTGAGCCACCAAGCCCGGTTGGGAGTTGTCCTTTCTACGTTCCATTGAGTATCTGGCCAAAGCCTCTGGATACCCAGTGGGCTCAGGGAGGAATGTTGAGCGTGCAGTATGTTGGATTGCCCAGCTCCTACCCCCAGGTTCTCATCTGTCAGAGGCATTTGTGCCCCAGATATCTCCTTTCCCCTGATCCTCAGTAGAGGTCAGGAAGGTGGTGAGGCCGGGCGCGGTGGCTCAAGCCTGTAATCCCAGCACTTTGGGAGGCCGAGGCGGGTGGATCACGAGGTCAAGAGATCGAGACCATCCTGGTCAACATGGTGAAACCCCATCTCTACTAAAAATACAAAACATTAGCTGGGCATGGTGGTGCATGCCTGTAGTCCCAGCTACTCAGGAGGCTGAGGCAGAAGAATTGCTTGAACCCAGGAGGCGGAGGTTGCGGTGACCCGAGATCGCGCCATTGCACTCCAGCCTGGATAACATGAGTGAAACTCCGTCTCAAAAAAAAAAAAAAAGGAAGGTGGTGAGAATGGTGGTGAGGGGAGGATGTGGACAAAGTCTTACGCATTATCCCACCTAGCACCCAGCAACATTTCTGGCATGTGGCAGGCACTCCCTGAGTGTTTGTTTGGCTGCTTGTCAGCACCCTGGCTGGCTGCTTGGGACTGTCCCACACCCGGACACTAGGATGCTGGCCCTGGCGAGCAGTGGCACATTTGGTCTGGGTCCTGTGGCATCTCAGGCAGAGAGGTATGAGGGTACCCCGTAGTCTGGAGTCCAGATCCAGTGCCAGCACCCATGGTGTATGACTCCACCCCAGGGTCACAGGCTTCTCTTATTGCAGGAGCCCTGCAGTTCCAGCCACTTGAGTAGGCTCAGGGGCTTTTGTGCTTGGTTAATTTGGGAGGTCATGGAGGTCAGAGGTGAGATGCAGCCTGTCCCCAGAGAGCCCCTTGCTCCCTCTGCTCCCAGGCCTGGTTACACGGGACAAGTGTGAGTGTGTTGCGAGGGAGCTGGACATGGTGTGACTGCTCTGGCAGCTTTTGCCACCTAGTCAGGTACCGTGTGCCCTGGCTGCCTGGGGAGTCCGAGAGGAAGGGGCCGGGGAGCCCTGGAGAATGTGCATCTTCTCCTTTCCTTTGCCTTGGCTCACCTTGCCACAAGGTCTCAGTCAAGGGCCTCTCTTCACCCCATGGGCTTCTATCTCAGCCTTTCCACTTCGGCAGCCCTGGGGACGAGAGTGAAGGCCTCAAAATGCCCATCCTGTAGGCACCTCTGGTGAGCAAGGCTGGGGACATGTCACAGGACCAATTGCAGGCTGTTTCGTCTCTTCATAGTGTAGATTGCAGAGTGGGACGAATGTTGGGCTCCTCTTCCTCCGTTGAGGTAGAACTTGCGTGTGTCAGTGCCCACCCCTGAGTGTTCATCCTGAGGGGCTTTTACATGTGTGTATACCTGTGTAACCACCACTCTGATCACATTATAGAATAGGGGTATCCAATCTTTTTACTTCCCTGGGCCACCCTGGAAGAATTGTCTTGAGCCACATGTAAAATATGTTAACACTACTGATAACTGAGGAGCTAAAACAAGCCAAAAAAAAAATTAGAAAAAAGTCTCATAATGCTTTAAGAAAGTTTATGAATTTGTGTTGGGCTGCATTCAAAGCTGTCCTGGGCCACCTGTGACCTGCAGGCTGGACAAGCTTGTTATAGAACATTTCCATCACTCTAAGGGGCTTCCAAGTCCCCGCTCCCAGTCAGTGCACCCCAGAGGTAACCACCATTCTGACTACCCCAAGGACTACTCTTGCCAGCCTTCATGATGTGGGCTTTTCCCTTAGTCTAGTGAAGACCTGGCCCTTAGCTCAGGGAGGGAGGCCTGAGGCTGGCCTATATATGCAAACCTACTGGCCCTGGAGGCCACTGATGGCTTCAGGTGGTGGCAGGAATTCACTGTAGTAGAGGCCTCCGTGGGGTTGGCACTGGTTAACGTGATCCCAGGGTCACGCCGACTACCTCTCCGCACATATAGACCCACAGCCTGACGGTGGAGCCAGAAGCCCAGGAGAGGGCTGACAAATTCCCTTACAGTTCCTGTCCCTTCCGTCCCAGGTTTAGTCCAAGGAACCTCTTGAGGCAAGGATCCCTTCACCTTAAACTATAATCACTGTGTGACTTTCAGAAACACTTTCTGGCCCTTCTGCTTTGGAACTGGCCTGGGTGGAGCCTGGGGGCTCCTGCCTGGGTAGAACCAGGGGCACTTGCACAGAGGGAGAAGAGAAAATGGTTAGAGTGGGTCCCATCTGTGTCATCGAGAACTGAGCTGACACCAGTGTCAGCTGCCCCGACCAGGACAGTGTCCTTTGCCTACCATTCCTACTTCAGGTCTCACCTGGAAGAGAGGGAGAACCCCTCCCCCAGCTGGGGGAGGGTGCCAGGCAAACCATTGGACCACATTCCTGCATCCTGGTCTTGGTTACTGCCACATCCAGGGTCAGTTCACTACATCTGGTCTGCCCACACCTTGGGGCTCTGGAGCCACTGGCCGTGGATATCTAGTCAGCCTTTCCAGGCCTGGCTTCTCCAGTAGGACCACAGACCTCAGGGAAGCCCATTTATGATCCTGCCCTGGGCGGCTCCCCACTTACAGGAAACCCCACCATTTCAGCAAGAGGAATTTGGGCTGCATCATTTCCGGCTTCCTGCCTGGGCTGCCGGAGGTGGCTGGTGGCAGCCCCCTGACCCAGTGGTGTTTGGAGTGGGGAGAGGGAGCTCTCCATGCCTGGGGTGCTTCATTGTTTGGGTGAAGCCAGCACAGAAATGCATGTTAGGGCTCCCCCTCTTGGCGAAGAAGGCTGGTTCCTTCCTCCTGAGCTCTGTAGTCAGCCCCTGAGGAAGGTGTTGCTGGTCACCTTGGGCATCCCTCTGTTGCCCTGATTTGAAGGGGGTCCCTAAAAAAGCCTAAACCCAAAGACAAGCCTCTCTCCTTCCTGTTTTCATGCCTTAGTTGGGGGCACTTGCTGTGGGCAGAGCTCAGGCTGGGCCCCTGACTCAGTCTCCTCAGTTCTCCTGGGAACTTTGGTGGAAGTCCTTGGAGGGGAAGGGCCTAAGAATTGCCTTCTGGTTGGGAGAGATTCTTATCCCCCCAAACTTGTCCCTCCCCTGGCGGGTACACTTCTGAATACCCTGAGCACTATAGGGCAAGGCAGAGAGCCAGTCCCCCACCCCCACTCCCACCCCAGGACAGGGTTTCCTGAGACAGGGTGGGGGCCGCTGGGCAGAGCAGAGTGTCCTGGGAGAGAGGCACCCTGCCCCCACTCTCAGGCGGCACACAATGGCCGCTTTCTCCCCCGTGACCTTTCCGCAGCCTGAGTTGTATGCAGCTGTCTCCTCCCCATATCCCAAGGGGCCTAGGATGGGTGGGATCTGCTCCTGCCTTGAGAAGGACCCCAGAACTTCCACCCAGTCCTGGCTCTGCTTCTTCTTTCCAAAGTTCACTTTTCCCTACAGAGTGGAGAACGGGCTGCTATATGGGCAGAGGGACAGCAGCAAGTGTGGACATGGTATGGTCTCAGGCATCAGAGTGCCACATCCTGGCAATTCCACTCATTAGCCTTGCAACTTTGAACAAGCCCTTTAACCTCTCTGAGCCTTTGTTTCCTCATCGCAGAGGTAGCATGTCCTACCCCACCTGACAGTTGTAAGCAGCATTATATATAATGCACCCAGCTGGTACCCAGTGGGTGCCCAGTCAAGCCCAGCTCCTTTGCTCTGTCTGTCCTCCTTAAGAGGGCTCCAGCTCACACTCTCAGTGATGGTGGCAGGAAGCTCCAGCATGAAAGGACCTCACCTGCTGGCAGGTGGGCAGTCAGGACCTGTGGATGGGTGCGATCTGTCAGGCATGTTTTGACAGCATCTGGCACACAGCAGCATCAGGGTTTCATCCCCTTGAGGATTCCTACCTCCCTACGGGAAGGGCTGGGGTAGACGCCTTGTTTCTTCGGAAAAGGCTAAGAAACTGGTAGCAGTGGCTGCAGGGCAGGGAGCTGTGCCTGCTGAATGGGCCCCGGGGACTGCATATCCCAGAGGGGTAAGGATGTAGGAAAGGGCATGGCTCTGTCTGCCCCTAGCTGTGAGCCCTTGGGGAGATCCTTCCCTGGTAACCTGACTATAGTGATGGTCCCAGCTCCTACGCTGTTGGGGACTAAGTAAATGTGTGGAGAGTACTAAGCATAGCATGGGCCAGAGCAGGTCCTCAGGAGGTCTGACCCATGGTCTGGCTCTGGCTGACCCTTGCCCTCCTCCTGGCAGACCCTGGCTGGGCATCCATCAGCAGGGGTGTGCTGGTGTGTGACGAGTGCTGCAGTGTGCACCGGAGCCTGGGACGCCACATCTCCATTGTCAAGCACCTTCGCCACAGCGCCTGGCCTCCCACACTGCTGCAGGTACAGGGCTCGGCCGGGTGGTTCTTCCTTCCCCACAGACAGAGTGTTCTGAGCATGAGGACGTTTTCCCCCTCACCCACATATACCCCTGTCTGGAATCTGCAGCTTCCAAGGGGCAGCACCCCCTGGGGAAGAGCCTAATTCTGACCCTTTTCTCCCATCTGCTCACTTCATGGAGAAGGGCAGCACTCACCCCCGCTCTGCCACTTGCCAACATGAGCATGGTCGTATAGCATTGAGCAAGTCGCTTCACCTCTCTGAGCCTTGGCACATTCACCATGCGACCTGAAGCGCTACACTGGATCTGTTTCTTTGGGCAACTGGACTAGAGGGAGGTGTGATGGTGCAAGCACACAGTAGGCCCCCATGGTACTGTTTCCAGCTACACCAGCCGCAGCAGGTGCTCAGGAGGTGTTTCCCCAGTGCCCAGCATGCAGTGGGCACTCTCTCACTTGGCATCTCTTCCCCGCAGATGGTGCACACGCTTGCCAGCAACGGGGCCAACTCCATCTGGGAGCACTCCCTGCTGGACCCCGCACAAGTGCAGAGTGGCCGGCGTAAAGCCAACCCCCAAGACAAAGTCCAGTGAGTGGGGCTGGAGGGGTGGTGGGCAGAGACTGCGCAGTCTGGGACAGGGCCTTGGGAGGTGGCAAGGTGACCACCCTCTCCCACTGTGCTCCCCTTTCCTCCTGTGTGCCCCATGCAGCCCCATCAAGTCAGAGTTCATCAGGGCCAAGTACCAGATGCTGGCATTTGTGCACAAACTTCCCTGCCGGGACGATGATGGGGTCACCGCCAAAGACCTCAGCAAGGTTTGAGGGGCCCTACAACAGATGGGTGGCCTCCTGCTCTTCCCACCCACGACTCCCTGAAGGCCTCTCCTTTGTCCCCACTGAGCCCTGGGCCCCAAAGGCAGGGCAACAGTAAGCAGGATGGAGAGACCAGATTGCTAGGTCAAGCCGCGTCCAGCTGAGGCTCGTCAAGCTCCCAAGTGGACACACAAGGCTAGAAGCCCACAACTGCCACTCAGAAGCTGGGAAAACCTGGGATAGTTGCTTAGCCTCTCACAGCCCCAGTTTTCTCATCTGTAAAATGGGAAAGAAATAACAGCATCTACTTCATAAACAGTATCTAAGCAGAGCACCCAGCACACGTAGATGGTGACTGATGGCAGCGCATATTAATTGGCATTAGCCCCTAGTGGGAAGCCTCCGTCCTCATGACACAGCCTGGTTTGGGCAGTCCTCCTTGGAGCTGGTAGGCGTCCCGGGGCAGCCGGGGCTGGGTGCAGCTTTTGAGTGGGGAAGTGCGCCTTGTGCACATGCGTATTCATTGCACACTCTGCTCCTCTTAGCAACTGCACTCGAGCGTGCGGACAGGCAACCTGGAGACATGTCTGCGCCTGCTATCTCTGGGTGCCCAGGCCAACTTCTTCCACCCAGAGAAGGGCACCACACCTCTGCACGTGGCTGCCAAGGCAGGGCAGACACTGCAGGCTGAGCTGCTTGTAGTGTATGGGGCTGACCCTGGCTCCCCTGACGTTAATGGCCGCACACCCATTGACTATGCCAGGTGAGGGTCGGCTAAAGGGTGCAGTGTGGGTGGGTGTGGGTGTGGGTGAGGGCTGCTGCTGCAGGACTGAGCCATACCCCCTTCCCACAGGCAGGCGGGGCACCATGAGCTGGCGGAAAGGCTGGTTGAGTGCCAATATGAGCTCACTGACCGGTTGGCCTTCTACCTCTGTGGACGCAAGCCGGGTGAGCAGAGCTTGGGGCGGCCCTAGCTGGGCTGGGCAGGTGGGACCTGGACACACCCTGCAGCAGGTGCCATGGTAACAGAGCAGCTGGGGAGCAATGTTGCTAGGCAACTGGCTCCCGTGAAATTGCTGCAGGCTCTGGGCTGCAGCAGTGCTGGGGCTAGGGAGTGGGGGTGGGCATCCTGCATCCTCACGCCAGCTCCCAGCACTCCTGGGGGTGGCCTGCCCCCCCCCACTTTCTCCTGACACTTCTGGGTGCCAGCCCTGCTCATGGCAGTGAGGTGGGCTCCCAGCTGCCGAGGCCACCCAGCACTAGTGAGTGACTTGGCATTTTTATTTTTGTTCAGATCACAAGAATGGGCATTACATCATCCCACAGATGGCTGACAGGTGAGTGCCCACCTGATGCCCCTTTCCACATGGCCATGTTGGATGCCATGTGGGCACCTGACCCCCAGAGCTTCCAGCCCAGGCTTCAGGGGCCTGAGACCCTGCTCCCTCCCCACCCCCAGAGACTGGAGGCACAGCTTAGTCGTCAGTCCCTAATGCTGGGCCCCAGAGGAGATAAAAAATGTCAGCTCCGTACGTGGCCAGCACAGCCTGAACCCCATGACTGTCAAGTACATGAAGGGCGTGGGTGTAAGAAGCTACCTCCAGCTGGGAGGGTGGGTCACTGGGTTCTTCCCAGTAGCACTGACCCTACTGTCTTTAGACAAGCCTCTGCTCTTAAATGAAAAGATGGGGGGGCTCCAGGGATGTGACTAACTTTGAGACTGCTAGCCAGGCCTCTGTAGCATGCTCAGAAATTGGGCAGGTGCCCTGGGGCTGGTCAAATGAGGCATTTCTGCCTCTGTCTGAGAGGCCCCAAGTGCCCAGGCAGTGTGGGACACCCCCTGCCACTCACCCAGCACATAAGATGGATGCTAGTGCCACCTGGTGGCCACCTCTGATGGCCACATCCTCATGCCAGGCTGTACCTGCTGGCCTGGATCTGGAGAGAGGAGGTGCTCTCTTCCCCAGAGGCCTGTGTGGGCAGATGGGCATTGCCAGGCCTGGGCTACTCAGATCCTAAACCCAGACCTCCTCAAGAGCCTAAGGCCCCTACTTCTATGGTCTGATTCTACCTGGGCTCTGTGTGCATGAGTGTGTGTGTATGGTGAATAGACCCCAGTATGGGCTCCATTCAACAGCACATTAACTGAGCACCTTCCCTGAGCCAGCTACTGCTCTTGGGACTGGAAGCACAGAGGCACCTGAGACACAATCCCTGCCCTTCAGGAGCTCACAGTCTAGCCAGGGAGGCAGCCTAGGAGGTGATTCTAGTCCCCGTGGGGGAGTGCAGCAAGAGAGGCTGAGGCATGGAGGGTAGAAATGTTGCATGGGAACTGAGGCAGCTCCCAGGGCTGGAGCAGCACGGCATAAAGGCCGGGAATCCCACAAGCAAGACTGGAATAGAGATGGGGAGAAGAATGAGCAGCTCCAAGAACATCGCCAGGACCTGTGACTCCTGGGAGGAGAGAGTTCCAGGCTCGGAAGCATGAAGTAAGCTCTGCTGCTTACTGGCTGTGTGACTTGTAGGCCTCCTGCCTTCTCTGAGCCTTGATTACCTCTTCTGGAAAATGGAGATGGCAGTGTCTGCTTTCAGCGAGGAGAGACTTAGATAACATATGCAAAATTTAGCTTTTGTTTAAGAGCTGGGGTCTCACCCTGTAGCCCAGGTTGGAGTGCAGGGGCTTGATCATAGCCCACCGCAGCCTCAAGTGCCTGGCCTCAAGCAATCCTCCTACCATGGCCTCTTGAGTAGCTGGGACTAAGGCATATGCCACTATGCTCAGCTAATTTTTAAATTGCTTTTGTATCTCTGTGTTGCCCAGGCTGGTCCTGGCCTCAAGCAAACCTCCCACCTTGGCCTCCCAAAGTGCTGGGATTACAGGTGTGAGCCATTGTGCCTGGCCTGAGGGTATTCTAATGAAGTTGGTTGGGGTGTGCCATATGCACCTCTTATTACTGCAGTGCTTGAAGGCAAGGGATAGTGCAGCCAGGTGTGTCCAAAACATCACCCTGGCTGTGGGTGCAACAGGATTGTAGAGGCAAGACTAGAAAGAGGGAGATTAAGAAACTTGCAAAGCCCAGGCAAGAAGTAGTGATTGTGGAACCGGGGAGTTTCACTAGGACTGCAGGGTGAGGGAGGCTTCAGGTGGCTGACACTGGTGCTGGATGAACACGTCACTGAGAGGCAGAGCAAGACCAAGGGGGAGGGGTGGGGGACACAGTGAGACGAGCTCAGCTTTGTCCCTTCTGGGCTGGGTGTGCGTGGAGGTGGGTCTGGGCCTGACACGAAAAGGTGTGTATGCTGCCCTGCTCCTGGGTAACTGCTGCCTCTGTCCTGTTCTTCCCTCTGCTGCCTTCCTCTGGACTTAGATCTCGACAAAAGTGCATGTCTCAGAGGTATATGGTGCCTGCCGGGGCAGCAGGCCTAGAGGTGGGGTAGGGCGGGAAGGCGTTTGGTGTGCAGCATCTGGGGTGCTGTCTCCCTGGGATCCGTGCATGTTGGGGAGGTTGCTGGCACGAGTCTGGCCACCTCTCAGGTCTCTCCCCTTCTCCCAATTCCCGTCTCCCTCCGCCCGCAGCCTGGACCTATCCGAATTGGCCAAAGCTGCTAAGAAGAAGCTGCAGGCAGTAAGTCTGCTCCAGCAGTGCCCTGACACTCGGAGCTGGCCCTTCTCTGATCCCCCACCCCCTGCTCTTGCTTCCCCTTCCTCTGACTTGATGCCCTTTTCCAAGTCTTGGACCTGTCCCCTCACTGGCCTCAGCAGTCCTTTCTCCCTGACCTCCCCGTGAGTGGATGGACTGGCCTGTTCTCTCCCACGCTGCAGCTTGGAACACGACCACTGCCCACTTGCCAGTTCTGAGACTGTAGGGCCGGGCGGCGCAGGGAAGGCCACCTTCCCCAAGGCTCACCACATCCTGGGGAGCTGGCCTTGGCACAGGGGCCGATCCATCTGACAAAATCTGGGCCCCTTTCTTCCTCCAGCTCAGCAACCGGCTTTTTGAGGAACTTGCCATGGACGTGTATGACGAGGTGGATCGAAGAGAAAATGATGCAGGTGAGTCGGGGAGCAGGAGTGTCTGGTGTGGAGGACCCGAGCAGCCAGGACATGGGTCTCTGGTCCTTTACTGGGCAAAGAAGGGGTGCTTGGGGTTGGGGCTGCTCAGAGGCCTGCAGATGAGCCCCTGCTGGCTGTGAGCCTGCCTGGGCAGCATCCCAGGCTGGGCAGAGTGCTGAGGGGAGGAGGCTAGCTTGCTCCTCCCCCAGCCTCAGACTGGGGCTCCTCTCGCTCTGGCAGCCTCCCACTTTGGCTGTCTCCCTGGTACTGCTCCGCCCCCCGTATCACTCCTTCCTGGCCACAGCCAGATTCCAGCCCAAACTCTAGGTCTGGCTGGGTGGGACCAGCCTTGTTCCATTTGTCCGTCCCAGCAAGCCACGCCCAGCCTTGCCCTGTGTGCCTAAGACCACCCCTGCTCTGAACACCAGTGCTCGGTGGGCATGGGGGCAGCTAGGAAGGCCAGGCTCAGTGCTTCCCTACCCACACCGTGGGGGCCTGGCCACCGTGGCTGATCTGCTCCTTTCCCTCCCCCACAGTGTGGCTGGCTACCCAAAACCACAGCACTCTGGTGACAGAGCGCAGTGCTGTGCCCTTCCTGCCTGTTAACCCGGAATACTCAGCCACTCGGAATCAGGTGAGGGGGTTGGGTTGGGGGTCTAGGGTGGTCTCCTTCATCCCTGTGGTCCCTCCTCACCTGGCAGTGGGCTAGGGCCTAAGCCAACTCTCCAGCATTTGCCAGGGCCTCCCTCAGGGCCCAGCTGGCACTGGGATTTGGGAAGGGGCAGGAGGCCATTCTTTTGAGCAGCTCCAGGGGGTATTCGGGCCTCTGCCCAGGCACCCTCCTCTGTCATACCCGGCCCCGGGTGGCCTCGGCTGTTGACTGGCCAGGTAAAGCTGGGCTGGGATGCTTTAGCTGGGGTTAAATTAGATGGCAGGGCCATGCCTTGCTGCTTGGTCCCTACCCCCATCCATCAGTCATAAGGGGTCCCTTGAGGCCAGCCTGGCCCTTTCTGCCTTGCAGGGGCGACAGAAGCTGGCCCGCTTTAATGCCCGAGAGTTTGCCACCTTGATCATCGACATTCTCAGTGAGGCCAAGCGGAGACAGCAGGGCAAGAGCCTGAGCAGCCCCACAGGTGGGGGGGGCGCTGCAGGTTGTGGGCAGCGGGTGGGGCTCCAGGAGCTTCTCTTGCATGGCTCTCCCTGCCAGGGGTGGCCTGAGAGACAGATCCTGTGGTAGAGTGAGGCCTAAGTGACAGTCCTGTGTCCTCAGACAACCTTGAGCTGTCTATGAGGAGCCAGAGTGACCTCGACGACCAGCACGACTACGACAGCGTGGCCTCTGACGAGGACACAGACCAGGAGCCCCTGCGCAGCACTGGCGCCACTCGGAGCAACCGCGCCCGGGTCCGAGGGCCGCCCTCCCCAGCCCTCCCACCCACTCCACGGAGGCCCAGCTCTGTCCTCTTGTAGCCCAGGGGCCTGGGGGACAGGCGGGCTGCTCGTAACCTTAATAACTGCCCCCTGTGGGTGTTGGCTCCCCTGCCTCCGGCTCTGATCGCCTTAGGTCTCTCTCTGCAGAGCATGGACTCCTCGGACCTGTCTGATGGGGCTGTGACGCTGCAGGAGTACCTGGAGCTGAAGAAGGCCCTGGCTACCTCGGAGGCAAAGGTGCAGCAGCTCATGAAGGTCAACAGTAGCCTGAGTGATGAGCTCCGGAGGTTGCAGCGAGAGGTGAGGGTGCAGCCTCAGTGGGAGGGAGGGGGAGCCCCAGGACTCCAAGGGGTTGACAGCACTTTGCACCCACAGATCCACAAGCTGCAGGCAGAGAATCTGCAGCTCCGGCAAACTCCGGGGCCGGTGCCCACACCCCCACTCCCCAGTGAACGGGCAGAACACACACCCATGGCACCAGGCGGGAGCACACACCGCAGGGACCGCCAGGCCTTCTCCATGTATGAACCAGGCTCCGCCCTGAAGCCCTTCGGGGGCCCACCTGGGGATGAGCTCACTACGCGGCTGCAGCCTTTCCACAGCACCGTGAGTCACCTGTGGGTCTCACAGCATGGGGAAATGGGTAGGGCTGCCACAGAGTCCACCGTGACTTTTGCTGTGCTAACATCCCCAGGAGCTAGAGGACGACGCCATCTATTCAGTGCATGTCCCTGCTGGCCTTTACCGGGTAAGCAGAGCCTGGGGAAAGCAGCTCCATCTTAGCCAGTAGGTTCTGAGCCCCAGGGGGTGCTGGGCTCTGTGCTGAATGCGGGGCCTAAGATGATTAGACCGACCCTGTCCCTGCCGGACTTCCGGCGAGCGGGTGCGGTGGGGCACTCTGACTCCATCCAGCACTGCCCTGGGTTTCAGATCCGGAAGGGGGTGTCTGCCTCGGCTGTGCCCTTCACTCCCTCCTCCCCACTGCTATCCTGCTCCCAGGAAGGAAGCCGCCACACGGTAACATTTCCATGCCCAGTGCTCACAGGGTGGCTGGGGGCCTTGTGGTTCCAGGAACACATGCACTCACCGCCCCTTCCCTCCGCCCTCCAGAGCAAGCTTTCCCGCCACGGCAGCGGAGCTGACAGTGACTATGAGAACACGCAAAGTGGGGACCCGCTGCTTGGGTGAGGCTCCTTGGGTCTCCAGCCCAGCCTGCTCACATGCTGAGGCAGGGAGGTTGGGAGGACCCCCAGCGTGTCTGTGAGGACCTAGGCAGGCGGCTCCAAGGCTGGAACATTTCTTTCTCTCTCTCTCTCTTTTCTGGACCTGGGCCTTAGGCTGGAAGGGAAGAGGTTTCTAGAGCTGGGCAAAGAGGAAGACTTCCACCCAGAGTTGGAAAGCCTGGATGGAGACCTAGATCCTGGGCTTCCCAGCACAGAGGATGTCATCTTGAAGACAGAGCAGGTCACCAAGAACATTCAGGAACTGTTGCGGGCAGCCCAAGAGTTCAAGCATGACAGGTACAGGGTTAAGGGGGTGTGGTTCCTGTTGGCTTCTGGGGTGTTGTAGAGGGTATGAGGAGCCCTATGTTCTGGTGTCCCTGGGAACCTCCCTCGGGAGCCCCCTAATTTATACCCTCCCTTCTCCCCGCAGCTTTGTGCCCTGCTCAGAGAAGATCCATTTGGCTGTGACTGAGATGGCCTCCCTCTTCCCAAAGGTGCAGGGGCCAAAGAGAGGACCAGGAGTGGGGGGGAGGCCTCGGGCTGGGACAGATGTGGAGAATCCCATCTGACTGCTACCTGGGTGGAGACTCAGACAAACTGGGCCCTGATCGCAGCTGGTGGCTTAAAGTCTAAGGTCCAGCCTCACTCCCCCACCCTCCAGAGGCCAGCCTTGGAGCCAGTGCGGAGCTCACTGCGCCTGCTCAACGCCAGCGCCTACCGGCTGCAGAGTGAATGCCGGAAGACAGTGCCCCCAGAGCCTGGCGCCCCAGTGGACTTCCAGCTGCTGACTCAGCAAGTGATACAGTGCGCCTACGACATCGCCAAGGCTGCCAAGCAGCTGGTCACCATCACCACCCGAGAGAAGAAGCAGTGACCTCTCCCCCCACACCCTCACCTGCACCCTAGGACCTCACTGGCCACAGGAGCTGGGCCACTCCAGACATTAATCCCCACCCCAACAGAGCCACTGGCACAAGTGCCCTTAGTGCTGCCACTCTCGCTGGCAGTCAGGCGCCCTGGTGCCCACCCCTGTCGAGCCCCTAAGGATGGGGAGGTGGGGTGGCAGCAGCTTCTGTCCCCCACATTCCATGCACCTCTCCCTTGTATATAGCATCTCCCCACCTCCTAGTGAGCAGGGGCCTGCAAGGCATCACTCCCAGCCCCTGGCCCTCTAGGGCACCCTCAGCAAAGGGGCGGGTGGGGACACTCCAAGTGGGGCAGCTCTCCCCACACACGCCCCACCCCCATGAGCCAGTTCAGCCCTATTGGGGGCTGAGCGGGGGCATCCCCTCCTTTGTACATAGTCTCTGTGGATGTCCCTGCCCTGTAGCCACCAGCCCCTTGCTGCTCTCCCTTTAATGCCAAACGGCCCCTGCCTAGGGCACAGGCCCCAATCTGTGTGCTGGGGTCCCCAGCAGCAAACACTGGAAAGTCTTTTTTTTTTCCTTTCTTCTTTCCCACCCCTTAATTTTAACTTTGTGGTAACTGAGTGTCCCTGCGTGCCTGCGTGTGAGTGTGCGGGCGGCAGTGCCGTTCCGGAGGCCTGGTCCATCTGGAGTTTCGAGGGGTGAGGGGACCAGAGCAGCGGGACCAGCGTGGGGGTCGGCTTCTCTTCCCCACCTGGAGCCAGGGGCTGCCCAGGTAACCAGCTGTGGTCCTGCCCACTGCCTCCCTGATCCCTCCCCACTGTCGCCTCTTCTCTATGAACTTCAATTGAAAACCACTTCCCTCCATCTTCTCCCGCTCCTGTGTGGAGGGGGAATGTGTGTTGGCCAGGGCAGAGGACTGAGCACCTGAGCCTGGGGCTGGCTCCCCGGGGTCCCTGACTCAGCTGGTGGCTGTGGAGCTGAGTCCCCTCCCCGTAACCTTTGCGAGGCCAGCACCCATCATCACTACCTGCACCTGCTGTGGTCCCACCCTCTGGAGGCCTGGGAACCTGGCCTCGCGGCCTGGGAAGGCTGGAGAGGCAGATGGTGGCACCCACCAGCTCTCTCCCCATCCGGCCTCTTCCCTGGGGGCCAGGCCCTCCCCGTGTGGTGGTGGGTGGGCTGACTGTCAAGACATGTGTCATGTACATTTGTATCAAAAATAAAGAAGTGACCATGAGCTATTTCTGATGCCTAGAGAATGGGGGCTGGAGGGAGGTGGCAGACATGAAAGGAAGGATGGCTGCAAGTGCCTGGGACTCCCCACCCAAGGTAAGCCCCTGTGCTGGGAACGTCTGTCTAGCGTAAGAGGAGTTTGGGAATAACAAGGTTAACATGTATGATGATAACGAGCCACCCTTCCACGAGCACACTCCTAAAGCCCCGTGTCTAAGGACTGGCTGGCCAGTGGGGGTGGGCTGATGGTACCGTCTGATGGGTAAACCCCTGCCCGAAACACCACCTCCACGGCCTAAGACAAGGGTCTGGGTGGGAGTGTCTCTGTTCGCCAGATGCACGAGCTAAACTCCAGACTCTACTGAAAATAATTTATTTAGAAACGGAGTTTTGGCAAGGGAGGCAGAAGCGGCTCCTTTTCTCTGCCGCCGCTCACTCAGCCACCAACGCCGAGGAACGCGGAGGAGGCAAGCCTCCGCGGTGCTCGGCCGGGGCCGCACCGTCGCCACCAGGGGGCGCCCCGCGCCCGGTCCACGTGGCAGAGGTCGCGGCCTCGCGGCGCGGGGAGGAGCCGCACGCTACAGTGGCAGGACCCAGGCCGTCACTCCGAGCTCTCACCTTCCGGGCCGCTGTCCGGCGTGGGCGGAAGGAGGGGTCTCCGGCGGGAGCGCTTGACCCGTCGCGAGGGCAGCAGCAGCCTCCGCTTCAGCACAGCTGTGGGCCGGGCGCCGAGCAGTCAAGGGCGGGAGGGCAGAGAAGCCATGGGGGGCGACGCGAGATGGGCGGGGACCTCGGGTGGGGAGGGAACTCCTCACCAGCCACTGTGTCCTGGCTGTCCGCTGTGGGCCCCCAGTAGATGCTCTCCCCGCGTCGGAAGTTTCGGTGCAGCCGTGTGCAGAGCGTGGCCAGGGTGAGCAGCACCAGCAGGAAGGTCAGGGCCATGGCGGCCCAGGCGGCCTCTTCCGTGCGTGGGGTGGGGACCCGAGCTGCCTGTGGAGGCGCTGCCGCGCGGGGGGCCGGGGAAGCCTGACTTGAACAGACACAGCCCCCTGGGCTGTCTTGCCCGCTGGGCACATGAACCTCTGTCCTGGAGCTGGCATTGCCTCCAGGTGCCCCGGCCAGCAGGGAGGCAGTGGGTGCAGATGGGGCATTACTCTCCCTACCACGGATTCCCAGCATGGGCTGCTTGGCCTTCAAGCTCCCTGGGGAAGCAGAGGGAAACCTCAGGGCTGAGCGAGTCGGCTGGGGAACAAGGGCAGCCCGCAGCCTCCGCCTCTTGGCACCACTGGGAGAGGGCTGCCTGGGCCCTTGAGATGTCACCTCTGTGCCAGGGGGCCGCCAGCTCCGCAGAGCGAAGGCCAGAGCCAGGGCCTAAGAAGAGGGGAGACAGCAGTCACCCTGCTGCCCTCCTCAGAGAACCTGAGACCAACAAGCCTGCTCCCAGCACCTCTCACCTGCACACACCCTCTCCGGCACAGCCTCCCTCTACCCGGGGTTGGCATACAGGGAGGGGGCCCCAAAAGGCTGTCATGGTAGATCCATGCCGTCTTCTTCCTCTGCTTCCTCCTCCACCTCCTCATCAGCCAGTGGGCAGCCCAGGCTGGCTCTACCCAGGCCATCTCCAGCTCCAGCCCCCACGCAGTCAGCACCAGAGGCTATGAGAGGAGGTAACTGTTAGAGCTATGAGGAAGGTGGGGACAAGCAAGAGGAGCCCCTTGAATTTTCCTTTCCCTGCACATAGGGCCATAGCCTTCTACCAGGGACAGGCAAGCACCTTTCATCAGCTACATACCCGATCCTGCGTGAGGCTGGAGTCAGGGGCGAGGGAGGGGTTAGCCACACAAGCGTAGGCCAGGAGGGCAAGCTGGAGCTTCAGCCAGGGGTGGGCACAGGGGTGGTAGAGGAAGGTGACATCCTCAGCCTGGAGGAAAGGCACAGAGATATCAAAGCAGGCCCAGGGCCCTCCCAGAGAATCTCAAGTTCTCCCATCCAGGGGGACAGTTTAAAGGGACTCCCAGGATGGCCAGATGGCTCAGAAAAGGACAAAAGGCCCAGAAAAAGACAAAGGGCCCTGGGTACTGGCATGTACTCCCTCTTGCCTCTGAGTGTTCCTTTCACCCTTCCTCTCCATCAAGTGCCACCCCTCAAAGCTCACAGCATGCCTGGGTAACCCTGCCAGACTCAGACCATACTAGCCATATTTCTCTGCAGCTGTAAGAATGGCTCTACAGGTCCACAATCCAAGCCATAAGCATCCCCCAAATGAAGAACATTGATCCAATCTATACAGTTAATCTCCCAAAAACATCCAAAGACAGGCAGGCAGGCAGCAGGTGCATAATCTCAGGATGGAAAAACTCCATCAATCATTCATTATTCCTTTTTCTTTTTTTTTTTTTTTGAGATGGAGTCACCAGTTTAGAGTGCAGTGGCACCATCTCGACTAACTGCAACCTCTGAATCCTGGGTTCAAGTGACTCTTCTGCCTCAGCCTTCTAAGTAGCTGGGACTACAGGCATGTGCCACCACACCCAGCTAATTTTTGTATTTTTAGTATAGACGGGGTTTCACCATGTTGGCCAAGATGGTCTCGATCTCTTGATCCACTTGCCTCAGCCTCCCAAAGTGCTGGGATTACAGGCGTGAGCCACCACGCCCGGCCTTATTCTCTGACTGAGTTGACTTGATGCTCAGCGCTGTGCTAGATGCTGTGGGAGATGCCAAAGAACTCGTGGACTCTGCTTGCAGGGAATGTATAAGAAACTCAGGGAAACAACTAATGCAAATGAAAGAGCAAACTAACAAAACTTAGTGATTAGTTGTTAAATTATCATAGATTCAGAGAAGGAGGGGAGGAATAAAGGCTGATGCCATCAGACAAGGTCTTGGGAGGAGCTGAGTCCTGCTGAGGCCTGGAAGACAGCTGGAGGCGGATGGCAGGAGGGGAGGAAGCTGCACACTCTGAGTCAGGATAGCCCGGGTGTGGAGAATAAACAGGAGCAAAGGGACTGCAGCAGGGGTGAGGCTGGCACTCATTTATGTGGCAAGCAGACTGACACAACTGGAGAAGAACCAAGGATTTGGAGAGGTCAGATGAAGCTTACTTAAGTAAGGCCTGAAAAGCCAGGCTGGAGAGTATGGCCACGATAAGGTGGGAAATAAGGAGCCATTGACGGTTTCTAACAGAGGAATGACTTCATGAAAGGGCGGTTTGAGGAAAGGAATTTGGTAGGTGGTGGGAGGCAACATCTCTTGGCCTGGAGCTATTACAGAGAATTTTTTTTTTATTAGGTATTTCAGGCCAGGCATGATGGCTCATGCCTGTAATCCCAGCACTTTGAGAGGCCGAGGTGGGCAGATCACCTGAGGTCAGGAGTTCGAGACTAGCCTGGACAACATGGTGAAACCCCGTCTCTACTAAAAATGCAAATATTTAGCTGGGTGTGGCAGCATGAGCCTGTAATCCCAGCTACTGGGGAGGCTGAGGCAGGAGAATTGCTTGAACCTGGAAGGCAGAGGTTGCAGTGAGGCCCACTGCACTCCAGCCTGGGCGATAGAGCGAGACTCCATCTCAAATAGTACTACTACTACTACTGCTAATAATAATAATAAAAGGTATTTCAAAGGAAAAATCAGAGGTGCTGCGATGAAGATTGAAGCCGCCATGGAAGCTGAGCCCGCAGTGTGGAGCCTGGGAACCAGAGGCACGCTCCTTCCACGATGGCCGTGCTGGCACACATCCATCCTCGCCGCTCACACGCAGGGACAGAATACCCTCTCCTACAGAAAACTGGGGCCCACAAAGGAGACCTCCCGATGTCCCCCCAGGTAGCGGGAGCCTGGGCTTCTTCCAACTACTCTCAGAGCTCCACTCAGAGGCAGCTACCCAACAGCATCCTGACAGGATTGCAGGCCTATGGCTCACGGTCCTTGGCCATCTGTACTGGGGCTGATCTGTCCTGGGCTTGGGGGTGGGGCGGAGAACTAAAGCCCTTGCCTCTGCCTGAGGGCAGTGGTAAGGAATGGTAAGGAATCGGAGGCCTTCTAGGAGCTCGGGTCTCCAGGCGTGGACACGAAAGGTGGGCCCTGCTTGTACTCACCTTCCCTGGGCTCACTCGTGTGGAGGTCACTCTTGGCGACACCTATACATGGGGAAAGAACAGAGCTTAGGGCAGTTGGGGGGACTCTGTGTGTATGTAATGGGGAGGGGACAGCAGGCCCCAAACACCAGGCTGGGATGCAGAGTTGGCGACTGAGGACGGGAGGAACCGGCAGAGGTCCCCAAAGATTGACTGTGGAGGGCGCAGGGAGAACGGAGCGGGACTGGGCTAGCCTTTCACACCCCTCTCTCCCTGGGCCCTCCAGGGCTCCTACCTGCGGGGGAAGAGGCCACAGGCCCTCGGAACAATGCGCTCCCGCCTCCTCCGCCGGTCTAGCCACCACCTGTGGGTCCAAAGCGCAGAGCTGGGGCGCTGGACTCGGCGAGGCCCTGCCCTCTCCTTCCAGGCACAGCCCGCCAGCGGAAGAACTCCGCGTCCCCCTCGGCGCGCCACTCCTTCCAGGACGAACTTTAGGCAAAGCGCTTTGCGCTCCCGGGCCGAGGGCTTCTCAGGAGGAGCTGATCACCTTACCTCGCTGGGACCCAGGAGCCTTGCTAGGGCGGCCAGAAAAAGCAGCTGGGGCGAAGGCGGAGGAGGCGCCATCCCACACCGCCCCGGGCCGGGCCAGCCGCCCAGCCAGCGAGGGAGCGCGCGCGTCCCGCCCCTCCGGCCCCAGCGCCCCCGCGCCGCCCGCGCGCCCGCGCACCCGCGCGCCCGGTGGCCCGGGGCTCGCGCCCGCCTGCCCTAAGCTCGCGCCCGCCCCTCCCAAGACAGCAGGCCCCCGGCCTCGCCCCGCCCCTAGGTCCCCGCCCTGCCCCAATGCCCGCCCACAGCAGCCGAGCGTGCGCGCACGCGTCCTAAACCTGAAGCCGGAAAAGTTGGGTGAGTGAGCTGGGCCAGCGTTCCAGGCGCTGCAGGGCCGCGGGGACCCCGTCGCCTGGCCCGGGGATTCCTACCAGCGCGTCCCTGCAGCCTGCAGAACACATCTGCAGCGCCTGGATGGGATTGGGATCCCTGTGGACCGGGTGGCCCAAGCCGGGGAGACGGGTACGCTCCCCTGGCAAACCTGCTTCAGATTTTGTCTGTGTGACCTGCAGCGAGAAGAGGGGCTGAATTACTAAGTCAGGAGGAGCTGCTGAAGGGAGACGGTCCCACTTCTGAAGCTTTGACGTCGGCCCACCCCACTTTCACCGTCACAAATAGGGACCCCAGAGGAGCCTCGAGGGGTCTTCGCCCCCCAAACTCCTTAGACCCAGAAGCCCCGGGAGGTCGGAGCTGGCCGACGGGCTGCTGTGTTCCCCTCCTCCGCCGTCGCCCAGCGGTGGCCGGCGCGCGTCCAGAAAGAGATTGGTCGCCGCGAGGTGGGGAAGCCACAGGCCTCACCCCCAGGGGGGGCGCTGGCTGGCCCGCCCAGCAGCGGGGCGCTGGTTCTGGTCCCCTCTCCAGGATATGGGGGAAGAACACGGGTAGAGAGCGAGGGTCAAGATGGCCATCCCAAAGCTTGGAAACAGCAAGAACGTGTTATTTCCGTGGTCTCCCATGCACCCCGGCTTACAAGGGGTTCCTTGTAGGTTGGAGGGGCATCCCTGTCTCAGGACGCCTGAGTGTGCTTTTCTCCAACTGACTCTCGGAGGCGTGGGGCTGCTGCTTCTGGGGAACTCCCTCCCGGGCAGCAGGGCTGGGGATTTCCTTCATGGGGAGCCCCGAGCTCGCGGGCACGGGGACAGGGACCAGGATTCCGTGGGACGCGCACTGATGCAGTCAGGGAAGTAGCAGTCTCTCGCCAGCGGCTCGGACGCCGCGCTCGCCCTCACTGGCCCAGCGCCGGACCCTGCCCGGCCTAGTAACTGCGGGGCTGCAGGGTCGGGCGGGGGAGACAAACGCCGAGTGCAGAGCGCGCGGCCGCCGCCCCACGCGGGCCCAGGAGTCGGCGCCCGAAGCTGCGACTTATTCACCTCTCCCTTCTGCTTCTCTTCATCGGTCTCTGAGGGCGGAGCGCCCGGGGTCTGGCTAAAGAGCCTGATGACACCCGGGTCCCCAAGCCTCGGCCTCCAGTCTCCCCACGCCTCTGGTCAGCACCGCTCTCCCCGGCTCGTGCCCTCCCTGCTCCCTTCCGGCTGCTGGCGCGCCCTCCCTCCCTGGTGACCCCGACTCCTCTCACTCTCTGCTCCCGCTTGTTGCAATAGCTGTACAAAGGGCCGAGGGCGGAGGTGGGGGGCGGGCGAGGGGAGTCGGGCCCGAACTGGCTGCCTCTGAGTAGCCGCGGCCAATCTAGAGCGCGCCCGCGCGGGAGGGCTCTGGGTAGCCGCCGCCTGCAGGCGGAGCCGCAGGCAGAGCGCGGAGCTCTCCAAGTAGACGGCCGGACCACCCGCCGCCAGCCACACGCTGCCGGCTGCCCGCCACCCGCCGCCCGCCGGGGCTCTCTGGCCTCGCCATGCCGCCGTGGAGCGCCGCCCTCGCGCTCATCTTGGCGATGCTCGTCCTGCTCTGCCTGCTCCGCCCGCGGCTCCGGAGCCCCTGGGGGCGCACCGTCGGAGAGAAAACCCTGCCGGGGGCCCAAAACCGAGATGACGAGGAGGAGGCAGACGGCGGAGGCCCGGCGGACCAGTTCAGCGACGGGCGCGAGCCACTGCCGGGCGGGTGTAGCCTTGTCTGCAAGCCGTCGGCGCTGGCCCAGTGCCTGCTGCGCGCCCTGCGGCGCTCGGCGGCGCTGGAGCCAGGCCCGCGCTCCTGGCTCTCCGGGCCCCACCTGCAGACCCTCTGCCACTTCGTCCTGCCCGTGGCGCCCGGGCCTGAGCTCGCCCGGGAGTACCTGCAGTTGGCGGACGATGGGCTGGTGGCCCTGGACTGGGTGGTGGGACCTTGTGTTCGGGGCCGCCGGATCACCAGCGCCGGGGGCCTTCCCGCGGTGCTTCTGGTGATCCCCAATGCCTGGGGTCGCCTCACCCGCAACGTGCTTGGCCTCTGCTTGCTCGCCCTTGAGCGCGGCTACTACCCGGTTATCTTCCATCGCCGCGGCCACCACGGCTGCCCGCTGGTCAGCCCCCGGCTGCAGCCCTTCGGGGACCCGTCCGACCTCAAGGAGGCGGTCACTTACATCCGCTTCCGACACCCGGCGGCGCCGCTGTTCTTGGTGAGCGAGGGCTCGGGCTCGGCGTTGCTACTGTCCTACTTGGGCGAGTGCGGCTCCTCTAGCTACGTGACAGGCGCCGCCTGCATCTCTCCCGTGCTGCGCTGCCGCGAGTGGTTCGAGGCCGGCCTTCCCTGGCCCTACGAGCGGGGCTTTCTGCTCCACCAGAAGATCGCCCTCAGCAGGTGGGTAACGGAGGCCGCAGACCGGCATGGTAGGAATAGAGGGCCTGAGCTGGCTGAGAAACAGAAACAGCTCTGCATAGGATTAGAACAAACAGGCGTGGGCCAGTTTGGGCAAAGTTCTCTGAACACATCTTCCAAAGCCGTCCAAACCCTGTAGTCTAGGCAACACAGGGGAAGCAGGTTTAAAGGTCATCGATGGACCTAGCTAGTATCACTGTGCTAGAACGGGGGACTCCTGCCCCGGCCCCTTGTCTCATCTCAGCCTCGGTATCTTAGCAACTTAAGTACCTGGCCCACGACAGCAGAGATACCTGACATTTACCACTTAGCCCGCAGCTTGACAACTCAGCAAACAGCACCCTGGAAGCAATTGCAAACGATTATCTGCCCAGAATGTTTACTCACAGTCTATGAGCCTGGAGGTGGCAGGAATCAGAAAAAATGGTGGCATTTGAGGCCAGGTGCAAGTGCTCCCACCTGTAATCCCAGCACTTTGGGAGGTCAAGGCAGGAGGATCGCTTTAGCCCAAGAGTTTGAGACCAGCTTGGGTAACATAGGGAGACCCGTCTCTACAAAAATTTATGTTTTTAAATAGCTGGGTGTGATGGCATGCACCTCTGGTCCCAGCTACTCAGGAGATTGAAGTGGAAGGATCACCCAACCCCAGAAGTTTGAGGCTGCAGAGAGCCTTGGTCAGGCCACTGTACTCCAGCCTGGGTGACAGAGCAAGACCCTGTCTCAAAATGTGTGTGTGTGTGTGTGTGTGTGTGTGTGTGTGTGTGTGTGCGCGCGCGCGCGCCTGCGCACACGCGCATACTGGCATTTAATTTATTAAATTTTTTTTAAAATTTTTTTTAGTAGAGATGGGGTTTCCCAATGTTGGCCAGGCTGTTCTGGAACGCCTAACCTCAAGTGATCCGCCCACCCAGCTTCCCAAAGTGCTAGGACTATAGGCGTGAGCCACCATGCCCAACTAATTTATTAAAATTGTTTAGACCTGTCAACTGTTTTACACATTTCTACATATGTGCTCAATATTTAATACAAAAATTAATAATATTTAAACAGAATTTTTAAAAAATCTCCAAAAGAAGAACAGTTTACCACCAGGGTGACAGGTGACACTTTTCCACTGAGAAGGCCCATTTGACATTGCCAGCCTATACTCTGGCTTTCTTAGGAGATGGTAGAATGAGGTCGACAACATTATGGCAATAGGGTGGTGTAGCAGAAAGCCCTGGGATATGGAGTCAGATTCACTTAGATTCAAATCCAGAATTTCCAGCAAGTTAGCCAATCCGCTTAGAGCTTCACTTCTCTCTTCAAATACTTTTGTTAATAATAACCATCTCCCAAGATAGTTAGAAAACAAAAAGTAGGTGCCGGGCACGGTGGCTCACACCTGTAATTTCAACACTTTGGGAGGCTGAGGCAGGTGGATCACTTGAGATCAGGAGTTCAAGACCAGCCTGGCCAACATGGTGAAACCCCATCTCTACCTGTAAAAATACAAAAAGATTAGCTGGGCGTGGTGGTGGGCGCCTATAATCCAAGCTACTGGAGAGGCTGAGGCAGAAGAATTGCTTAAACCCAGGAGGCAGAAATTTCAGTGAGCCAAGATCACGCCACTGCACTCCAGCCCGGGCAACAGAGCAAGACTCCGTCTCAAAAAAAGAAGAGAAAACAAAAGTAGGTGCCTGCCACTGAGTAGGTGCTCAGGAAATGGTGGCAATTGTGTTCTCTTTCTTTCCTTGCCTCATTTTGCATCCTATTCTGAGAAGGTCAAACTCTGAGCTCAACAACAGCCTGACGCACTGCCATGGCAACCCAGAGGCGCTGGCGCCTTTCAGGGGCAAGGTGCCCTCATTGGCTTAATTGCCATAGTTTCCGTGCCAGATGATCTCCACCAGCACTAACCTGGGCACTAGCCATGGGCAGAGTGAAGAATTGAAGAGAAATGCTGCATGTTTAGGAGCTGTCCTTCTCATGAAAGTTCAGCTATGAAAACTCAGGGCAAGTGGATTTTTGTTGTTGTGTTTGTTTGTGTGTGTCTGTGTGTTTTTTGTTTTTTCCCCAAGACAGAGTCTTGCTCTGTCACCCAGGTGGATTGCAGTGTCGTGATCTCAGCTCACCGCAACCTTCCCAGATTGAAGCAATTCTCCTGCCTCAACCTCCCGAGTAGCTGGAATTATAGGCACCTACCTCCACGCCTGACTAATTTTTGTATTTTTTAAGTAGAGATGGGGTTTCACCATGTTGCCAGGCTGGTCTTGAACTCCTGACCTCATGATCCTCCTGCCTTGTCCTCCCAAAGTGCTGGGGTTACCTGCATAAGCCACCATGCCTGTTTGTGTGTTTTTTGAGAGGGAGCCTTGCTGTCACCCAGGCTGGATTGCAGTGGCACGATCTCAGCTCACCACAACCTCCGCCTTCCAGGTTCCAGTGATTCTCCTGCCTCAGTCTCCCAAGTAGCTGGGACAACAGACATGCACCACCATTCCCAACTAATTTTTGTGTTTTTAGTAGAAACGGGATTTCACCATGTTGGCCAGGCTGGTCTTGAACTCCTGACTTCAAGTGATTGGCCTGCCTCTGACTCCCAAAGTGCTAGGATTACAGGTGCGAGCAATCATGCCCAGCCGCTTGTTTGTTTGAGGCAGGATCTGACTCTGTCGTCCAGGCTGCAGTGCAGTGGGATCACCACTCATTACAGCCTAGAGTTTCCGGGCTCAGGTGATATTCCCCAGCCTGCCTCTGGCTTTCTTAGGAGATGGCAGAATGAGGTCAAAAACGTATGGCAACAGTGTGGTGTAGCAGATAGACCTGGGATGTGGGGGTCAGACCCCCACCTCAGCCTCCCAAGTAGCTGAGATTATAAGCACATGCCACCATGCCTGGCTAACTCTTGTATTTTTTGTAAAGATGGAATTGTGCCATGTTGTCTAGGCTCATCTTGAACTCCTGAAATCAAGGGATCCACCCGCCTTGGCCTCCCAAAGTGCTAGGTTTATGGATGTGAGCCACTGTCCTTGGTCAGAGATGAACATCTAATTTCAACTCTCTGAGGCTGGATTGAGCTACTCAAAAGATGGAGCTGCCCAACCAGGCGTCCTTGTCGGGATGCCAAGCCCTCTCCAGGGGGCTGGAAACAGCAAAGATGTTCCCTGTTAACCCAAAGCAGTTGCTCTCAGGCCCCTATTTGGGAACCCAGTAAATTAATTACGGCCCCAGTTGCTTCCTCTGCCAGGCAGCACACTCTCTAGGAATATCTGCCCCAGGTATACCTGATTAACAGCACACTCGTGTGATTACCAGGACAGGATGTTAGTTTAAAAAACAAAAATAAGGGCTGAGCCCAGTGGCTCACACCTATAATCTCAGCACTTTGGGAGGCCAAGGCAGGCGAATCACCTGAGGTCAGGAGTTTGAGACCAGCCTGGCCAACATGGTGAAACCCCGTCTCTACTAAAAACACAAAAATCAGCCGGGCATGGCAGTGTATGCCTGTAATTCCAGCTACTTGGGAGGCTGAGGCAGGAGAATCACTTGAACCCAGGAGGCGGAGGTTGCAGTGAGCTGAGATCACGCCACTGCACTCTAGCCTGGCAACAGAGCAAAGCTCCATCTCAAAAAAATAAGCAAAAATAAAAACAATGAATGCAATCTAAAGTAAAACGTGAATGATTAGCAGAGGTGTCACCTGCTGCTTTGGATAGTCTAAGCCAGTAAGTTCTTCTAGGAGCAGTTCAGGAGGTTACAGTTCATAGCAAGTTCTCCACAGAGGGCCAGAAGTTGAGGTTAGGAGATCTGTCAGCAGCTGTGAAATCAAATGCTGCCCCTAGGGCACGTAGGCAGGTGCAGTGATGCTATGAATGACAGGCCTGCTGGGCACTCTCACGAGGGAGGAGCCCATTGTTGTGCTGAGAAATGCCCGCCCATGTGGCCACATCTTCCCACTTCCCTAGAGAAGCCAGACACCTGCATTTCATCTGAAATCCTCTAATTTTATTATTTTATATTATTTTATTTTTTGAAACAGGGTCTCTGTCACCCAGGCTGGAGTGCAATGGTGCAATCCCAGACTCAAGCAATCGTCCCACCTCAGCCTCCTGAGTAGCTAGGGTCACAGGCTTGAGCCACCATGCCAGGCTAATTTTTATTTTTTATTTTAAGAAATGGGGTTTCACCATGTTGCCCAGGCTGGTCTCGAACTCCTGGGCTCAAGCGATCCTCCCACTTTGGCCTTCCAAAGTGTTGGGATTACAAGTGAGAGCCACCGCACCCAGCCTTATCTCCTGGTTTTAAATGACGGCCATGAAATGAAATTTTTTCAAAGCCCTAAATGGCCAAAGAAAACCTCTGCGGTTAGGATCTGGCCTGCCGGCTGTCTCTGTCTCATCTGCTGTCACCTGATGTTCTCATTCTTCCCTCTCTTTCCCACCTTCCCCACTCAACGTCTCGATGTCAGGTATGCCACAGCCCTGGAGGACACCGTGGACACTAGCAGACTGTTCAGGAGCCGTTCCCTTCGAGAGTTTGAGGAGGCTCTCTTCTGCCACACCAAAAGCTTCCCCATCAGCTGGGATACCTACTGGGACCGCAACGACCCACTCCGGGATGTGGATGAGGCGGCCGTGCCTGTGCTGTGTATCTGCAGTGCTGACGACCCCGTATGTGGACCTCCAGACCACACTCTGACAACTGAACTCTTTCACAGCAACCCCTACTTCTTCCTCCTGCTCAGTCACCACGGAGGCCACTGTGGCTTCCTGCGTCAGGAGCCCTTGCCAGCCTGGAGCCATGAGGTCATCTTGGAGTCCTTTCGGGCCTTGACTGAGTTCTTCCGAACAGAGGAGAGGATGAAAGGGCTGAGTAGGCGCAGAGCTTCCTTTCTTGGGGGCCGCCGTCGCGGGGGAGCCTTGCAGAGGCGGGAAGCCTCTTCCTCCTCCAACCTGGAGGAGATCTTTAGCTGGAAGCGATCATACACAAGGTGAGAGACCTGGCCGGAGAACCCATAAGTCCTGCAAAGAAAAACAGCTGGGCAAGCGGGGAGTCCTGGAAAGATGAGGCAGACTGAATGGAGGGAGCGCCAGCTCTTTTCTCCTCATTCAGTCCTTCTCTCCTAAACCGGTGCCTGGAAAGAGATGGGACATCCAGCGAACCTGCGCTCACTTCACCCTCAGTAGAACTCCCGTCTGGGCTTGCTCAACACATCCCTACTCATCTGGTCATCAGTGGGGTGTTCCCGTACTGTCTCCTGTCACTGACATCACAAGCCAAAGGACAGCACTGTTTCAGGCCATGGACTCAGGAGAAAATGTCCTCTTACCGGCAGTGGCTAGAGGGATGAAGCATTTATGTTGTCATAAGGCAGTGACCCCGATTCTCAAGCTGGAGCCACTCGATGTCATTAGGACAGGATGTTTGTGTCTCAGCCCCACTTCCCTCATTTGCTGTGTGGTTGTGGCACTCTGCTCTGACTGAATGTTCAGCAATTGCAGAAGCAGGCTCGCGTGTGTGAGAAGGGCGGCAGAGGCAGTGGGGCTTGCTCGGTGAGGGCTGAGCAGGTAGAGAATGTGAATGCCCATCTCAAGGAATGCGAAGGTCCAATCTCTCAGAGGAGTTCTGCAAGTCTCAGCTGAGAATGGGGCTCCATTCTACAAGTCTCAGCTGGGAATGGGGCTCCATTCTGCAAGTCTCAGCTGGGAATGGGGCTCCATTCTGCAAGTCTCAGCTGGGAATGGGGCTCCATTCTATAAGTCTCAGCTGATTTGGGCCCTCTAGCCTCCCCGGAGAGGTCCCAAGGGTATTTTAGAACGAGGAAGTGCTCCCATGCAGGGTTGGAGAGCTTTACTAGACCGTGGTTCAAGGAGTCGGAATCTTGGCCACCCTACATGCTCCCTCTGGCACCATTTCAGGGCGTGACTCCAGAGAGCTGCAGCCAGAGCTGTTCATCTCCTGAGATGTGGACTTTCTCCAAGTAAGTGAAAAGTACAAACTCGTAACTTCAGTGTTTTCTGCTTAGTTGCTCCGTTTTCTGAAGCTGCTACTGGCCTCTCCCCTTTCCAGAGCCAGGAGACACATGTGGGACCAGAGGAAACAACACCAAGAGGTTGACTAGAGCTGACCAGTGATTTATGAGTATTTCATATTACCATGCCTGGTCTGTTCAATTATTCATAAAGCCATCTCTGTAAAGGCAGAAAAGCTTCCTCTTAGATCTGGCCACTCAGCAGCTAAGTGGGTATTTGGTTTTATGAGGAATAATGCCGAAAACTAGAGATACAGTATATCAGAGATAAGACATACAGGTTGATCTAAATATTCCTGGTTTGGATTAGGCCATTAAAATTTTTTGGCAATAGGACATGTTTCCATGTGTTACTAAGGTTCAAAACCCTTGCCCAAAGTTTTATTTTAATTGTCATTGAGAAAGAGGGCTCCTGTTCTGACCTCACAACAGCAAAGCAGTTGTAAAGAAGAGAGCTGTTTATACCAAAGACTTTCACATCCCAAGACTTGGTATAAGGTATTCCTGAGGCCATGATTTCAGGTTTGGATAATCTTGCCCCAGCCTTGTTCTTCTAGATAAAATCAGAAGAAACTCTGAAATAACTCCAAGAATCTGTACTGAAATGTAGACGGCACTTGATTGTCTAAGACACATTATCCTGTTGTGAAAAATTCTCTCTCTCCTCCCCACTTCTTGTTTATCTTCCTCCACATTCCTCGTCTGGCGTTCTTTTGCCATTTCTAAGCAAGAGAAATAAAAAGGAACTGAAATTAAAGAAGCTATTCTATTGCCGGTGAACAACAGCCTTGGTGAAAGGCTTGGGAAGGGAGAATTACTGCCATCTGGCCATCCCCTGGCACCGGCTGCCTCCCGCATCTGGTACAGGGGGAATTTCAGTTAATTAGGGTCCTGCAGTCCAGTTGCCCTGCAAAGTGGGAAGCAGCCTAGTGGTTTTTAAACTCTAAGGCTTAAAGCATCCCTAAGGGTGAAAATCTATAGTTTCTCTAGAAACTATCCAGTTACCACAGGACTCTGATTCTTCGAGAGAATAGCTTTTGGAGAAATAGTGGTTGGTTTTCCTTTCCCTTTTGATAGGAAAGGAAGTTTTCCAGGGAGGGAAATGTATAAACTTTGTTACAGTCAGAAGAATGGTAGAACAGCCCTGGTTCAGATTCCATTAATTCCTTTGAACCCTGAACTGCAATGACCTGAACCTTAAAGTATTTTTCTTCCATGGTCCTTGTGCCAGATGCACCCACTGCATATCCCAAAAACCTCTTATCTTCCCATTACTACTTGAATACTAGGGCCAAAATGCCCATTTTTTGCTGAGAAAGTGTAGTTTCTGTTCAAGCAGGAAAGGTTTGGTTAACCCTGCCCTTTAGCCTAATGATTCAAGAATCACACAGATGAATTCCTGCTTTGGTAAATAGCTAACTGTGTGAAGCCAGCTAGAGGAGCCCCAGGCACACTGTTCTGAGAGGGTGTCTACTGATTACCAGCTTGGCCACAGACACCCCTACCCAGGCAGCGCGGAAGGCATTAAGAAGCAGATGGCCAGATAGAACAGCAAAGTGGGACTATCTGGGGCCAAAAGCCTTCCAAGCTGAGAGCCTCGGGCTGACAGCAGCCTGGGCTGAGGGCCTCGAGCAGATTCTGACCCATGTAGTTATTCTCGCTGGACAGGTGATTCTTATTAACAAACAGGTGTTCTGTGTTTTCTCATAGAACCAAGATAAACTAGGTAGGCTGCTGGTGCCTGCTTACCACTAATCAAGGACAAACTAGAAAGTATTCTCCACGAGGGAGCCACAGGGGCAGGTTCGCATATCCTGGGCTTAAAGAATTGTTTTAACCGGTGTATGGTATACATATACTGTCTTGTACATGCGTATGGTATACATATACTGTCTTGTACATGCGTATGGTATACATATACTGTCTTGTACATGTGTATGGTATACATATACTGTCTTGTACATGTGTATGGTATACATATACTGTCTTGTACGTGTGTATGGTATACATATGCTGTCTTGTACGTGTGTATGGTACACATATACTGTCTTGCTACTTCAGAATGCCTCAAGTAGTTTTCCACTGGGGTAGGGGGAGGGCTAGGTTTTCCTTGCCATCGTTCTGCTTAGCAAACAATATATTCTATCATATACTCAGCATTTCTCAGCAATCATACACTCAGCATTTCTCAATAGGTGTCCCTTGAACAAAATGGCAAGTTATGAGCTTGAGGAAGCAAGAAACAACAAAACCAACAAATGGGCCGGGCACGGTGGCTCACGCCTGCAATCCCAGCCCTTTGAGAGACTGAGTGGGAGGGTCAGTTGAAGCTGGGAGATCGAGACAAGTCTGGCCAACAAAGCAAGACCCCATCTCTAGAAAAAATTAAATTCTCTAGGCATGGTGGTACACCCTGTAGTCCCAGCCACTTGGGAGACTGAGGCAGTAGCATCACTTTAGCCCTAGAGGTCAAGACTTCAGTGAGCCCCTCCCAAACACCTAAGAAGTACCACTGCGTTGGAGTGTCCAGGTGGTGGGTCTTCACCGATCAGGCCTCATTACTTGTTTGCCTCCTTTTTGGTGTCCATTATTTACCAACACCTTCAAATGGTAAGACAAAAAAATAAATACAAATAAGAAGTAATCCCAGCACTTTGGGAGGCCAAGGCAGGCAGGTCACTTGTGTCCAGTTCAGGACCAGCCCAGGCAACATGGTGAAACCCTATCTCTACAAACAATACAAAGATTAGCTGGGTGTGGTGGCACATGCTTATAGTCCGAGCTACTTGGGAGGCTGTGAGAGAATTGCTTGAGCCCGGGAGATAGAAGCTGCAGTGAACCAAGACTGCACGACTGCACTCCATCCTAGGCAACAGAGCGAGACCGTGTCTCAAAATAATAATGGTAATAATAAAACAAAAACAAAAAGCCAATGACTTAAGGGAGGCGTTAATTCAGAAGTGACAACTGAGTCCTCTGTCTCTAGCCACAGATCAGAATGCAGGAAGCAGACAACTGCCTCTAAAAGTATCTTTGAGTTCTAAGTTCTGATCTCTGATATCAAGATTGTGCTGAGCAATAACTTAATTCTCATAATTTAGTATTTTACATATGTATACATAGATCTCCAGGGTGGCTTGGCTGAAGATGACGGTATGAAAAACACAGCATTCCAAAAAAAAAAAAAAAAAAACCACAGCATCAAATTCTCTGAGAAGACACCATCTCTGGAGTGGCGCTAGCCTAAGACTTGGATACTGTTAGAAGAGAGGTCTTGGCCAGGTGTGGTGGCTCACACCTGTAATCCAAGCACTTTGGAGGCCAAGGCAGGTGGATCACCTGAGGTCGGGAGTTCAAGACCAGCCTGACCAACATGGTGAAACCCCGTCTTTTAAAAAAAAAAAAAAAAAAAAAAAAAAAAAGAGAGAGGTCTTGGCGTGGTGGCCCACGCCTGTAATCCTAGCACTTTGGAGACTGAGGAGAGTGGATTGCTTGAGTTCAGGAGTTTGAGACCAGCCTGGGCAACGCAGTGAAAACCTGTTTCTACAAAAAATATAAAAATTAGCCAGGTATGGTGGCACATGCCTGTAGGTCCAGCTACTAGAGAGGCTGAAGTGGGAGAATCACTTGAGCTCAGGAAGTCAAGGCTGCAGGGAGCTGTAATCACGCCACTGCACTTCAGCCTGGGTGACAGAGCAAGACCCTGTCTCAAAAAAAGAAAAGAGAAAAGGTCTTAAAACAAGGAAGAGTCATCTTGGCTTTATACATAACCTCAGAAACTTCCTCTGTACTCATCTTCCACCCAAACCTCAAGGTCTTTTCTCAGTCAGTCACCCTTAGTAATGAATGCCAAGGTATCTTCCTTTTTAAATTTATTTTGAGATGGAGTCACTCTGTTACCAGGTTGGAGTGCAATGGTGTGATATTGGCTCACTGCAACCTCTGCCTCCCAGGCTCAAGCTATTCTCCTGCCTCAGCCTCTATAGGCATGCTGGGACTATAGGCATGCACGGCACCATGCCCAGATAATTTTTTTTTTAAGACGCGGTTTCACCATGTTGGTCAGGCTGGTCTTGAACTCCCGACCTCAGGTGATCCACTCCCCGCCTTGGCCTCCAAAGTGCTTGGATTACAGGTGTGAGCCACCACACCCAGCCGCCCAGCTAACTTTTGTATTTTTAGTAGAGGTGGGATTTCACCATGTTAGCCAGCTGGTCTTGATCACCTTGACCTTGTGATCTGCCCGCCTCATCCTCCCAAAGTGCTGGGATTATAGGCGTGAGCCACAGCACCTGGCCGGTATCTTCCTTTAGAGATTAACTTTAGCATGAATTCCTCTCCCTGCTTAAACAAGCAGATATACTTGGCCACTCTAGAAGAATTTGATAACAATGCCAATAAAAGGAGTATTTGAGATTCTTCAGTCAGGCCACAAAGGATGCCACCAGAAATTGCTTTGGGTGGTGATCACAATTTGCAGAGATAAGATTGCATTCAGGAAGGCTTGGGAAGTTATACATAGGGAGTGTCTAAATACCCAGAGATGAAATGAGCATCTCCAGAAGCAGTAAGTCCCACATCATCAGTGGGATATTCAAGCTAGACTGCCCCTTGGCACATATCATGGAGAGAACTGCCAAGAAATGAGGATGAACTAGATCAGATACCCAATTTCTTCTCATCTAAGGTCTGTGAATTAAATAATGCTAAGGATCTTAGTGTTTATAACAACTTATGGTGGGTTTCTGGGCTCAAGGATCAGAAAACCACAGACCTGACCAGGATCCAGGGAGTTGAGAGATAACATAAATTTTAATGAAAATAACCCTGGCAAAGTGACCAGAGTGAGTGTGTGTGTGTGTCTATGGTTTTTGTTTGTTTGTTTGAGATAAGGTCTTGCTCTGTCACCTTGGCTAGAGTGCAGTGGTGCAGTCTTGGCTCACTGCATCCTCAACCTCCTGAGTTCAAGCGATCCTACCGCCTCAGCCTCATAAAGTGCTGGTACTATAGGCATAAGCCACCATTCCCGGCCCAGAGTGTTTTCTTTAGAGAAAGGGTCTTGCTTTGTCACCCAGGCTGGAATGCAGTGGTGTGATCATGGCTCACTGCAGCCTCAACCTCCTGAGCTCACGTGATCTCCTAAGTAGCTGGGACTACAGGTGCGCACCACCATGCCTGGCTAATTTTTGTATTTTTTGTAGAGATTGGGTTTGTTACTATGTTACTCAGGCTGATCTTGAACTCCTGGTTTCAAGGAATCTGCTCACTTCGGCCTCCCCAAAGCCTGGGATTATAGGTGTGAGTATACACCTGACCTCAGAGTATATTTTTACACTCTAATAATTATGCTTTAGTCGCATTTGCCCAGAAGAGCTAACATTTTGAAGGTAAAGTGATATTTTGTTGAAACAATAAGACATGCATCAAAAGTAAGTCTCTACTCCCTCTATCCTTTCCTGTAATAATGCAATACCTTGCCTTAGTATTCAGCATTGTTGAACAAAAAATCTCTCTATTTGCCTCTGAATAGTAAACAAATCAGTCTCCTGGTAACACTGGAATGTTATTTTTAAAAAAACAAATATGTGCTGTTTGTCTTAAGTCCTGTGTACTAAGCCATGCCTGCCTGCTGTGGTGTTTAGCAGAGCCTCCCTGCACGTTCTGTCCACGGGCTGTTGCTTCACCTTTGTAGATCTAGCCTCCTGTGGCCCTGCACTAACCAGTGGCAGCTCTGTTTAATCAACAACGAGGCCTCCTGTTCTGGGCTAATAATTTCCCAGCAGGCTCACAATTCCCTGATCATTGATGGTACCTACAACAGAGATATTATTCAGTGGGCAATTAGTGTCTGTGTATTGATAGGATACTGAAGTAATAGTTTGGAGATGTGGGTTCCACTTCTATTTCATCTATGACTTAAATTATTTTATGAGTTCCATATAAAGACTGGGAATGCGTATAGGCCTTAATTTTTAAGGTCTGTTAGGATATAATAAGATAGTTAACAGCATACAGATCCCATCCTCCAAGACTCTATTTTTCAACCAGAGCTCAAAGACCTCCATGATGAAGTGGTATCTGGTTTCAGATCACAATCTTTACTCTCTAATCAGTATCTTGTAAGGCCAAGATGTGTTCCAGGTATTAATTGCACTGCAAAGTTGGGAAGGGCCTGGGAGAGCAGCACCTTTGAGCCTCACAGGTTGGGTTTGGGTTGCCCAATTGAGGGCAAACTCTCCCCATCCCCACCCCCATATATGTACACACACACTGATACCATGTCATAGCTAATCGGCTTGACATCAGTTTTGGTTAAAAACCATCATCAGCATTTCTACTTCTTGTAGATGAAGGTCAGAGAGGATGTGACTTTTAAGATCTCAGTTAGTGACGGGGCTAAGACCAGACCCAAATTAGTGCTTTTTATGCCATATATTATTTTCCTTTTCCTTTTGTTTTTTTTAAATGGGATCCAGGGTAAATTATTTGCCTTTTCCTACCTAATCACTGTCTGAGATGATACTAAATAATGTCCATTTTGGACTCCAAAATGTAAAGGATTTTAACAAAAGGGTGGGGGGAAGGGTGCAGGGAATCTTTTTGAGGTGCTGGGGTACGCAACTGCCTGTGGGGAGCCATGCACATTATCTATAAATGGCAACCTCTCAAGTTCACTGAACAGCCTGCATAAAGCTAACACCCTCAGCAGCCTTCTCTCCCTGTATCTGTTAAGAACAGAGATCTGAAAATAGGGTAGCAAAAGGTAAAGTTGTTAGCTGCCCAGGACACATACAGGAAGACCCTGATTCTGCAGCTGGTGTCGTGTGATGTAGGTGATAGCATAGGGGCTATGAAGCTAGCTGAACATCATAATTTTTTTTTTTTTTTTGAAAGAGACAACAAAGGAATCTCCGTTGCTGAGACTGGAGTGGAGTGGCATGGTCTCAGCTCACTGCAACCTCTGCCTCCCGGGTTCAGTGACTTTCCTGCCTCAGCTCCTAAAGTAGCTGCTATACTATAGGCACGCACCACCACACCCAGCTAATTTGTGTATTTTTGTAGAGACAGGGAGACAGGGTTTCCTTTTTTTTCTTTTGAGACCGAGTCTTGCTTTGTCACCCAGGCTGGAGTGCAGTGGCACGATCTCGGCTCACTGTAACCTCTGCCTCCCAGGTTCAAGTGCCTCTCCTGCCTCAGCCTCCGGAGTAGCTGGGATTACAGGCACCCACCGCCACACCCGGCTAATTTCTGTATTTTTAGGAGAGATGGGGTTTCACCATGTTGGCCAGGCTTGAACTCCTGACCTCAAGCGATTCACCCACCTCAGCCTCCCAAAGTTCTGGGATTACAGGTGGGAGCCATCTCACCCCTTGAAATCTTGTCTTTTAATCCCATTGAGTTACTCCAAGTTCAGGTGGGTATATTGAAAATACTGGAGATGAGGCCTGGTATCTAATCCTGCCTCTCTAAGGCAAAGTCTAGCTCTGTCACCCAGGCTGGAATGTAGTGGCATGATCACAGCTTACTGCAGCCTCTATCTTCCAGGGTCAAGCGATGTGCCCACCTCAGCCTCCCAAGTAGCTAGGAATACAGGGATGTGCCACCATGCTCAGCTAACGTTTTTATTATTTTTTGTAGACTATGTTCCCTAGGCTGGTCTTGAACTCCTGGTCTCAAGCAATCCTTCCATCTCAGCCTCTCAAAGTGGTAGGAAGGCAGGCATGAGCCACTGCACCTCGCTGCCACACAGCTATTTGAGGCAAGCAAATCAAACACTATGTAAATGCTAATTTCAAGATAGTTCAATATCAACACTCTAAGAGTGAAAAAACTGCAACTTAGTTCTAAGTCTTCAATATGGTAGATAATCTAAACTATACTTTTAAAAATGGCACTTCAAAGAATACAAAAAAAAGAGAAAAAAATGGCACTTCAAAGAATACAAAAAAGAGAAAAAAATGGCACTTCAAAGAATACAAAAAAAAAAAAAGGCACTTCAAAAATTTAAAAAAAAAAAAAAATGGCACTTAAAACTATTTTCTTGGCTGGGTGTGGTGGCTCACGCCTGTAATCATAGCACTTTGGGAGGCCGAAGCAGGTGGATTATCTGAGGTCAGGAGTTCAAGACCAGCCTGGCCAAGATGGAGAAACCCACATCTCTACTGAAAATACAAAAATTAGGCTGGGTGCAGTGGCGTACGCCTGTAATCCCAGCACTTTAGGAGGCCACGGCAGGTAGATCACGAGGTCAGGAGTTTGAGACCAGCCTGGCCAACATGGTGAAACCCCACCTCTACTAAAAATATCAAAAAAATTAGCGAGGCGCAATGGCACACACCTGTAGTCCCAGCTACTTAGGAGGCTGAGGCAGAATAGCTTGAACCCAGGAGGCAGAGGATGGAATGAGCCAAGATCATGTCATGGCACTCCAGCCTGGGTAACAGAACAAGACTCCATCTCAAAAATAAATAAATAAAATTAAATTATATATTATATAAATTAGCTGGGTGTGGTGGCACACACCTGTAATCCCAGCTACTTCGGAGGCTGAGGCACAAGAATTGCCTGAACCTGGGAGGTGGAGGTTATAAGCCAAGATCACGCCACTGTACTCCAGCAGCCTGGGTGACAGAGACTGTCTCAAAAATACATATTATTTATTTTTTTGAGATGAAGTCTTGCTCTGTCACCCAGGCTATAGTGGCCCAACCTTGGATCACTGCAACTTCTGCCTCCCAGGTTCAAGTGATTCTCCTGCCTCTGCCTCCCAAGTAGCTGGGATTACAGGCAACCACCACCACGCCTGGCTAATTTTTGTATTTTTAATAGAGATGGGGTTTCACCATGTTGGTCTGGCTGATCTCAAACTCCTGACCTTAGGTGATCTGCCTGCCTGAGCCTCCCAAAGCATTGGGATTACAGGCATGAGCCACCACACCCAGCCCTATTTTGTTTTTGAATTAAAAAACATAAATCCCAGCCCCTGAACGTTTCCCCCTCTGAATTAGCTTCTGACCAAAAAAAAATACCACAGTGTTTTAAACAACAGGACTTGATTAGATGGTTTACTGCCCCCTTATAGGGCTAAAATGTGATGATTTTCAAATCTAGGAAGATAAGCCCAAATAAGACTACCTTTTAAAGCTTTGTGTAAGACTTAAGAGAACTGCTTACATTTATGACTCCATGTATTGAAGTTGTAGTTATGCAGACCACAAGGTAGAAATAAAACTTAAGAACTTGCATCAAGCAGTCAGAATTTAAACTAGAATAATCTCACACCCAGAACACAATAGGCTACTTCACTCTGGGCAGACAGAAGGTGAGGCAATTATTAGACCAGAGGGTTTATGTCTTTTTTTTTTTTTTTTTGTTTTTGAGAAAGTCTTGCTCTGTTGCCCAGACTGGAGTGCAATGGCATGATCTTGGCTCACTGAAACCTCTGTTCATGCAACCTCCACCTCCTGGGTTCAAGCGATTCTCCTGCCTCAGCCTTGCAAGTAGCTGGGATTACAGGTGCCTGCCACCACACCCGGCTGATTTTTTGTTTTAATAGAGACAGGGTTTTGCCATGGTGGCCAGGCTGGTCTTGAACTCCTGACCTCAGGTGATCCACCCACCTCAGCCTCCCAAAGTGCTGGGATTAACTGCGCCCAGACGAGGGTTTATGTCTTTATTAGATGGTACACTCTTACCATCTGAGTGGTAATCCCATTTTTGGAACACCAACATCCAGCACACTGCCTGAGGTTCAGTAATTATCCAATAGTCACTCAATAGAAATATACCTTATCTTCATGGGAATATAACTGCCTTAAAAAACTGGACGGACACCGTGTACTAAAATTACTTTATTACAGTTGATTTTTTTAAACATTTCCTTTGCTATGATACAAAGGATACTTACAAACAAAATATTACATATGACCTTGTTTTCGCTCTTATGTTCTGACAACTTGGTAACAGCTTTAAATGCACAATCTATACAATTAATACAGGTTATATATGAACTATAAGGTATGCTGAACCAGAAGAATACTGACAATATACTGTACAATAAGCCTTACCAGTTAGTGCTGTGGACCATTTATACCAAAAGGAAAATGCACATCTGTACAGTCACCTTTACCAGCTGGTGCTGACAGAGAGGGAGAGGCTTCTTCCCCAATGCAACCCTTGATAAGCCTCCACTGTGAGCGTCTGTTTGGTCCAAAAATCGAGAGGACAGTGTATATTTAAAATTAGTTATTGGTAAAGTGGTAGAACATCACACTTTCAACATGATAATCTCTCAAAAAATATCAGTCCCAGTTTTAAAAGACCACAAGTTTTTTGTCCACTATGAAAACCCTATAGGCTCAAGGGCTTTGGGAGATGAGAAGATGAAGGCTGCCAAAAAAGGAGGCAAGAAACCAAGCCAAAATCTAGGTCTTGCAAAATCATCATTTTTCCCTTCACCAAAGGGAACTAGAAATGTACAAATTCATTGATGAACCTCAATGATAGCATATCAGTTAGCTGATAACCCTCATTTTATCTGGACCCCTGACTTGTGGGAATAACTGAAAAAGATTGTGGATAATAGATACCACTTTTAGAAAAGAACCTCTTGCTTAGTTAACATATTCCCCTTAGCCACCAGAGCTGGTCCTGGGCTATTACAGGTGTGCATTCATCTCTCAATGGTCAACTCAGAAATGATAAGGTTACAGCTTTTTTTTTTTTTTTTTTTTTTTTTTTTTTTTTAAATAAAAAAGCAATTGACTGAAGCATTTTCTTTTTTTTAGGTAAATAGCAAAAATAAAAATAAAAACCAACCCTGGCATTTGCACAAATAATGCAAATGGAGTGATATGGCCTTTAAGGAAGGGGTTAGTAGAAAGGAAGAGGGAAGTGAAGAAAATCCAGATAAAATGATGTACTAATTTCTTTCTTTTAAAAAATTTCTACATGTGCAAAAAAAATCATGCTGTTTGAGGAAAACAAAGGGAAATGAGTACATAAAACTAAAAACATAAATATGTTTGGGTGACTGGTAAAAGTAGAAACCAACCTGGGTTAGAAAAAGGATTATACATTCAAGATGCTCTTAAACCCAGTGGGATAACTTACGTTAAAACTGTGTTAATAGTTACGTTAAAAATCTCAAGTTTGTTTTTAAATCTTCACGATACAAGCAAAGCTGTTTTAAAATATACACTATACATATTCTCATAGTCTCTTCGACCTCATTAATGCGCATTAGGCTTTTTCGTATACTAAAACAAAGGGGTTCTGAAAGCTAAATTGCTCATAGTAACCCATCCATTATTTAAATGGTTGTCTTAAGTTTTAAGTGGGTTAAAAAACTTTAGCAGACTTACATAAATAGGATTTAGCAACACAAGTGTTAATTTAAAAAACTCTAAAGCATTTACAAATTATCAGATTGGAACAGTCTGGGAAAGTTATGTGCACTATACTTTAAAATGTTATTTACATCAGACCATTGCTTTTGTAAAAGTTTCCCTAAAAAAAAAAAAAAAAAAATTAGAGAATTAACCTGTTCTAGCAGAGAAGGATCATAAAAGGAAAGGCAAAATAAAAACAAAATTATCTTCTAATAGAAACCCCACACATCCTTCTCTTTTCTTGGATTTTACCCTATGAAGCCACCTGCAACTCCTAATAGGCTCATATATAAGGTGTCAAGATGTGATAAAATTCCTTTTCAGATAAATTACTGGCCTTAAAAGGACTTTTTTTTTTTTTTTGAAATGTTTTCCCACCTTGTGTCTCTGGCTTGGATTATTCTTGGACACATGTAATTAATTAGAGGAGCACTCCTAAGTAGGCACAATTCCCATTTAATGTGGAATAAAAGGCATAAAATGCTGTTAGGAAGGGTGGTGGTTTCTTTGATATTATGAAACGCAAAGAAGGACAGTAGCACATTTGGAATGGGAACCAAAAGAGAGCTGTGTGGCAATACAGCAGGACAGCCAACAAACATCTCGATAAATTATAAATATACTTGTCTATGACAAAGGAAAGGGGTTAGGAGGGTTCCAATAGCCCCTGGGTTTTCGGATACGTGCCAAATGGTCACACAGACCACCCAGAATCTGCAAATGTTGGGCAGTTACATCCTTTAAAGTCATATAATTCACTCCATGACCATGTGCAATTTATGGTAACAATGTTCATGCCCAGGCAATGTATTTGGGGCTCAGAAAAAGCAAAATGTGCCACTGAAACCTGTTCTCTATATATAACTGGTCTTCATGCTTTCAAGTGGCCCTAATATACCCTGGATATTAAGCCAAGCCATGCAAAAGCAAAGAGTACACACTTGTCATTAACACTGGTATCTCATTTCTAAACCACTGACCTCAGAGTTGCCATAGAAACATATTAACGCGAGTACTGAAAGCATACAATCGAAGGCTCATGGATTTCTAAGAAATGCATTTCCCTCGTCTATGTTCACCAGCCTTTAATACTTTGGCTACAAGGCATATCAGAGAAAAGGAGGTTAAGTTGGGTAATGACAAAAGAACATATGTAACTCTGGAAATAGGAAAAATGTTCCAGAAATGGGATCAATGTGCCAGCAATAAGCATAGTTCATTTCATTTGCAAATTCAGTTAAAGAGCCCAATAAACAGTTCCAAACCATAATGTTATCACCTGCATAATTTACATAAACATTAAAACACTTGCACTTTATAGACAAAACACACTTTTGTAAACATGGCCACTGGGGGAGAGAGGCTCCCTACCTCATTCATGATTGAGGACATGTGATCATTTATATTAAATAAAGTTATTTCACTGCAAAAGATTCCAAACCTGACCAATGATTAAGCTTCATTTCCCCCTGTTTAACAACATTTAAATATTAATTCTAAAAATGTCACCTAGGATGGTTTCAGGGTTAGATGCTAGGACCACAACTGGTAATGACAGCAACTTCTCTCTAGCTGGCACAGACCTATAAACTTTAGTACAAAAACAAAAAAATACAGAAACTAGGTCAATTTGTTAGCTACATATTTACAGATAATTACATGATTTTTCACTCACAACTGCTAAACGCTATGAGTGAAAGAAAACTGTGCAGGTTGAATTACCCGTACTTTGGGGAAAATTCTGGGCATCAAGATACCCTTTTTCATTCATTCAGAAGTCTCATCCACTTTTTCATAACAAACTACCTACAGATGTTCAGATTAGTATATCCAGTGGGCATTCTGGTGTTTCAGTGAGGATTAACCTTTTTCTCTATTTAAAGAAGAATTCCTTGTATATTTCAAAACAAAACAATCACACAGACATATATACAAAAAAAACCAACTCTGAAACTTCAAAAAGTTTAGATTGCTGGGAAACAGTTAACAGTGATGGTGACATAGTAAATGGCTCCCCAGTTTTAATTCTCTGCCTTTATTTTCTTTAAAGGATATTTATCTTTGGGTGGGTAGGAGGTGCAAGTTTAAGAAACCCACAACAGGCAGATAAGGTGTATACTAATTTTTATATTTCTTATGATCTAAAGATTACCATTAAGCCAAATGGGGTCTCTTCCCTTGTACGAGTGAAATTTTGGAACTCTGAATACAAACGAGGAAAACATTAGTCAACATGACCTTAAAGGGGACTACCAGAATTCAGCAGAAAATATAAATGCAAATAAAGGAAGAGTTCTCAGCTTCACTTTCTTTTTCTAGACTGTTTAATAAAACTTACTTCTTTACAAATTAATAGTAACTTCCAATGTAGACTTATTGTAGTGATTTCATAAAAGTGCAGATAACATAACCAGACACAGCAAAACAGACTTCAATCAGTAGTCCTTGCATACAAGAGGCAAATCTGCTCAGGTGTACAGCCAACTCTTCATCCTTTAAGGAATCTGAGGATGGGAAATTTCCAGTTCTTAAAAACTAAGAGTGAGTGAATCTCTTTTAAAAGGCAGTGCTACAATCTGGTTGGGGGCTTTATCACGTTAGATGGGGGAAAACAAAATAGAGAATTTCTTTTCTTTAAAAATGGTCTGTATTTTGGTAAAAAGCTCAAAGATGCCAGCCCAAGTTTTGACATTGCTCCTAGAGATGGCTCTTTTCTAAGATATGAGAACCTCTTCTTCCATCCTTATAGGAAATTCAGACTTACATACCTTAAATATATTATTTTTTGACTTGAATACACAACAAGACACTTCACATTGTGAGCACACGACAAAATGCAGGACCATATAAATCTCCAAGGAAAGAGTTAATGTGTTGGCCAAAACCATACTTGAACAGTAGTGGCTCAGAAGTGGTGGAAGGTGCACAAAGAAATTACTAGCAAGCAAGAAGAGGCAGGTAAAGGGAGAAAGCCCCTCACCCAATATCAAATCCTTCTCTCCCAGTGGCCATTTCCTGTTGATTTTACAGTTTAGGAGAATCTTAGATGCTTTAGCAGTAATTCCTTTCTTGGCTGTTTTGATCCTCAGCAAAATTGTAATTATTAGTATTAATGGAGTAAAAATAAGAGGATCAATGGTATCACTACTAAGAAATACATACAGAAAGCACATAAAAATTGTGTGATTTATTGTTTGTTTGTTTTTTTTTAATCATCTTTGCAGAGGAATCACCACCAGTGTTCTTACTTTCCATGGTTCATTTCTCTCTGCATTACTTATCTTTTATTGGATCACAACACAAACTCACAGAAACACTAACTGGCTCCTTCCCCAGCACCATTTTACTGCATTGCAACTTATGATTCCAAATTTTACATAACATCCTCTCCATTCACACAAGTGCTAAGAGGGGATTAAAAAGGAAAAAATTGCATCTAATGACCACCTTCTCACAAATATCAACGCAGAGAACTCATTCTTAAGAAACACATGCATTCTTGCCTTAACTGAGGACTGAAATAACAAAACCAAACAAAAATAACAACTTTTAAGTGCCCTGATGGAAATGTACAGTATGAGTTACATCCATCCATCTATCTATACACACATAAAGACACTCATATGTATATACAATATATACATACAAATGATAATAACTATACCAAAAATGTGCATATTTAACACAGTTTTAAAAAGCCAGTAGATCATGGTATAATACAATTTATTTCCACTAGTGAATGGCACAAATGGAGAAATGCAAAGGAGGTGTTTCAAGTACAATGAAGTCATTTTTCACAGGTGAAAATAAATAGTATTATTCCAGTGTCCAACACAATGTATTCTATAAAAGTTTAAAATACCAGACATTTAGTACTTACAGAAATAGTTACTAAAGTCTGTTTTATGGTCTGAAGAAGACACTCATAGAGTTTTCAATTTTTGAAAAGGGGGTGAGAAAAAAATTGGTGGAAGTAGGAGGGAGTGTCCAGGATAGTTTCTTTAGTGTACTGAATGTTTACCTGATGTCTAGGCAACCAAAAATCATAATGACTATGCTAAAAAGTTCCATTTACCAATAAATCCTTGACCTGGAGTACTAAGTATATTACAATAGTGTATGTGTGGCTTCAAATGCAGGATTCTTTATCTCTAGGTATTGAAATGGCCATTAAGAATTGCAGCTCTGAAAATATAAACACATTTTTTAGATAACATTATACAAATAAAAATACTTCTGGATACTAGAATTTGGGGTTAGAGCTGACTTCAATTAGGGGAGGAAAAATATGTGCAAAGGGAAGGGAGCTCAATTTGGAATAATATATTTTAAAGTATGCAGCTTTGCATTTTTAAAATGCTAACCGAAAAAATGGGAGAGTGACCCCAAGGAAGTTTTTATAGCCAGCCTCTGGATACCAGATATAGCATTTACAACTTCTGATATGCTAGACAAATTTTCCATACTTTTAATTTTTTTAAACACATATAGTGAGTGAACACCAACACTGGGAAGGAGGTAGTGTTAATTTGATCAAATATTGATATTTGCAGAGATTCAGAAAGTGCTTGCTCTTTCTCTAGGGTATCTCAAAACCTTTCCAATTTTTCTGCTATAAGATTTACTCTGTGATGGTTCCTACTACGTATGAGATTCCCCAGAAGCTAGATCTCACAAACATAAACCAATTAATTTGAATCATTTTTGCAAACTATATATACTTTAATTAACTTCATAGTAAAATCCAGGTATAGTCATCACCTACATGTAAAACTGGTGGCCAATTAAGTGAGATGCAAAACCCTACCTGATAAACATTTGGATTCAGTATTAAATCAGGCTTTTTGTAAGTACTTGTGATCTGAATGGAGTCAGTAACCCAATTTGACTTATTTAAGTCCACAACTGGACTTTAAAATGTACCATCAGTAGCACTGTGGGTTTGAAAAGCGTTTTGTATGCAAAACTGATCTGCTTCCCTATTCCATCCAGTAGGACAGAGGTGCCAGATCTATGAATAATTTTTAAGGGTATCAAATTCCATTATATTTTTGACATTGTACTAAATTCTAAAGCTCTCTCTTATTTTACACCAAATAGGTAGATTTCTCAATTTGTTGAAAACACTACAATACCTGAATGCAAAAAAGATACTGAGACGACTGAAAGCCCCTTTCATTAATATGACAAGTACGTGTCATGTTTACCTAAACACTGGTGACCTGGAGCATGGCTGAAAGGACAGCACATCAGAGTGCTTCTTCAAACACTGCCTAAAATTTTGTGTGAACTCTATGGTGATCTTGGTTTTAAAAACATTTACATTAAAACATTAGTTTTCTTCCAGTTTCCCTAAAATGAATCCTCAGAAACTCCTACAAGTGAGGATTCATGGTGATTCGACTGACATACCTGGGGAAGACTTAAAATTTGGTTGAGCAAACCAGGACTTCAACAGCGATAGCCTAATTACTAATTGGTCATTAGTTTGGTCTAGGCAAAGAGTGTCATTGAGAGGGACTTAGAGTTCTACCTTGGAGCCCCTGACTATAGGAAAAGCAGGATCCAGAGTTAGCAGCAAGGATTCTTCAAGACAACTTGGAAGGGAGCAGGACAGTAACTCATAAGAAACTCTTGATTTGTCACTGAAAAGGATATTTTTCTTCAAGTCATACAGCTTCCTACCCACCTCCAACTCAATTTCTATACAAGAAATGGAAAACCAAGAAAACAACTGACTTTTTAGCATTGGGTTCATCCTTCATTGTACAACAAAACAACGAAACAAAACGTGCCCCCTGAAAAAAAGTGTTAGCTTTTGTCAAGAGATTCCCTGACCACTATAACTTACTTTTACCTTTTTTTTTAATTGGCCAAACTTCCTAGTTCCTTTTCAGTAGTACTTTAGCACTGGGCTTGAGACTTGTTAAAGTGGTGTTTCCTATTGTGTGGTGTTAACATGATGCCAAATGGTCACTAAGTCTCAATGAACTAGAAGTTTGTTAAGTACTGCAGCAACGAAAACAGCAATTAAAAACAGAGGACCTGCACATGCAGCAAAATCTACAGTGGTGATGAGGATCAGTCAGCAGCTGGTAAAGTCACTGGCTCAGTGACTCTTGGTTCACTGTGGCAACTAAACATTTAAATAATTGGCTATTCTACTTGTAAACAGAAAATCCCATAAGCCAAAAGGAGACAATAATCATGTTTATGTAGTGTGATAAGAATTTCAATAGATGGCAATTTGCAAATATGGCATCATTCAAATACCTCTGGCATTTGATTTGTATTGGCTGTATGTCTTTGTTTTTGTACAAACAAAAGTACTGTTTGGGGTCTTGGGCAGTAGAGAGCTTAGCTAGGATGAGATATCACAGTATAAGCAACAAAACGTCAGGACGTGTAAGCTTCATCTCCTCACTCTGCTGCGGGACATACCCACCATATGAAATTTTAGGGCCCCTTCACCCTTCTGTCTTCCCCATTGAAGGCTCACAGGTTTGTTAATGTAATCCCCACATAACTTGTCATCTCCTTAAGTACCCCCATCTCATTGAAATACAAAGAAGGCACAACTAAATGGACAAAAATCACTCACAAGCCTATGACGCATTCAGGAAAAAAAAAAAAAAAACTAATTTGTTTTCTACTCTGAAAAAGTCAATGCAGTCCTTTAGTGTTTATGGATTTCTGCTTTTTTTAGTCCAAATGAGGCTGAGAAGTCAGATCAATTTAATAACAAATACATTGGTGAGGGGATGCAGGTATGTACCAGTAATAACTTATTTCAACATATGCTGCCTGCTGTGAGTGGCTCATAAGAATTTGGGATATGGAAGAAGGCTTTAGATCTTTTCAGAAACTTCTTAGGGTACAAACACCCAAAAGTGATGACTGAAGCCACTTTGCTGTGTTTTATTTTTGCAGTGTTCAGAAAATATCCCCTATCTAGCCAATTCTTCTCACCACATGCATAATATATATGTATGTGTGTGTGTGTATATATATATGTATATATACACACACATACACACACACATTTATTTTAATATCAATTCCACTTTTCAAAATTTCCCCAAAAGTTAAAAAAACAAACCCGGCAGCCAAGTACTATGACATCCCAATTAGTAAACACAAAACAGAACGCTTTACAAAAATGAATAAAATATACCATATGTACTCAGCTTCCACACTGTAGTACCCAAGTGAGGAGGCTGCTGTGACGATGTCTGTAGGCAGTTTCTTTTGGCAGACAGCTCCAGCGGAATTGCCACTCTCAATTATTAAGTTATGTATAAGACATGTGTGACCCATTGGATATTTGTGAAGTGACACTCGTGCTTCTGCTCATGCCCTGCTCCGTCCGTCCCCCAGAAGCTGTCCGCCTCAGAGCCTGGGGGCTATTGCGGACTCCCATACTGCTACCTCGAGGTACCCCTTGCATTGGCCCTGAGGGGTGACCCCATGGCTGGGGTCCACCTTGCATTGGATGGCCCCAAGCTTGTGGTGGGCCACCAATGGGATGACCCCAGTGAGGTCCTGGACCCCCAGTAGGGTTATGTGACCAACCAGAAGCTCCCGGGTAGCTGTGGCTGAATGCCTCAGGGGAGAGATTAGAAAGGACCATATTACTAAAACCTAGTCTCATGCTTTCAGAGTCAAAAGCTTCAATTTCTCTGGCTTGACGTTCCAACAGGCTTCGTATTCGTTCTGTGCGCTCATTTTGCAAAGCCAACATCTCTTCTTCAATCTGTTGAAGGTTGGACAAAGGAAAAAAGCCAATTTATTTTTTTTAAGTCTATAAATAATTATTCAGCTTTGAAGTGGCTATTTTATGGATGTATATTTGTCCATGAGTTTCAAATTTGATTTAAAATTTTTGCCTTTATTTATTTATTTAGGGACAGAGTTTCGCTCTTGTTACCCAGGCTGGAGTGCAATGGCGAGATCTCGGCTCACTGCAACCTCCGCCTCCTGGGTTCAGGCAATTCTCCTGCCTCAGCCTCCTGAGTAGCTGGGATTACAGGCACGCGCCACCGTGCCCAGCTAATTTTTTGTATTTTTAGTAGAGACAGGTTTTCACCATGTTGACCAGGATGGTCTCGATCTCCTAACCTTGTGATCCACCCGCCTTGGCCTCCCAAAGTGCTGGGATTACAGGCTTGAGCCACCGCGCCCAGCCTCAATTTTTTCCTTTGTTAAAAATTTGTTTAAGTTTTTATATGTTCAGGGAGTACAACTGCAGATTTTTTTACATGCATATATTGTATAGTGGTGAAGTCTGGGCTTTTAGTGCACCCATAACTTGACTAGGGAACAATATACTCAATAGGTAATTTTTCAATCCTCACTCATCTCCCACACTCCCACCTTCTGTAGTCTCCCCAGTGTCTATTATTTGATGCTATGGATATACATTTAAAAATCAAAGGAGACATCCCTTAGAAGTCAGCATAATTTATATTTTTAAAATGTGTAAAATGAAGTCCTTTATTTTGATTTATTTTCACTTTTTTTTTTTTAAATAGAGACAGGGTTTCACCATGTTGGTCAGGTTGATCTCGAACTCCTGACCTCAGGTGATCCACCAGCCTCGGCCTCCCAAAGTGCTGGGATTATAGGCGTGAGCCATCCCACCCGGCCTAAAATGAAATTCTTTTTTTGTTTTTTGTTTTTTTTGAGACAGAGTCTCGCTCCGTTGCCCAGGTTGGAGCTCAGTGTCACTATCTCGGCTCACTGCAACCTCTGCGAACCTGGTTCAAGCGATTCTCTAGCCTCAGCCTCCCAAGCAGCTAGGATTACAGGCGTGTGCCACTGCATCGGCTACTTTTGTATTTTTAGTAAAGATGGGGTTTCACTGTTGGCCAGGCTGATCTCAAACTGCTAACCTCAGATGATCCGTCCACCTCAGCCTTCCAAAGTGCTGGGATTGGGGATTTGAGATAATATGGGAAATTTGGACATGCATTTTTTGTGGGGGGATGGAGTCTCGCTCTGTCACCCAGGCTAGAGTGCAGTGGCATGATCTCAGCTCACTGTAACCACCACCTCCCAGGTTCAGGTGATACTCCTGCTTCAGCCTCCCAAGTAGCTGGGACTATAGGTGCGAAATACTGTGCCCAGCTAATTTTTGTATTTTTAGTAGAGTCGGGGTTTCACCATGTTGGCCAGTTTGGCTTCTAACTCCTGACCTCGTGATCCGCCCGCCTTGGCCTTCCAAAATGCTGGGATTACAGGTGTGAGCCACCGTGCCTGGCCTAGACATGCATTTAAAAATTATTATTAATTAGTGGCAGAGGTGGGCGGATCACAAGGTCAGATTTCACCATGTTGCCCAGGATGGTCTGAAATTCCTGAGCATATACCTCTAATCAAAGTGCTGGGATTAGAGGAATCAGCCACTGCACCCACCCCCAAATGTTCTTACTTAAAAAAACTGCTAACCATGATGTTGACACTAAGTGAAATCTTGAGAGAAAATTAAATGAGATGATAAAAAAAGGCCATTTATGCTCTGGAAATACTACTTTATGTATCTCTCTCTCTCTCTCTCTCTCTCTCTCTCTCTCTCTCTCTCTGTGTGTGTGTGTGTGTGTGTGTGTGTGTGTGTGTGTGTATTTTACATAGAATTTAACATTTATAGTTGTACTGTTAACTAAAAATTTAAATGAAGGATGAGAAAAGTTGAAATAAGACTTCATGCACATGTGAGGCTCAACCTAAATGAACAATTTTTGGTTCACTTGCAGGCTTACAGCAATCTTCAAACAATGATTTTTCACCTAGAATCATCTAACATTCACTCCAGTTCCATTTCTATTTATTTTCAGATGTCTCCCTCTGATCTGTAGGTACAACCAGCAAGCATAAAGTGCAGAAATTACAGCTTTTAGGGTTTTACCAAGTTTTTCTAGAGAGGGTACAGGGTCTTAGTGATTGCTAATTGACCCCAGCCTGCCTTGTAGTCACGTACTTCACTTGAAAGGCAAAATATTCTCCATAAAAACCAAGTAATATCTTGAAGTACTATAGATGTATCATCTTACTGTTCTTTTATTCCTTCAAATACTAAATAATTGTATGCATTTTTCCATTATGAAATAAATCCATATTTTAAAAAAGAAACAAAAAAAATCAATCTATCACATTAACATAGCCATTACTAACATTACTTCAAGTAGGATTTGCCTTTTAAAATTTTGTTCAACACACCATAAACATTTTTCCTTATTAATACTGTTTTTGCAGACATCATTTAAATGGCTGAATAAGATTTTATTATTGGTTTGGTCATATTTACTTAATTGTATTTCTATTTAAATAACTCGTTTTAAACTATAATGAAGTTGTTATAAATAACATATTTGTTTTTTCTGTAATTTGGATTTATTTTCCTTTGAATAAGTTCTCAAAGTTTTAAACAGTTAACATTTACAAGGTGAAATATACAACTCCAGGCTGGAAACAGTGGCTCATGCCTGTAATCCCAGCACTTTGGGAGGCCAAGGTGGGCAGACTGCCTGAGCCTAGGAGTTTGAGACCAGCCTGGGCAACATGGAGAAACTCCATTTCTACCCTTGTCCCCTCCAAAAAAAAAATCAGTGGTCATGGTGGCGCATGCCTGTAGCTGTGAGGCTGAGGTGGGATGACTGAGTGAGCCTGGGAGACGGAGAATGCAGTGAGCTATTGTACCACTGGACTCCAGCCTGGGCAACAGAGTGAGACTTCATCTCAAAAAAATAACAAACAAGTATATATGCATACAACTCGAAATTGCTTTCCAAGATGTATTAGCTATATATAAATGTCACTGTACCTTCACCAATGAGTACTGATTTTAAGCCTACATTGTAACGGTTTTGTATTAACGTGCAGTTTTTGGTTAGTATATTAAATAAGACTAAGACCCTAATTAGTGCTGTTAACCGTTAACCACTAGGTGGAGCTAAAATTACAATTATACTTTAATAGTGCTAATAGTTTTTTCATAACACCATTCTTCAAATACTATAGGGAGTTTTCCATTTAGTGATAATACTGAAGCCTAAGAGACAACTTTAGATTAAATTTTAAATATAAAAGTTGGAATGAGACAGATTTAGGAAATCTGTATATGGAAGAAACTATGGTTTTTCAAAATTTATGTTTCTTTCTCATCTTTTTTTTTGAGACTTGGACTCTTGCTTTGTTGACCAGACTGGAGTGCAGCAGTGCAATCTTGGCTCACTGTAACCCCTGCCTCCCAGGTTCAAGGGATTCTCTTGCCTTAGCCTCTAGAGTAGCTGGGATTATAGGTGCCTGCCATCATGCCTGGCTAATTTTGTATTTTCAGTAGAGAGAGGGTTTTGCCATGTTGGCCAGGCTAGTTTTTAACTCCTGACCTCAGGTGATCTGCCCCACTTGGCCTCCCAAAGTGCTGGGATTTCAGGCGTGAGCCACTGTGCTGGCCTTTAGATAAAATTGAGATAATATTTAGATGCAACTATCTCTCAAAGAAGCCAGTAATATAGTCATGCTAGAGAAATAGTAACATCTCATAACTTATTTAGGTGATTTTTTTTTTAAGATTTTTTTTTTTTTTTTTTTTTTTTTTTGAGACAGGGTCTCGCTTTGTCACCTAAGCTGGAGTGCAGTGGCATGATCTCAGCTCACTGCAGTCTCAACTTCCCGGGCTCAAGCGATCTTCCCACCTAAACCTTCCTAAGTAGCTGGGACTATAGGTTTGTGCCACCACACTTGGCCAATTTTTAAATTTTAGTAGGGACATGGTTTCTCCAGGTTGCCCAGGCTGGTCTCGAACTCCTGAGTGCAAGCGATCTGCTCGCCTCCACCTCCCAAGTGCTAGGATTGTAGGCATGAGCCACAACACCCAGTTTAAAAGGTATTTTTTACTTTAATAAGGCATTCTATTTTTATCAAAAGAACTATAGGACATAGAGGAAAAATCTACAGGCCTATGGTCCAGAAATAATGACAGCCTTAGATTAGGTAAGTATTAAATGCAATGACCAATGGACCTAAGACTACATCAGCTGTTGGGAATTTAAGACTCAAGAATTCTGGAATGTATCTCTGAATCCCGGATATAATTGATAATTGACCACTGTTTTATTTATTTATTTTGAGATGGTATTCTGCCTTGTTGCCCAGGCCAGAGAGCACTGGTATAGCCATGGCTTACTGCAGCCTCAAACTTCTAGGCTCAATCCATCTTCCCACCTCAGCCCCACAGGAGCAAGCTACCACACACAGCTAATTTTTAAATTTTTTATAGCGATAGGGTCTCCCTATGTTGCCCAAGCTGGTCTCAAACCCCTGGGCTCAGACAATCTTCCGGACTTGGCCTCCCAAAGTGCTGGGAGGCCACTATGCCCAGCCTAACCTACCACTTCTTGCAACAAATACCTTTCTTCTCCTTACCTCTCAAAATCTTTTGTCCATCACCCTTTCCCCAATATGCACACACACCTTAGTATCCTGAAGGATGGAAATGAATTTCGGGATTCTAGTTCTATTTTCTAATGTATCTGACAAGAATAATTCAGAAAAAGTAAAGATGTGCATCTAGAAATAACATTTTTTTCAGCCTGAATTTTCACCTGTGTGGAACTGATTTTACCTTCTGTCCCTCAGTAATCCTCTACCAATCTGTATAGCCAAGGACATATGAGTATAGTATATATTCCTGATCTTTTGTCCCTGCCTCTCTCAGGCAATTAATGCAGCTCTCTTTCTTCACTATTTAAGTCTTTCTCTGACCTCCTTAGGTAGAGCAAGCTAGGTACACACAAGTGAGGAGCAGGGAGCCAAAGCTGCTACTCTCAAATTCAACTGACTGTCTTTATACACCATATCTTTTCTCTAGCAATTACTACTTAATTATATTCCCTTGATTTTTAGAGCTCATTAATGATAAAGTTCATCAGTGAATCAATAATTTTAAAGAAAAACCTGCTGTGATAACTAGAATTCAGGAAATGTGGTATTGTGAAAAAAATCTAATGTGACCTCTGCCAACATGAAAATATATTGATAAAAGCCAAAAAAATAAAAAAAAAAAAAAAAAAAAAAAAAAAAATCCTTCATCAGCTGGGCGTGGTGGTTCACACCTGTAATCCCAGCACTTTGGGAGGCCGAGGAGGGTGGATCACCAGGTCAAGAGACCGAGACCAACCGGGCCAACATGGTAAAGCCCCGTCTCTACTAAAAATACAAAAACTTAGCCAGACATGGTGGCACATGCCTGTAATCCCACCTATTTGGGAGGCTGAGACAGGAGAATCGCTTGAACCCAGGAGGCGGAGGTTGTGGTGA
>NW_022436952.1:37644202-37657531 GCF_009761245.1 Sapajus apella
ATATATATATATATAGATAGATAGATAGATAGATAGATAGATAAAATGTTTTTGACAAAAGCTAATTCAAGAACAATGATTTTTCCTTCTATTACTTATACCTTTTGTTCTAAGAGTGCCCTCCGGAGGGAGACTCTCTGTTCAAGCTCCCGAAGCTCTCGATCATGCTGTGCCTCAGCTTGCATCTTGATTTTGCTCTGATATGCATTCAACAGCTCCAGTTCCTGCTGTAGCTGCATCTTCAAAACCTGGCACTCTGCTTCCTGTGCTTCATCCAAACGCAGCTGAGAGAGAAAACAGATATAACCTACTGTTAGCTATCTATTCATGACCTATGGAAAGGAGAAGGAGTGTTAGAAGACAGACTACTCTTTTGTAGTTTAGACTATTTTTCTCTCTTGTATCTTAGAGTAAACATCTCTGAAAAAGAAAGACAGAATAGCCAATAATAGCATTATGAAGATAAAGGTATCACAAGCTATTTGGAGGATGCATGAATAACCCTATTTTTCTTAAGAAACACCTAGAATCTCATTAGGTGATATAAATCTCATCTCTTCATCTCTAGTGGAAATAACTGTAAAACAAAGACTAGCAAATTACAGTCTACAAAGTATGGGCAGGTGCCTGTTTTGTTGTTTTTTGCAGCCCATGAGCTAAGAATGGTGTTTTCATTTTGAAAGGGTAATATCTTAAATGGTTATGTAAGTATCCACATAATATCCTTAGTTTTACCTCCTGCCTAAAAAGTCTTATGTGGCCATAAAAATGATTTACCTGGCCCTTTTTATTTTTTTTGAGACGGAGTCTTGCTTTGTCACCTAGGCTGCAGTGCAGTGGTGCAATCTTGGCTCATTGCAACTTCCGCCTCCCGGGTTCAAGTGATTCTCCCACCTCAGCCTCCTGAGCAGCTGGAATTATGGGTGCCCACCACCAAGCCTGGCTAATTTTTGTATTTTTAGTGGAGATGGGCATTTGCCATGTTGGCCAGGCTGGTCTCAAACGCTTGACCTCAGGTGATCCACCCGCCTAGGCCTCCCAAAGTGCTGGGATTACAGGTGTGAGTCACTGCACCTGGACTTATCTGGCCCTTTACAAAAAAGTTTACAAAGCTCTTATATAGAAAATACTTTGCGCCTGTAATCCCAGCTACTCAGGAGGCCAAGGCAGGAGAATTGCTTGAGCCTAGAAGGCAGAGGTTGCAAAGACCTGAGACTGCACCACTGCAATCCAGCCAGGGCGAAAGGGCAAAACTCCATCTCAAAAAAAAAAAAAAAAGTATTTGTACTCAAACACAACCATTTTTATTCCCATTATAATAATATCTTTTACCCACTGCTTCCCAAAGCTGCTGTTCCAATCTTAATAAGGTGTTGGGATTTGTGCTGGCAGGGAGCCTATTTAGAACCTCATGTCTAAATGTATCAATGAGAATTCTACATGCATCATGACATTTTCAAGCAATGTTGAGAACAGGAAGAAAATGAACCACCACCATATTTCCCGAGCTGCAGGAGAGCTATCATTTCCAACTAGTACTTTAACTGCTGTGATTTCATTCAGGTGGAAGAAAAGGGGCACTAAATCTGCTTTGTCCAAAAAAAGCAAACTCACAGCTTGTGTGGAGAGCATTTCGTTAATGCTGTGATCATATTGCTCAGCCAAGATAGCTAATTTCCGGGTCTGCTCCTCCTTGAGCCGTTTCAGAACAGCTTTGTGCTCACTCTTTGGTGTAGTCTCCAGCAGGTGATTTCTTAATGCTTTGTACTGTCTGGTTTGGATTTTGCAGGTATCCTGAAACTGCTTTTTTATTTGGAGTTCTTTAGACTGAGAAGAAAAAAAAAATGGGTTTATGTAAGTAATAACATAAGGCATTTGGTATGTGTTATGCTTACATACATGAAAATAAAGAATATTAGGAAAAAAGGAGAAGAAAACCAAAAAGGTCAGATCATGAGGCTGCAGGTACTTTTTGCACTTGGCTATTGGGCCAAACCTAATTTTATGCAGTTTTACAAGAAAAAACCTCATTTAAAATATTAGGACATAAAGAACCCCATTTATCACAGGACTTCAAACAATATCTGTTGTTTCACTAATAAGATTAGTGACTTGAGTAGATATTAAAATCAGCTTTGATTACTATGCATATTAATGACAGAAAATTACATTTCTTTTCTTTTCTGAGATGGGGTCTTACCCTGTCACCCAGGCTGGAGTGCACCACTGCACTCCAGCCTGGGTGACAGGGTGAGGAGATATGAGAAAGAGATATGAGGAGGTGACAGAGATAGGAGGCTATGCTCAAGCAATCCTCCCATCTCAGCCTCCTGAGTAGCTGGGACCACATGTGTGCGCCACCACGTCCAGTGAATTTTTATTTTTTTGAGACGGAGTCTCATTCTGTCGCCCAGGCCAGAGTGCAATGGCACCATCTCAGCTCACTGCAACCACCACCTCCCAGGTTCAAGTGATTCTCCTCCCTCAGCCTCCCAAGCAGCCGGGATTACAGGCATGTGCCACCACGCCCAGCTAATTTTTGTATTTTTAGTAGAGATGAGGTTTCACCATGTTGGCCGGGCTGGTCTTGAACTCATGATCTTAAGTGATCTGCCTGCCTCGGCCTCCTAAGTGCTGGGATTACAGGCGTGAAACACCGCACCTAACTGCACCTGGCCGATTTTTGTATTTTTTTTTGTAAAGACAGGGTTTCACCATGTTGCCTAGGCTGGTCTTGAACTCCTGGGCTCAAGCAATCCACCTGTCTTGGCCTCCTAAAGTGCTAGGATTACCAGCATGAGCCACCATACCTGGCTTCTGGCTAATTTTTTTTTTTTTTTTTGGTAGATATGGGGTTTCCCTGTGTTGCCCAAGCTGGTTTCAAACTTCTGGCCTCAAGTGATCCTCCCACCTCAGCCTCTGAAAGTACTGTAATTACAGGCATGAGCCACTGTGCCTGGCTTAGAAAATTAAATTTTTTCTCATGAATTAATTGTAATAGATTTATGGTGGCTTACATCTGTAATCTCACTACTTTGGGAAGCCAAGGCAGGATTGTTTGTAGGCCAGGAGTTCTAGACTAGCCTGAGCAACATAGTGAGACCCCATTTCTACAAAGCAGTTTTTAAAATTAGCCAGGCATCGTGATGTGCACCTGTAGTCCTAGCTAATAGGGAGGCTGAGGCAGAAGGATCACTTGAGCCCAGGAGTTCTAGGCTGCAGTGGGCTGTGACTGCATCATTGCACTCTAGGCTGAGAGACAATGCTCTCAAAAAAAAACTCTAAAAAAAAAAAAAAAAAAAAAAGATATAAATGCACTTTATTGGTAAGACAATATCTGATCTAGAGACAGAAAGCACATTTATTCTGTTCTTTTCAGAACTACTTTGCTGTAATTTTTTTTTTTTTTTTTTTTGAGACAGAGTCTCATTCTGTCTCCCAGGCTGGAGGACAGTGGCATGATCTTGGCTAACTGCAGGCTCCATCTCCTTGGTTCAAGTGATTTGCCTGCCTCAGCCTCACAAGTAGCGTAGATCACAGGCATGCACCACCACACCTGGCCAATTTTTCTATTTTTAGTAGAGATGGAGCTTCACCATGTCGACTAGGCTGGTCTTGAACTCCTGACTTCAGGCAGTTTGCCCGCCTCAGCCTCCCAAAGTGCTGGGGCCTCCCAAAGTGCTGGGATTACAGGCGTGAGCTACCACGCCCGGCCCCCAATTTCTTTTAATAACAGTCTCAACTCCAACTATATAGTTTATGTACCAAAGATGAAGTTGACTTAAGTCTCTATCATAAATTGATTAATATTCTTATTTCAGTGGTCTTTTCCTTAAGAGAATAAACTAGGTAGAGGTATACGTAGCAATGGTTTACTCTTTTTTTTTTTTTTGGGACGGAGTTTCGCTCGTTACCCCGGCTGGAGTACAATGGCGCGATCTCGGCTCACTGCAACCTCCACCTCCTGGGTTCAGGCAATTCTCCTGCCTCAGCCTCCTGAGTAGCTGGGATTACAGGCACACGCCACCATGCCCAGCTGATTTTTTGTATTTTTAGTAGAGACGGGGTTTCACCGTGTTGACCAAGATGGTCTCAATCTCTCGACCTCGTGATCCACCCGCCTCGGCCTTCCAAAGTGCTGGGATTACAGGCTTGAGCCACTGCGCCCGGCCCATGGTTTACTCTTTAACACAAGCAAAAACTTAAGTCAGTCAAGTTAACTAATCTTGGCCAGACATGGTGGCTCATGCCTGTAATCCCAGCACTTTGGGAGGCTGAGGTGGGCAGATCATTTGAGGCCAGGAATTTGAGACCAGCCTGGCCAACATGGTGAAACCCTGTCTCTACTAAAAATATAAAAATTAGCCTGGCATGGTGACGTGTGCCTGTAATCCCAGCTACTCAAGAAACTGAGGCACAAGAATCCTTTGAACCCAGGAGGTGGAGGCTGCAGTGAGCTAAGACCACACCACTGTACTCCAGCCTGGGCAACAGAGCGAGACTCTGTGTCAAAAAAAACAAAAAACCCACAAAAAATAAAAACAAAAAAAAAAACACGAATCTTTCAAAGGTTAAAAGTTATGAGGCAAGGGAGGAGACAACCTCTTCTTGGGGTAACAGACATGAACTACAGTATATAAACATTTCTGAGATGAAAATAATTTAAGTGGCCGGGTATGGTGGCTCACACCTGTAATCTCAGCATTTTAGGAGGCTGAGGCAGGCGGATCACGAGGTCAGGAGTTCGAGATTAGCCTGATTAACATGGTGAAACCCCGTCTCTACTAAAAATGCAAAAATTAGCTGGGCATGGTGGCGTGTACCTGTAATCCCAGCTACTCAGGAGACTGAGGCAGGAGAATCACTTGAACCTGGGAGGCAGAAGTTGCAGTGAGCTGTGACTGCACCACTCCATTCCAGCCTGGGTAAAAGGGGGAGACTCTGTCTAAAAAAAAAAAAAAAAAACAGAAATTTAAGTTTGGAGATGGAAGACCTTTGGCTTTAGTGTTTGGTTAATCACCAGGTTTGGGTATTCCATGAACTCAGGTTTTAAAAAGTTTTAATAAGTTTAGATCTATTTCTGTAAAGTATACTAGTTTACCCTACAAGTGAGAAAACATTCATTTACTGCTCTGAGGCAGAATCTATAGTTGAAATTATTTTACCTTAATATAAATACTGCCAGGTATTGATTGGTTGATTCATCATGCAATAAATGGATATGTGACCAAATTTACACATGAAATATATCTTTCTGTATTTTTCACGATCTGCGGCACTAGATTCTAGTAACATGTCTTTATTCTGTGAATGAGAGGGTCAAGAAATGTCTAGCAGGCCGGGCGCAGTGGCTCACGCCTGTAATCCCAGCACTTTGGGAGGCCGAGGCAGGTGGATCACGAGGTCGAGAGATCAAGCCCATCCTGGTCAACATAGTGAAACCCCGTCTCTACTAAAAATACAAAAAATCAGCTGGGCATGGTGGCGCGTGCCTGTAATCCCAGCTACTCAGGAGGCTGAGGCAGGAGAATTGCCTGAACCCAGGAGGCGGAGGTTGTGGTGAGCCGAGATTGCGCCATTGCACTCCAGCCTGGGCAACAAGAGCGAAACTCAGTCTCAAAAAAAAAAAAAAAAAAAGAAATGTCTAGCTAGTAAGAGAAACTCTTAGTTTAGCTATGCTTAGTAGCACTGCTTTTGAGATGTAGTCTCACGGTGACATGATCATGGCTTACTGCATCCCTGACCTCCCATGGTCAAGCAATCCTCCTACCTCAGCCTCCCAAGTAGCTGGAATTACAGGTGTGAGGCACCACCATGTCGGGCTTTTTAATTTTTCTTTTCTTTTTTTGAGACAGGGTCTCACTCTGTCACCCAGGCTGGAGTGCAGTGGCATGATCATGGCTCACCACAGCCTCAACCTCCTGGGCTCAAGTAATCCTCTTGCCTTTTAGCCTCCTGCGTAGCTAGGACCACAGTCATGTCATCATGCTTAGTTTTTTTTTTTTTTTTTTTTTAAATAAGAGATGAAGTCTCCCTATGCTGCCCTATGGCTGGTAATTTTTTGTAGAGACAGGGTCTCACTATGTTGCTCAGCCTGAGTAGCACCATTTTAAAATATCATTCTTAGACTGGGCGTGGTGGCTTACACCTGTAATCCTAGCAGTCTGGGAGCCTGAGGCAGATGGATCACTTGAAGTCAGGCGTTCAAGATCAGTCTGGCCAATATGGTGAAATCTCATCTCTACTAAATATATAAAAATTAGCTGGGTGTGGCGGTGCATGCCTGCAATACCACCTACTTGGGAGGCCGAGGCAGGGGAATTGCGTGAAGCTGGGAGGCAGAGATTGCAGTGAGCACTTCAGCCTGGGTAACAGATTGAAAACAAACAAAAAATCATTCATGGTTAGCAAAATTGTTCCAAGTGCTTCTAGATAGAAATGAAACAATGAAATTTAGATAGTGCCTTTCTGCCTCAGTAAAACAGCATCCTTTCTTTTAAAGTATTTATTTATTTAATTTTGAGACAGAGTCTCACCCTGTTGCCAGGCCAGAATGTAGTGGCATGATCCTGGCTCACTGAAACCTCTGCCTCCTGGGTTCAAGTGATTCTCCTGCCTCAGCCTCTCAAGTAGCTGAGGCTACAGGCGTGTGCCACCACATCCAGTTACTTTTTGTATTTTTAGTAGAGACAGGGTTTCACCATGTTTGCAAGTATGGTCTCGATCTCTAGACCTCGGCCTCAAAAAGTGCTGGGATTACAGGTGTGAGCCACCACACAGGTGTGAGCCTGGCCAAAAGTTGTTTTTTTTTGGACATGAAATCTTACTCTGTCGCCCAGGCTAGAATGCAGCAGGGTAATCCCGGCTCACTGCAACTTCCACCTCCCGGGTTCAAGCGATTCTCCTGCCTCAGCCTCTTGAGTAGCTGTGATAATAGCCTGCCACTACACCCAGCTAAGTTTTGTATTTTTAGTAGAGACAGGGTTTCACCATCTTGACCAGGCTGGTCTCAAACTCCCGACCTTGTGCTCTACCTGCCTCGGCCTCCCAAAGTGCTGGGATTACAGGTGTGAACCACCACACCCGGCCCAAAAGTTTTTATTTTTAAAACATTGTGCTGGGCCGGGTGTGGTGGCTCAGGCCTGTAATGTTAGCACTTTGGGAGGCCAAAGCGAATGGATCACCTGAGGTCACAAGTTCGAGACCAGTGGGACCAATATGGTAAAACCCAGTCTCTACTAAAAATACAAAAAATCAGCTGGGTGTGTTTGTGGGTGCCTGTAATCCCAATTACTCTGGAGGCTGAGGCATGAGAATCACTTGAACCTGAGAGGCAGAGGTTGCAGTGAGCCAAGATCATACCACTGCACTCCAGCCTAGGTGACAAGAGCAAAACTCTGTTTCAATACAACACAAACAAAACCAAACATTTTGCCAGGAATACTGCAATCATTCCATGTCCCTGCCTTATGAGAAAAAAGAACTCCTTGAAAATTTTTTCTTTAACAAGAGTAAAATTAATGCTTATACTAAGAATGAACTATATCCCTCAATGTGTGACTCAAGTGAAAGAGATGAATGCAAGTTACATTTATTTCTACTCATTTAGTGCTGACAAGGCATCATCTGGATGGCAGCTAAAGAAGCAGCGGAGTAGGCAGCAGATTTTCACCTGACCCTTTCCATAGAAATAGCACCCCACCCCCACAAATCCTAATCAACATAAGTAAAATGTTCAAACTGCAGGCTCCTCTCCTCCATCAAACACAGTCAGATGCTATATTGTAAATTCTGGCTCCGTTACTTAAGGAGAAAATTGGAAGAGGCAACAACTACTTAAGTAAATAGAAATGTGATAACTTGGTGTTAAAATGTTCAAGCTAAGTAAACAGATCCATGTAAAATAAGAGTAAAGTGGTGATTTTTCTTTCCTAACAGAAAACTTTTAGCTCACTTGTCATCAGAAAGGCATTTTATTTAAAGTCTCGCTATGTTAGTGAAGCTTCATTTTCTCTTCACTTTTAATGTACTGAGAGAATCAAGACTACTGTTTATAAGCTTTAAAATGGAAAAGGCTCTAATGATAGGAAACGGAAAGAAACGGTTAAATGTCAAACAACTATCTATCAACCAAGCTCCAGAGAAATGCGGTCATATCAGATTTATGGTACGACTTTCAGTTTGGTTTATTCCTTGGTGCTGTTCGCTTTAAAACCATGACTGATTTTGCTGTCATACTGTTTTAAAAATCTTTTCATAGGAGATTGTCTATTCTGTAGCTAAATGATTATATACCTCCCCACTACAAAAACAAATCTAAAAAAAATCATTATAATTCCAATTTTTCTAAGCATTAACTAAGGAAGGTTATGTTAGTAGTCAACATAATTACTCTGTAAATAATTACCTATTTTGAAGACACAGCAAGGTGAAATTTTATGCACATTCACATGAAAAAAATAAAGCATTTTAACATTGTTTCTATATTTTGTTCAGGAAAGCTTGTTTGAATGGAGTTGGGTGGGCACTGAGAATACCATTGAATGTGTTGTAGCTTCTAGATTTTGACACAGATTGCCTCTGTGAATGAATTTCACTTTACTCCAGCACGGTTATTCAGAGTAAAACCAAGAACCATTTTATAGTTTAAACATCAAATAGCTTATAAAAAGCCCTTTTTATAAGGGCTGGATAGGGGTACAGGGGAAACTTTAAATAGGAAATATAGTGAAAACTGGGCCTTATTGGATATAAATAAAAGTTTAAAATGTACAGATATATACAGAATAATTGAGGTGCTTATCATCGATGACAGACTACAGTAGGTGGTTTTATATATTAAGATTCATGTGATTTTACTCCTTCAAATATTTATTACAAGTTATAAGATTCAAAATTTCAGAATTGTTAACTGTAGTTGACTTTGATGGAGGGAGATGGACCAGGTGGCTGGAGGAACAAGCACAGAGAAGAAAACTTTTCTTTCTTTCTAACTGGTAGCTACATAGCTAGAAACTTCTTACTTTATAATGCACTTTAAATTTGTACAAGTCATATTTACAGCAAATTAGAGTTCCAAAATTTTATTACTTGGAACAACAGAGAGAAGCTAAATGGTTAGCTTGTTGACATGTAGAATATAATAGTGGCTTTGGCGATGTGAATAAAAAAAATTTTTTTTTTTTTTGAGACAGGGTCTTGCTTTGCTGCAGGCTGGAGTGCTGTGGTATGATCTTGGCTCACTGCAACCTCCACCCTCTTGGGTTCAAGTGAGTCTCCTGCCTCAGTCCCTGAAGTAGCTGGGACTATAGGCATGCAACGCCGCACCAAACTAGTTTTTGTATTTTTAGTAGAGACGGGGTTTCTCCATGTTGGACAGGCTGGTCTCGAATTCCTGACCTCAGATGATCGGCTTTTGTTGGCCTCCAAAAGTGCTGAGGTTACAGGTGTGAGCCACCGGGCCGTGCCCTGCTCTTTGGTAAATTTAAAACAAGAATCTTGATTCTTATTTACTAGCATTTCCCATGGTTAAAAATTAGGCCACTTTTTTTGTATTCTGATGTGAAATACAGAAGCAAATGACTGTAGCAACCGGCACTCAACATTAAAATCAACTAAAGATGCTAAAAATTAAAAGAAACTTACTCAGTATCTTTATGACTAGACATTTGTCTTAAGAATTTTCCTGCTTACATGGATACCTTATCATTCTCTTCTCTATTGTCACAAAGCTTAAGCTAATCATACCTTCAAACTCTTAGGCTGTTGTCGAACTTCCATGACATGCTTTCGTCTTAGTTCTCGTTCTCTTCGCTTATTATATTCTAGCTGGTTAGTGAGCTCAGTTTGATGCTGCAATCTGATCAACTCACAGCGCATCTTCTGAATTGTGTTGAGGTGGCGGAACTCCAGTTCTTGCATGGATTCATGCTGTCGAAGTAGCATGGCATGCTCTAAGTCCTTTTGAGTCTGTCTTTTGTTTAACTCCTAATCCATAACACAAAAAACAAAGGTATAATTTACAGCTGTATAATGCCAGAAAAAAATCCTAAGAAACAATAACCAGTAAACAGATGTAATTAACCCTGTGATTCAATTATAGTTGCATAGTAAATATTAGAGTTGTTACTTCTATAAATGGGCAATTAGTAGCACAAATTTCCTTATCATATTCATTTACTATTTATTCATATTATTTTATTGCCATTAGCTTAAGATATTATTAAATCTATATCAAGAGGCTTAACATTCTTTTTTGCTATTTTTAAAAAATTTTTATTTTCTGTAGTAAGCATTTGAACATTCTTTTTTTTACTTCTTAATTTTATATTTGAAGAGGGCTCCCAAGTTATCCTTCCAATTTCTTCGGAGTATTCTATTCAATTCTTTTTTTTTTTTTGGAGACAGTCTCGCTCCATCACCAGTCGCCAGGCTGGAGTGTAGTGGCGCAATCTTGGCTCACTGCAACCTCCGCCTCCCAGGTTCAAGCACTTCTCCTGCTTCAGCCTCCCGAGTAGCTGGGACTACAGGTGCGCACCACCACACCCAGCTAATTTTTTTTTTGTATTTTTAGTAGAGACAGGGTTTCACCATGTTGGCCAGGATGGTCTTGATCTCTTGACCTCGTGATCCGCCCACCTCGGCCTCCCCAAATGCTGGGATTACAGGCGTGAGCCACTGCACCCAGTCTATTCTATTCAATTCTTTTACATGCAGTCTACTCTGGTTAGTGCAGTGATTAAGAACATGGACACTAGAGAGCTGTGCTGCCTGTTTTCTAAATTCTGGCTCTGCTACTTGTGAGCAATGAGTCTCTCAGTTAAACTAATTGTGCTTCAGTTTCATCATTTCTCAAGTGCATATAAGATAGCTATTGTACAGATTTAATGTGAAGATGAAATGAGTCAAAAACCAGAAAGTTCTCAGAATAATACATAACACATGGTACACAATAAATGTTATTCCTTTACTTTAGACCTCACAGGGGTCTAAAATGTTTTTAAATAGATTCTTAAATTTTTGTTTCATATTGGAAACAAGTAAACACTTAACATCTACAATGTAAAAATCTTGCTCCTTTTGCCTTTGCAAACTCTCCCCCCAGAGGCCAACAGTTTGGTGCATGTGCTTCTCAACCTTCCCCAAGTTTATTCTGATTAGTTTATTATACAAAAACATACAGTTTTAAAAACTGAACAACAATATATGTTTTAGGCATATAACTGGCTTTCTTTATTTTAATTTAATTAATTAAATAATATAGCCGGGCGCGGTGGTTCACGCCTGTAATCCCAGCACTTTGGGAGGCCAAGGCGGGTGGATCACGAAGTCAAGAGATCGAGACCATCCTGGTCAACATGGTGAAACCCCGTCTCTACTAAAAATACAAAAAATCAGCTGGGCCTGGTGGCGCGTGCCTGTAATCCCAGCTACTCAGGAGGCTGAGGCAGGAGAATTGCCTGAACCCAGGAGGCGGAGGTTGCGGTGAGCCAAGATTGCGCCATTGCACTCTAGCCTGGGTAACAAGAGCAAAACTCCGACTCAAAAAATAAAAAAATAAATAAATAACATAACACACACATATCCAGAATCAAATCAGTAAATAAAAGATGTTTTTTTGAGACCAAGTGTCACTCTGTTGTCCAGGCTGGAGTGCAATGGTGCCATCTTGACTCACTGCAACCTCCGCCTTCTGGTTTCAAGTGATTTTTCTGCCTCAGCCTCCGAAATAGCTGGGATTACAGGCAAGCACTACCATGCCTGGCTAATTTTTGTATTTCTAGTAAAGATGAGGTTTCACCATGTTGGCCAGGCTTGTCTCAAACTCGTGACCCCAAGTGTTCCACTTGTCTCGGACTCCTAAAGTTCTGGAATTATAGGCATGAGCCACTGTACCCGGCCAGATTTTTAATTTTCATTTTTAGAGACAGGGTCTCACTCTGTCACAAAGATTGGAGTACAGTGGCACAATCATACCTCACTGTAGCCAAGAGCTCCTGGGCTCAAGCAATCCTCCTGCCTCAGTCTCCTGAGTAATAGGGACAACAGGTAAGTGCCACCATGTCCAGACGATTTTTTTTCTTTTTTCTTTTTTTTATAAAAAAAAATAGAGATGGGGTCTTGCTATGTTGCCCAGGCTGGAGTGCAGTGGCTATGCACAGGCACAATCCCACTACTGATCAGCACGGGAGTTTTGACCTGCTCTGTTTTCGACCTGGGCCGGTTCACCCCTCCTTAGGCAACCTGGTGGTCCCCTGCTCCCAGGAGGTCACCATATTGATGCCAAACTTAGTGCGGACACCCGATCGGCACAGCGCACTGCAGCCCAGAACTCCTGGACTAAAGAGATCCTCCAGCCTCAGACTCCTGAATAGCTGGGACTACAGGCACATCCACTGCGCCTGGCTCCAGCCAATTTAAAAAAAAATTTTTGGGCTGGGTGTGGTGGCTCATGCCTGTAATTCCAGCACTTTGGGAGGCCGAGGCAGGCAAATCACTTGAGGTCAGGAGTTCGAGACCAGTCTGGTCAACATGGTGAAACCCCATCTCTACTAAAAATACAAATATTAGGTCTAGCAAGGTGGATCAAGCCTTTTTTTTTTTTTTTTTTGAGAGGGGGTTTCGCTCTTTTTCCCCAGGGGGGAGGGCAATGGCGCGATCTCGGCTCACCGCAACCTCCGCCTCCTGGGTTCAGGCAATTCTCCTGCCTCAGCCTCCTGAGTAGCTGGGATTACAGGCACGCGCCACCATGCCCAGCTAATTTTTTGTAGTTTTAGTAGAGACGGGGTTTCACCATGTTGACCAGGATGGTCTCGATCTCTTGACCTCGTGATCCACACGCCTCGGCCTCCCAAAGTGCTGGGATTACAGGCTTGAGCCACCGCGCCCGGCCCTCAGCTAATTTTTTGTAGTTTTAGTAGAGATGGGGTTTCACCGTGTTGACCAGGATGGTCTCAATCTCTTGACCTCATGATCCACCCACCTCGGCCTCCCAAAGTGCTGGGATTACAGGTGTGAGCCACCGTGCCCGGCAGATCAAGCCTTTTAATCCCAGCACTTTGGGAGGCTGAGGTGGGTGGATCACCTGAGGTCGGGAGTTCGAGACCAGCCTGACCAACACAGGAGAAACCCCATCTCTAATAAAAATACAAAATTAGCCAGGTGTGGTGGTGCATGCCTATAATCCCCGTTACTAAGGAGGCTGAGGCAGGAGAACTGCTTGATCTGAACCCGGGAGGCGGACGTTGCGGTGAGCCAAGATGACACCATTGCACTCCAGCCTGGGCAACAAGAGCAAAACTCCAACTCAAAAAGAAAAAAAAAAAAAAA
>NW_022436952.1:37657931-37667753 GCF_009761245.1 Sapajus apella
CGCCTCGGCCTCCCAAAGTGCTGGGATTACAGGCTTGAGCCACCGCGCCCGGCCCTCAGCTAATTTTTTGTAGTTTTAGTAGAGATGGGGTTTCACCGTGTTGACCAGGATGGTCTCAATCTCTTGACCTCATGATCCACCCACCTCGGCCTCCCAAAGTGCTGGGATTACAGGTGTGAGCCACCGTGCCCGGCAGATCAAGCCTTTTAATCCCAGCACTTTGGGAGGCTGAGGTGGGTGGATCACCTGAGGTCGGGAGTTCGAGACCAGCCTGACCAACACAGGAGAAACCCCATCTCTAATAAAAATACAAAATTAGCCAGGTGTGGTGGTGCATGCCTATAATCCCCGTTACTAAGGAGGCTGAGGCAGGAGAACTGCTTGATCTGAACCCGGGAGGCGGACGTTGCGGTGAGCCAAGATGACACCATTGCACTCCAGCCTGGGCAACAAGAGCAAAACTCCTACCTCAAAAAAAAAAAAAAAAAAAAAAAAAGAAAGAGAAAAAAAATTAGCTGGGCATGGTGGCACATGTCTGTAGTCCCAGCTACTTGGGAGTCTAAGGCAGGAAAATGGCTTGAACCTAAGAGGCAGAGGTTGCAGTGAGCCAAGATCATGCCACTGCACTCAACCCTGGGCAAAAGAGCAAACTCTCTCAAAAAAATAAAAAACAAAGATAAAAATAAAATCAATATTTTTCATTTTTCAGTTGTGGATTAGTTAATATTTATTGAATGCCTACTACGAATCAGAAGCTGGGAGACAACTTCCCTACCCTGAAGAAACACATGCTTTTGTGAACACACACATGTTCATGTGAGAAAAAGATGCGCAAAGAACAATATATGTATTTAGTTAGTTAGCTGTCTGTTTGAGACAGGGTCTTGCTCTGTAGCCCAGGCTGGAGTGCAGTGGCATGATCATGGCTCACTGTAGCCTCAACCTCCTGGGCTCAGGCAATATTCATGTCTCAGTCTCCCAGGTAGTTGGGACTACAGGTGCACACCACTGTACCCAGCTAATTTTTTTGTACATATATATTTTTTGTAGAGATAGGGATTTGTCATGTTGCCCTGGCTGGTCTCAAGCTCCTAGGATCAAGTGATCTGCCTGTCTTGGCCTCCCAAAGTGTTAGGATTAGTTACCGCACCCAGCTGCAAAGAACAATATTTCAAGAAGGAAGAAGAATGTATTAGTTAGTTGGTTAAGGCTGGGCATGGCAGCTCACATCTGTAATCCTAGCACTTCAGGAGGCTGAGGTGGGCAGACCACATGAGGCCAAGAGTTCAAGACCAGCCTGGCCAACATGGCGAAAGCCCATCTCTACTAAAAATACAAAACTTAGCTGAGTGTGGTGGTGCACACCTGTAATCCTAGCTACTTGGGAGGCTGAGGCACAAGAATTACTTAAACCCAGGAGGCGGAGGTTGCAGTGAGCCAAGATGGTGCCACTGCACTCCAGCCTTGGCAATATAGCAAGACTCTGTCTCAAAAAAAAAAAAAAAAAAAACAAAGTTGGTGGTTAAGAAAGAGATTCTGAGGAAATGACATCTGAGTAAAAGCATACAGGGAGCAAACAATCCATGTCAATATCTGGGGAAGAATGATTCAGACAGAGGCAAGTATAAGTGCAAAGTCCCTGAGACTAGAATGGGATTGGAGTATTTTCAGGAAAGATTATTTAGATACAGGATTTAAAATTTCTCATCATTCAAACTTACCTCCCTGACAAGGTCCTGCTCTAAGTTATGACGCCCAAGTAACATTCTTCTCTTGAAGCGACGGCATTCCAGCTCTAGGTATTGTCTCTGACGTCGAAGAAGGTTAGCTTCTTCCTCTGCTTGGAAATGCTGTATATTCTCCTTCTGCTTTGAAAGCCACTCTTGTTTTTCTTTTTTTGGGGTACTCTGGTTTTCATTTAGCTCCTGGCAATATAAAAAACAACTCAGTGAAAAATACACAAAAATAGGGCTGAGCACGGTGGCTTATTGATCTCACCTGAGGTCACGAGTTTGAGACCAGCCTAGCAAACATGGCGAAACCCCATCTCTACTAAAATACAAAATTAGCTGGGTGTAGTGGTGTGTACCTGTAGTCCCAGCTACTCAGGAGGCTGAGGCAGGAGAATCGCTTAAGCTCAGGAGGCAGAGGTTGCAGTGAGCCGAGATTGCACTACTGCACTCCAGTGACACTATGTCACAAAAAACAGAGAGGACAGGTGCGGTGGCTCACGCCTGTAATCCCAGTACATTGGGAGGCCGAGGTGGGTGGGTTACCTGAGGTCAGGAGTTTGAGACCAGCATGGCCAACATGGTGAAACCCTATCTCCATTAAAATACAAAAAAAATTAGCTAGGCGTGGTGGCAGGCGCCTATAGTCCCAGCTACTTGGGAGGCTGAGGCAGGAGAATCGCTTGAACCCAGGAGACAGAGGTTGCAGTGAGCCAAGATCACGCCACTGCACTCCAGCATGGGCGACAGAGTGAAACTCCATCTCAAAAAAAAAAAAAAAAAACAGCCATAAAAATTACCTATGTGGATGTTATCATTTTGTATTGGTAAATTTTAAATAAAAGTTCTTAAGTGTATTTCTTCTCTAATGCTCACGCAGGGCAATGACCTCTAGAAGGCAGGTAGTATTTACATCTTTTTCGAGTTACCCACTAAATCGGAAAATAAAGAGATATATACACCAGAAAACATGTGTAACTTTTATCTCTGCACAGCTACATTTCTGATGGTTCCTAACTTCGACACGATGACTGGTTAATAAAGTGAAACATATCCTTCTTTAAAATCTTCCCAAAAAGAGACAGAAGATAGTGCTTTCAGGTAAAAATCATGCATGAACTAGGGCAAAAATAAAGTTAAATATCTCACTTCTTGGTTTTTGACAGCCTTCATTTTTGGTAAAATTATGGAAGGACTCAAACTGGAAATTAAATGGAAAATAAAATCACGGGAGAATAGAAACCTACTTTATGAATGGTATTTAATTTTCAGGATTAATAACGACTGAACAAATCAAAACTCATGATTTTACATTGTTTAAATACCAACTCACAAACTATCTCAATAAAAATGCATTTATATTAAGCAATGTGAAAAAACTGGTGATATACTCAACAAAGCAAACTCTAGAATTTTTAAGACAGAATTTTGCTCTGTGACCTAGGCTGGAATGCATTGGCATGAATTCGGCTCACTGCAGCATGGACCTCCCAGGTTTGAGTGATCTTCCCACCTCAGACTACTGAGTAGCTCAGACCGTAGGCGTGTGCCACCGTGCCTGGCTAATTTTTTGTTTTTTTGTAGAGATAGTGTCTCACCATGTTGCCCAGGCTGGTCTTGAACTCCCAGTCTCAAGCAATCCTCCCACCTCAGCCTCCCAAAGTGCTGGGATTAAAAGCATGAGCCACCCACCACTCTGGCCTTGATACTTTTTAGATAAAAAAATATACTAGTATTAGCATCCTATGGCCAGGCATGGTGGTTCACATCTGTCTGTAATCCTAGCACTCTGGGAGGCCAAGGCTGGAGGACTGCTTGAGCCAGTTTGAGATCAGTTTGGGGAATATGGCAACACTGTTTCTACAAAAAAATAAATTACAAAATTAGCTGGGCATGGTGATGTGCGTCTGTGGTTCCCACTACTTGGAAGGCTGAGGTGGGATGACTGCTTCAGCCTGGGAGGTCAAGGCTGCAATGAACAGCGTGTGTGCCACAGTACTCCAGCCTAGGTGACAGAGCAAAACCCTGTTTCAAAAAGCAAAACAAAAAGCCATCAACATTGCTCAGAACATAAATAGTGCATCTTTCTTAGGTATAGGATCATTTTTCAGAGACTACTAGATGACCTCATGGTCTTTCCCTTTAGTTAATAAAATACACAAACACATACAAATAAAAGGCACATAAATTAGTACTTAAAAGTTTATGTGTATGCACACTATGGAAAGAGAAAGGAATAACATGGGCACATGTGTAGAGTATTATACCTGGTTATCTTTTTCTTTTTGAGACAGAGTCTTGCTTTGAACTCAGGCTGCAGTGCAGTGGCACAATCTCAGTTCACTGCAACATCCACCTCCCAGTTTATAGCAATTATCCTGCCTCACCCTCTCGTGTAGCTGGAATTACAGGTGTGTGCCACCATGCCCGGCCAATTTTTATTTTTTAGTAGAGACGGGATTTTTGCCATGTTGGGCAGGCTGGTTTTGAACTCCTGACCTCAAGTGATCCACCCTCCTTGGCCTCCCAAAGTGCTGGGGTTACAGGTGTGAGCCACTGCACCTGGCCATACCTGGGTATCTTTTTCAAAATTTTCTGTCAGGGAACTTTCCCCACCAAGACTCTGATATGTCCCTTCCTTTCTACTGAGAATCATTGGCTTTGGAATTATAGTCATGGGAATTTATTAGAAGTTATACCCTTTAGTGTTGGAAAAATCTTGTCGATGAAGCTCACTTGGCAGAGTGAGTTTTGTATAGAGCAAGTCTTCGTGCCACCAATATATACACAAGACGTACATATCTGATTATAAGGTAAATTCCTATACACATAAAAAGCATTAGTATCTAGTAGATTATACTTATTTTATCAAAATCAATTGATGTATCACAATGTGCTAATTATATGGAGGGACCAAAAATTTCAATCAGCCTGTAAGACGCAGGGATAGATTAAAAGACGTATCATTTTTTTGTCCTGATGACTATCTTGAATAATGATCCTCTTTAAGAAGCTGTTGGCTGGGCACAGTGGTTCACACCTGTAATCCCAGCACTATGGGAGGCCAAGGTGGGTGGATCATGAGGTCAATATGGTGAAACTCTACCTCTATTAAAAATACAAAAATTAGCCAGGCGCAGTGGCAGGTGCCTGAAATCCCAGCTACTCAGGAGGCTGAGGCAGGAGAACTGCTTGAACCTGGGCAGCAGAGGTGGCAGTGAGCTGAGATTGCACCACTGCACCCGAGCCTGAGCGACAGAGTAAGAATCCATCTCAAAAAAAAAAAAAAAAGGGGTGGGTAGGGTAGCACAAAAGCCAGTCGTGGTGGCTCATGCCTGTAATCCCAGCACTTTGGGAGGCTGAGGTGGGTGGATTGCCTGAGGTCAGGAGTTTGAGACCAGCCTGGCTAACATGTTGAAACTCCATCTCTACTAAAAATATATACATATAAATTAGCCAGGCATGGTGGCACACACCTGTATTGATGTGGGGGATGAGTTGCAGTGAGCCAAGATTAGCCAAGATCGCGCCACTGCACTCTAGTCTGTTCGACAGAGTGAGACTTGTCTCTACAACATAAAAAGGCAGCAAAAGAAAGGGCCAATATGAAACCCTGTAGTCACAAAGAAAGAATCAGCATATTCTACTTCAAAAAAAAACTGATAAGCAAATATCCCACTTACTCTTATTCTACATATAAACTGACATAAGAATAATTATAATGTTCTGATCCAAAAGTAAGATATTACTGTTTACTTTTAAAGTAATAAATGTGATTAGGTGCGGTGGCTTATGCCTATAATCCCAGCACTTTAGGAAGCTAACGTGGGCACACTGCTTGAGCCAGGAGTTTGAGACCAGCCTTGGCAACATGGCAAAACATGTCTCTACAAAAAATAAATTTAATAATTAGCCAGGAGTGGTGGTGTGTGCCTGTGGCCCAGCTACTTGGGAGGCTAAGGCAGGACTGCTTGAGCATGGGAGGTCGAAGCTGCAGTGAGCTATGATTGTGCCACTGCAGTCCAGCCGTGGAACAGAACAAGACTGTCTCAAAAAATACATATAAAAAATAAAAACATAAAGTATATTTGCAGGAAATGATTCATTTTAGATCTTACTCAACTAAATAACTCAGTTAAGGGTAAGATTATAATCAATGTCATCATTTAAACTAATACCCATTTAGTGGCCACAAACAATAAAAGATAATTTTATCCTAATGGTTCTATGAGTTAATCACCATTGGATGTAATTAATAAGCAGATAATTTGCTTGAAAACTTTAATGACATAAGTACCTCTTTAAGCTGCTCTTTTCGAAGTTTATACTCTCTTTTCTGGGACTCTAGAAAACTATTCAGTTCCTTCTTCTGTTGGGCCTGAATATGTTGCTGAAATTTTTTCTCTTCATTGGACATCACTTTAGCCTATATGAAATTTAAAAAATGAATCAAATTAGGTAGATAGAGTTAAAGCAGCAGTTTAATATACATCACTAAGAATACCTTTTTTCCATAAGAACAAAAAATCACTAGAAACATCAAAATAAAAGATTGAACCAAATTATAAACATGTGCTACTTGGCATCCTTATTTGAACTTCATAGAATCAGTAAGATGAAATTCATCTTTGAAATGTTGATCTCTTACAGGGTCAAAAATGTTTTCAACTTCTTATTTCATTGAACAAAGGTATACCCTCCTCCCAACTCTCAATGCAACAAAACAAATGCTATATTTTATTTCTGATTCTATATGCAATATATGTTCATTGTAGAACATTTACAAAATACAGAAAAACAAGAAAAAACTTACATAATTTTAGTATCTAGAGATAACTGATATAAACATTTTGATGTGTTATCTTTTCTAATGTTTTCTTTTATTATTATTATTTTTGAGACAGAGTCTTGCTCTGTCACCCAGACTGTAGTGCAGTGGCATGATCTTGGCTCACTGCCACCTCCGTCTCCCAGGTTCAAGTGATTCTCCTGCCTCAGACTCCCAAGTAGCTGAGACTACAGGGGTGTGTCACCACACCCAGCTAATTTTTTGTATTTTCAGTGGAGACAAGATTTCACCATGTTGGCCAGCCTGGTCTCAAACTCCTGACCTCAGGTGATCCACTACACCCAGCCTCTAATTTTTTCTATGAATGTACATGTCTCAAATATATATGTGTGTGTGTGTGTGTTTGTATGCATATGTATATATGCATGTATATAATTAAGTAGGCATGGTTGGCTCATGCCTGTAATCCCAACACTTTGGGAGGCTGAGGCAGGAGGATCACCTGAACCCAGGAGTTCAAGGCCAGCTGGGTAACAAGGCCAGCTGGGTAACATGGCGAGTCCCTGTCTCAAAAGATATGTTACAGGGTTTCACCGTCACCCAGGCTGGAGTGCAGTGGTACAATCATGGCTCACTGCAGCAGCCTCCTGGAGTCAAGTGGTCCTCCTACCTCAGCCTCCTGAGTAGCTGGAACTACAGGCATATGCCACTATGCTCAGCTATTTTTTAAAATTTTTTTGCGGAAACAGAGTCTTCCTATGTTGCCCAGGCTGGTCTTGAACTCTTGGGGTCAAGTAATCTTCTCACCTTGGCCTCCCAAAGTAGTGGGATTACAGGTGTGAGCCACTGTGCCCATCTTGGTTATATAGTTTTAAAACAAATTTGTAATCACATTGCACATCTGCTTCAGAAATTGTTTTCCTAAATGTTAGTATTGCCTCTTGCTAAGCTATTAAAAATAATATCAGCCAGGTGTGGTGGCTTGTGCTTTTAATCCCAGCACTTTGGGAGGCCGAAGCAGGCGGGTCACCTGATGTCAGGGGTTTGAGACCAGCCTGATCAACATGGTAAAACCCTATCTCTACTAAAATAAAAATAACACAAAAATCAGACAGGCATGGTGGCACACACTTATGGTCCCAGCTACTCAGGAGGCTGAGGAAGGAGAATCATTTGAACTTGGAAGGTGGAGGTTGCAGTGAGCCAAAACTGCGCCACTGCACTTCAGCCCGGGCCACAGAGGGAGACTCCATCTCAAAAAAAAAAAAATCCAATGTCCAGAGGATTTGAAATATCTGTACATTGTTTTATCTAATTATTTCAAAATTAAATATTTATTTCTACCATCAATTATTTTGCCAAAGTCCCTACTACTATGAGAATGATTCCTTTTTTGTGAAAAGGGAGAACAGGATAGCTATGATAAATAATGCCTCACTGCAGACTACCAGGACATATTTTAATGACATGTTGTGAATTTACTGAGAAGTCTACATTTTACTTGACAAACATGGCTATCAAAAAAAGTGAAAACAATGGAACACCAAAAACATTAGAAGAAAAGGTTTCACATAATAAAAATCCTAAAAAAAAAGCTTTTATCATGTAAAATAATGACAACTATTAGTCAATAATCAAATGAAACTCAATCTTAATCTGAATCTTTCATAATTTATAATCTCCAACATTGTCTCTATATATTACAGTAATCTTCAATCATTCTCTTATTAAAATGCTGACAGAAATTCAAGGGTGGTTTCCAAAAAATACAAAAAACAGAATAATGACTTTTTGAGATCTAAATCACCTAATGATAGATTTAGCAAACTCCTCAGATAACCAGGAAATGAAAAGCTTAAAATAACTGAGTAACTTACCTACTGTGACACTATAAAACTATCAGGAATCAGGAAATGATTCCTTCCATATCTTATTAGTTCCCTGACCTAGTATTTGATAGTAAAACACATCAATTTTTCATACTCAAAATTTTGTTGACTATTACAAAAATTATAAAATGGACTACTACAATGAATAATTAGTTTTAGGACTGATTTGTTTTAAATGATGCACACACAAAATTAGTGAGAGAAAAAACACACAGGTGCCACCTTTTTTTGTGATATCAATTTACAGAAAGCTTTTTTTTTTTTTTACAGAAAGCTTTATATAAGTCACATAAATGCTTCTCCTTTTCCCCAAATTGCTTAGTTCCTGGGAACAGACACTCTAACATCAAATTGCCATGTTGGTTAATTCTGAGACATTCAAAACCTAAAATAAGCGAATTAATAATACTGAATAAGCCACCTCTTTCTCCATAGCTGCCTGGTGTTTCTTGATAAGTTTCTCCATTTCTGCAGCAAAATTGTTACGCTGAGTTTCAAGATCTTTGTCTAATCTGAGGCGATGTTCATCCATCTCAGCCTTTAGCTTATTTTCCAGAGTCATCAGTTGTTTTTGATGTTGTCGCCTCATTCGCTTATAGCCAGACATTTGTTCTCTAAGCTCAGAGTCCTGCTCATGTTCTTGCATTTGCCTTGTTACCTAGACATACAAATAATGGAAGGAAAAAAAGAAAATAAGACATTCTTCTTCAAAAAACATTTTAGACCATTCTATATTAACTACAATAGTGTAAAATATCTCAATATTAGCAGATTCCAAGGAAATTTCCAACAAGTCTTTTAAAGAAATAGGCAGACTGGTTCTAACATTTATTTTTATTTTTATTTATTTTTTTTTAATTTTATTTATTTATTTTTTGAGACGGAGTTTTGCTCTTGTTACCCAGGCTGGAGTGCAATGGCACAATCTCGGCTCACCGCAACCTCCGCCTCCTGGGTTCAGGCAATTCTCCTGCCTCAGCCTCCTGAGTAGCTGGGATTACAGGCACGCGCCACCATGCCCAGCTAATTTTTTGTATTTTTAGTAGAGACGGGGTTTCACCATGTTGACTAGGATGGTCTCGATCTCTTGACCTCGTGATCCACCCGCCTCGGCCTCCCAAAGTGCTGGGATTACAGGTGTGAACCACCACGCCCGGCTGGTTCTAACATTTATATGAAAATAAAAAAAAACCAAGAATAGCCAAAACAATCTTAACAAAAAAAAAAAAAAAAAAAGTTGAAGGACATGCACTACAGTAATCAAGACAATGTGGTACTGGCTTTAAGATAGCCTAACTAGATCAGTGACATAGAATAAAAACTAGAAACAGATCCACGTATGTTCAATTGACTTTTCTACCAAGAAAGTCAAGTTAATTCAGAGGATAGTGTTTTTTTTTTTTTTTTTTTTTTT